>NC_090831.1:119194798-119498250 GCF_028021215.1 Eschrichtius robustus | reverse complement strand
TTAGCTTTTGCTTGTCTGTAAAGCTTTTGATTTCTCCATCGAATCTGATGGAGATCCTTGCCGGGTAGAGTAATCTTGGTTGTAGGTTCTTCCCTTTCATCACTTTAAGTATATCATGTCACTCCCTTCTGGCTTGTAGAGTTTCTGATGAGAAATCAGCTGTTAACCTTATGGGAGTTCCCTTGTATGTTATTTGTCTTTTTTCCCTTGCTGCTTTCAGTAATTTTTCGTTGTCTTTAATTTTTGCCAGTTTGATTACTATGTGTCTCGGCGTGTTTCTCCTTGGGTTTATCCTGTATGGGACTCGCTGTGCTTCCTGGACTTGGGTGGCTATTTCCTTTCCCATGTTAGGGAAGTTTTCAACTGTAATCTCTTCAAATATTTTCTCTGGTCCTTTCTCTCTCTCTTCTCCTTCTGGGACCCCTGTAATGCGAATGTTGTTGCCTTTAATGTTGTCCCAGAGGTGTCTTAGGTTGTCTTCATTTCTTTTCATTCTTGTTTCTTTGTTCTGTTCTGCAGCAGTGAATTCCACCATTCTGTCTTCCAGGTCACTTATCCGTTCTTCTGCCTCAGTTATTCTGCTATTGATTCCTTCTAGTGTAGTTTTCATTTCAGTTATTGTATTGTTTATCTCTGTTTGTTTGTCTTTTAATTCTTCTAGGTCTTTGTTAAAGATTTCTTGCATCTTTTCGATCTTTGCCTCCATCGTTTTTCCGAGGTCCTGGATCATCTTCACTATCATTTTTCTGAATTCTTTTTCTGGAAGGTTGCCTATGTCCACTTCTTTTAGTGGGTTTTCTGGGGTTTTATTTTGTTCCTTTGTCTGGTACATAGCCCTCTGCCTTTTCATCTTGTCTATCTTTCTGTGAATGTGGTTTTCGTTCCACAGGCTGCAGGATTGTAGTTCTTCTTGCTTCTGCTGTCTGCCCTCTATTCAGAGAACTCTTGATGATGAAATGTTATCACTTTTTGGGGTGGTTCATTCTAGACTTGGATAAGCCAAGAGAATGGAGGGTGGCCTTTCAAAGCTACAGTGTGTGATGAATTATAGAACAGTTGCAGAAGCGTATGAGGTAGTTTTAAGCAATAGCTATAAATTCTTTCATAGTTAATATTCTGTGTGCAGTAATTGTATAAGTAGTTAGAAAGCTTGTAAGAGCTTATCATATTGTGCTTGGCATCATGGAATGTAGTGTCTGTCTTCTCTGATTCTTTTCTGTTTTTAATCAGCTTTGTTCAGGAATAATTTCACACAATAAAATTCATTTTAAACAGAGAGTTAAATTAGTTTTGAAGTGGTTAACAGTTGTATTCATCACCACAGGAAGATGAAAACTTGTCTGTCATCCCCCAAATTTCCTTCCTGTTTCTTGGCAGTTGATCCCTTATACTCTGGCTCCTGCAGCCTTCTAGAATATCAGATAAATGGAATTACAGGGTTTGTTTTATTTTTTCTGACTTTTTAACGTATCCAATGCTTTTGAGATTGATCATGTTGTTGTGTACCTTTTCACTGGTGAGTAGGGTTCCATTATACGGGTATACCACGATTTTGTGTATTCATATAATGCAGTTGATTGAGTTGATTCTTAAGAATTACCTTTTTAGTTGGAATTTGTTATCATTTCTTCACATTCTTTGGGAGGAATGATCGTTCTTTTATCTAGAACCAAACAAAAATTGCAAAGTTGTCACTTCAACCCCAGAGGTTATGTAAGTAGTAGTAGACACTCATCTATAAGGCCTCTATTTTCTCTGTCATAGTGAAAATTCTGCAAAAGCTTGCTCAGTATCATAGGCTTTTATGGAATAACATATATAAATATAAAACTGTTGTGGAGTAAGTTGGTATCAAGTGTCTGAACATACATCGTGATCTTAATAACCTCCAATATATGTGACAATTGATTTCAGTCTACCTGTGGGTATAGTTTTCTCAGTGATTGGGATTTATTTTCAGTCATTTCATGACATAGTTGAAAATGCACTTTCAGTATGCTTTAACATGCATAAAGAGGAAACATGTACTTTGCTTAAGAAAGACCAAAGATCTTTGGTTTTGCTTGATTCTTATAAGCCTAGCTGTAAGCAATATTTAATCATTTGCTTTGGCAAGTTTTTATTAAAAAGTATTTATGAAGTCAAATTACTAAGCTCTGTAAGCATGTCAACATTATTGCGTCTTTGAATCAAAATGATGGAAGGTAAAAATGATTAGCACATTTAAAAGAAAATTTATAATAGGAGTCTTGGTATTAAAGAACCCTACACAACAAACTGTGAGGACATATTTATCTTGTATTATTGATTGGATTAGTTTAGTAATATATTTTAGTCTGTTGGTTATCAAATGCTATAAATCAGAGATCCCAAAGTTATCCATGCATGGCTCCTGAATCATTTTGGGGTATTGGAAGAGGAGGAAAATATGTATGTAAAGATGCTATGTTTGTCAGATCATGCATGAAGTCAAAATAAATTTTCAGAGTGAGATCATTTTGAGCAGCTACAGGAAGTCAGTTTTCAACTAAATTTAATCAGGGGCATTGTTCTTTATGACTCTTCTATTTCATAAAGTATGTTCCTGACAAATCGCTTTTCCTTTCTTGCACTGGGGGTGAGTCTTCAGAAATAAATCACTTTCAGATGATTTTTCAGAGAAACCTTGATCATCTGTCAAAAGTTTTGAGTAACACATGGCTCTATTAATTTTATTTAAAAAAAAAAAACAATTTTTTTAGCACTTGTTAATACCATTGAAGAGCTCATGTATTTCATCACATTTTTTTTTGCTTATTTTCAATATATTATTAGATTGCTGAGTTAAATAATAAATGAGAGTAATCATATAATATCACATATATGTTGTATATTTCTAATATATAATCACATATATACCTCATATATGTACTATATACTACATATTGTATATATAAAATATATAATCACATGATACCACATATATATAATTACATGTGCATATATGTATATAATTTTTAAGAAAAATTATGGAATGGTCCCTGTTTGATTTTTCATATGCATTTACATACATGCATGCTTACACACACACACCTAACACACCTAGATACTTCCTGCATCATTTTTCATTATTAAAATTTTGGTTTTGTGCGATTGGACCAAGGGTAAGCAGAATAACTTCAACAACTAGATGGCATATATGATTTGTTGACACGTCATTATAGGAAATGAAATTTGAGTTGATGATGAGATTGTACCTAAGCCAGCTGTGGCCTTCCTATTGTTAGGGGACAGAAAAGTGACAGCTGGAGTTCAACTAGCAAGGGCTAGTCAATGAACTTTGTGGGAAAATATCCAAATGGCAGTTACACCAAGATGAGCACTGAGCTATCACTTGCAAACCTATGTTTTAGATCTGAGAGTTGTATTCCTTGAAAACGTCAGTTTTGTCTCTGTAACCAGAGGGTTCAAGAATATGCTAAAGAATCTGAGAAAGGGCATCTAAAATACAACAAGGAAATATTTTACCACCATGAGAAAAAAATCACTGTGTGTATGTATGTGTACTTATATATACATATAAGTATATACACACACATACACATACGTATTATATCGTAGTTGTTTAACTCTTGGGTATTATTTGCCTTAGGAAGTAGAAGAGACCTAGAGAAAGGAAGGGAACTTAAATAATGAGCAAGAGGACATTAATCTGTAAATGCACAGGCTGAAAGGAGCTAGAATGAAAAATCATGATTATTAAAAACGTTGACTTACTCTGTAAACTCTGTGATCTAGAATTGCAGTTATTACTTTTTGTCAAGTGAGATTAGTAGTGCTTCTGCTTGGACTATGGGAAAGAAGGTGTTGTCTCTCACCACGGGGTTTAGACCAGTGAGCTCTTTATTTTTGACCTTGGATATCAGGGTTCATCCATTTCTGCTGAATACCTTGTAGGGGTGCTTGACAGCTGGGGTGTGCAACTTAGGGCTAGAGGAGCCATGAAGGAGGAGGTTGTTTAAGCATTAGCACTCTTTGTCAGTGATTATTTAAAATATTTGTGCCATATTGGTCTCCTACTCAGCATATTGTTTAAAACACCATTGGAATGCCCATTGAAATGTCAACATGCACCCCAGTGTTCATGGCAGCACTATTTATAATAGCCTAAGACATGGAAGCAACTTAAGTGTCCATTGACAGATGAATGGGTAAAGGAAGATGTGGTCTGCAAATACAACGGAATATTACAAGGCCATAAAAAAGAATGAAATAATGCCATTTGCAGCAACATGGATGGACCTAGAGACCATCATACTAAGTGAAGTAAGTCAGACAAAGACAAATATCATATGATATTGCTTATACGTGGAATCTAAAAAATGATACAAATGAACTTATTTACAAAACAGAAACAGACTCAGACATGGAAAACAAGCTTATGGTTACCACAGGGGAAAGGAGGGGGAGGGATAAATTAGGAGTTTGGGATTAAAATATACACACTACTATATATAAGATAGATAACCAGCAAGGACCTACTGTATAGTATAGGGAACCATACTCTATATGTTTTGATAACCTATAATGGAAAATAATTTAAAAATATGTATATATAGCTGAATCACTTTGCTGTGTACCTGAAACTAACATAACATTGTAAGTCAACTATATTCAACAAGGATTTTTCTAAATGTCAAGGAATTAGTTTTTTTGTTTTTGTCTTTTATAAATTTATTTATTTATTTATTTATTTTTGGCTGTGTTGTGTCTTCGTTTCTGTGCGAGGGCTTTCTCCAGTTGCGGCGAGTGGGGGCCACTCTTCATCGCGGTGTGCGGGCCTCTCACTGTCGTGGCCTCTCCCGTTGCAGAGCACAGGCTCCAGACGCGCAGGCTCAGTAGTTGTGGCTCACGGGCCCAGCTGCTCCGCGGCACGTGGGATCTTCCTGGACCGGGGCACGAACCCATGTCCCCTGCGTTGGCAAGCGGACTCTCAACCACTGTGCCACCAGGGAAGCCCAAGGAATTAGTTTTAACATCAAATGAAGATACTTTTTAACAGAACACTATATCTGATTCATTTATGAAAACTATAAAAAAAACCCTTCTTTTAAAAATTCATTTACAAATATCTTTCTTTTGCTTCCTTCTAAGTGTTACAGTCCTTATCTTTCAAAACTTGGCTCATGTCTTGTTTCCTGGTAACTAGCAGTTTCCATATCTAAGTCAGGCACAGATTCTCTAAGCAGCCCTTTACTGTCACTCCGCATTATGTTGAAATTTTCGATGAGTGTTTCTACTTCATTGTACAGAATTCCTTGTTCTCGTTTTATTCATCTTTGGAAATAACACTAGTATCCAGGATGAGGTTTGACAAATAATAGATGAGAAATAAATATTTTTAATTGAGCAGGATTGCTCCTTTTAGATGGTTTTCTCTGAAAATAATAATACTTTTCCTACAGATAAGTCAGTAAATGATAAATCCTGAATGAACTAAGGATATTTCTTGACTAGATTTCTTACTTTACCAGGTTAGGTTCAGTTATTGCAAGTCTCTTTTACTCTGTTCGTCCTTCGTGGATGGTCTTTTATCCAGTGCTTCCCTTAACTTATCATAGCATTTATCACAACACGCTGAAATCACCTGTTTGCGTGTCCCACCAGCCTTTAACCCCAGTGAAGGCTTATTGTCTGGCTTTTTCTCTTTCTCATCCCCAGTAACTAGTTCACTCTGTGCTTAATAGTTATTAAAGCATGATTAGGGGACTTTCCTGGTGGCACAGTGGTTAAGAATCCACCTGCCAATGAAGGGGACACAGGTTCAAGCCCTGGTCCGGGAAGATCCCACATGCCACGGAGCAACTAAGCCCGTGCGCCACCACTACTGAGCCTGTCCTCTAGAGCCCGCGAGCCACGACTACTGAGCCTGCGTACCGCAACTACTGAAGCCCGTGTGCCTAGAGCCTGTGCTCTGCAACAAGATAAGCCACCTCAATGAGACACCCGTGCACAGCAACGAACAGTAGTCCCGCTCACTGCAACTAGAGAAAGCCCGTGCGCAGCAATGAAGACTCAATGCAGCCTAAATAAATAAATACATACATACATAAAATTGAAAAGAAAAAAAAAAGGAAGGCATAGATTAAAGAAAACCCATGATTAGGCATGATCTTCCATAAAAATTTGATGTATTTTTCTATCATAGATTAAGTATGAAAGCATATTTCTGACCCAGTAAAGTCATTCTTAAATTTTTTTTTCAAGAGGAGAATTAGAGAATGACACAGCTCTTCTGTTAATGTTGTTAGGAGTTTTTGTTTGTTTGTTTGTTTGTTTTAACATTTTTATTGGAGTATAATTGCTTTACAATGGTGTGTTAGTTTCTGCTTTATAACAAAGTGAATCAGTTATTCATATACATATATCTCCATATCTCTTCCCTCTTGCGTCTCCCTCCCTCCCACCCTCCCTATCCCACCCTTCTAGCTGGTCACAAAGCGCCTAGCTGATCTTCCTGTGCTATGCGACTGCTTCCCACTAGCTATCTATTTTATGTTTGGTAGTGTATATATGTCCATATATACACTACCACTCTCTCAGTTTGTCCCAGCTTACCTTTCCCCCTCCCCGTGTCCTCAAGTCCATTCTCTAGTAGGTCTGCATCTTCATTCCCGTCTTGCCCCTAGGTTCTTCATGACCATTTTTTTTTTTTTTGTTTTAGATTCCATATATATGTGTTAGCATACGGTATTTGTTTTTCTCTTTCTGACTTACTTCACTCTGTATGACAGACTCTAGGTCAATCCACCTCACTACAAGTAACTCAATTTCGTTTCTTTTTATTTAAATTTTTTGTGTCCCTGGGTTCTTGGTTGTAAAGAACAGAAAAAAACTCTGACCAATTTACACAACAACAAAAAAACTCTGCAAACATGTTATAATTGACAGAATAAGTGAGAAGCTTGAGGGGGTTGGGCTTGGGAAGTAGGCAGGAAGCTGGAAACCAGACCTACAGCTATGTTTGTGTTCTGAGAACAAGAAGAGGCTTGCGGTCAACCTCTGTGAGCCCGGCACTGGGTGCTGCAGATGAATTCTCAACAGTCTCTCGTTCCTTGTGTAAGAGCACATGATTGACTGACCAGGTGGACGTGGTTAAGGGAATATCTGCCCACGCCCTTGTTTCTCAAGGTGGTGGGAGTCCTGTCTGTTTCTGGAGTGGGCTGTGCCTGGCATCAAGACTCACAACTTGTCAGTTTCTGTAAACAGGGGTAGGAAGAGCCAAATGCAAATACAGATAAACAAAACCAAACGTTTCCTACGGATACCCATCCACAACATCTTTCTTTGGCTGCCATCGTGCCCTAGGACAGTCTAGTGGTCTTTATCAATCTCCTTCATACTTTTCATTCCAGTGCACCTCCCAACCTTAATATTTAGTGTCATGTAAAATACCCCTAGTTATGAGATTTTTTTTTTTTATTCTTCCTGGTCTTAATGACAGTGAATTAAATGGTTATCTGTCATGCATATGGAAATACCTTTCATGCATTCAGAGAAATTTATTAATAATGTTCCAAGTTTTAAAAAAAAGTGTACCATGTACACTTCCTTAGTTTTATAAAAACTTGTTAATCAGAGGATTCTGTGTATTTTCCCTGACTTCATGTTATCATATATTTTTTTCTGAGTAAACTCGTTTAAATCCCACTCTTAGGATTAATGATTTTTCTGGGGGGGGGGGTAATTTTTTAAAGATACGTTTTACGTTTAAAAACAAGTTTCTCTTAATGAAATATTACTAAGACAAACTACATTGCACAGCATAGGTGTTTCTTTACCTGATCTGGATCTTTGTGACAACTGAGTTTAAGAGAATACAATTTTTTTTTGATTTGTAATATGTAAAAAGTTTTCATTATTTGAGAGCACAGTTTTGCTTTGAAAATACAATAATATAGTTTTTTTTTTTAACAATATTTCCTTGGTTTGTCTTTTTTAGATGACATTTTTTCAGATGTGTTCCTTTATTAAAAAATATTGACAAATTTATATACAGGAAAAAAATGTTTTCTGACTTAAATCATAGTATTTAAAAAGGCAGCTGAAGCCGACCGAGAAGCTTAGAATGCAGTCGTCTTTGTACAACTCTCATCATGTTTTTTCCTTCGTGCAAAATTCACTTATTTATTTATCACTAGCGGCCTCTAGTGTGTATTTTTTTTTTTCCTGCTAGGCTGTAAATTAGTAGGTTATTAGTAACTGGAGAGCAGTACCATGTGTTAGGAAAAAGAAAAACAACTATAGTTTCTGTCATCTTAGCATTACATCAGTCAGTGGAAAGGGCATTTTCGCATAATGGTGTAGCCTTATGAGCCCTATTACCAGTAATAGGGTGTTTATAGTGACTTTCCTCTGTGTGGCAGTTGTTCTCTGAAGTATACTTGTGATACACTGGGAGGAAGCAGTGATGGTCTTGCACTGCACTGATGCATTCTCATGCTTTTAGTAGGATGGAATCATGTTAGGATACAGGTGGCAGAAGTTACCAAAACCAGAGATTTTAGCCAAGTCATACAGCAGAAGTCTGACCCAAACTGTCCTTAGTTGTTCAATTTTAAACAAAACTGTATTCAAGTGCTTTTTAAAGTAATCATAATTACAAATAATAACAATACAAAAATAAGTTAGTTTAAATGAATCAAATCTGAATTATTTAGTATTTGCCTTTGGTTTTTTGTTTTTACCTTTACATATTCCTTTTTTTTTTAAAGGCACATTCTCCCCTACCCGAACCCACCCTCCCACTTACAGAAGTAATTCAAGTTCATTACAGTGAACTTGGAGAATACAGGACGATACAAAGTGAAAAATAAAAATTACCTGAAATCACCTAGATTCTTACTGTTTATATTTTTACACACTTTTTTCAATTTCATATTTTTCTAAGCTTGTTTCTCTTGTTGAGTGTATATATGTGTGCGTATGTAATAAAATAGGAATTTTTATGCATATATTATTTTATATCATACCTGTTTTATCAACATTGTATTGTGAATACATTATATCATTAAATATAAATTTTGTTATGTTCTTATTTATCAACCATTCTCCATATATCAGGAATGTATATTGTTCATAATTTTTTATAACTCTGATGAGTAAAACTTAGATAAGTTTTGTAAGTAAAACTTTGTACAAGTTCCTGGCTCTTAAAATAGGTTCCTGGGAATTTAGATATGAGGTCAAAACTTATGAATTAAAAAATTTAAATTCAAGTTGATAGTTTGCTTTCCAGAATATTTGTGCTTATCTGTGCTTTTATCAACAATGTAAGATCATATACATTTCTCTCCACTCTTGCCAGCTTTGTTAATTTATTGCTGTGTGCTGCAGGAAATTATGCTCAATTGTTATTTTAGCACGTTTTGTATTATACAGTCATTCCATATGGAAGACATTATTGTAGGAATTGGGGATGCAGCAGGGAACAGAAAACCTGATTTCCTTGAAGTTTCATGGAGTTAGACAAGAAGTCAGATAAATAATGAAAATATAAAGTATATTACTAGTGATACGGAGAACAGAAAAGCAGGAGAAGGGGTAGCATATTTTGTGGTAGGGTGGTAGAAATTAAAGGGAAGAAACCTCACTGAGAATGTGACTTCTGAGTTAAGACCTGTAGGAGGGGAAGAGGTGTGGGCCACTTGGAATCCACAGGAAGAGCAGTGTAGACAGAGGGAATGCCTGTGTGGACAGTCTGACGCCTGAGAATGGTGTCATTTAATAACAAACCACCACAAAATTTAGTGGCTTTAAACAACAATGATTTATTGTTGTTTCCAGTCCTAGGGACAGCTAGGCAGATCTGGGCTCACTCGCGTCAGTCATGCGGGTTGGGTAGGCACTTCTGCTCATGACGTTAGCTTGGAGACAGGACTTGTTCACATGTTTGAAGGTTGGCTGCCTATAACCTGGGTCATCTGACTCTTCTCTCTTACCCTCCATCCTTCAGCCTCAGGCTTGCCCACAATTCTTCTCATGGCGACAGGGGAGGGTTCCAGGAGAGCAAAGGGAAGGCTGCAGCTCCATTGGAGGCCTTGGTTCATAACTGCCAAGCCATCATCATTTCCACTGTATTTTGTCAATCACAGTTAAGTCACCAGGTTAATACAAATTCAAGTGGGGGAGAAATAGGCTTGTGTTAGCACCTCTTGATGGGAGGTTCTGGAAAGTCACCTTAAAAAGGAGTAGGTGGAGAGGGGAAAATAATTACGGATCATTTTGCAAACCATCTGCCACAGGTATGAGGGGGAAGCTTATTAGGGGGAGAGTGGTTAGAAAGTTAACGGAGGGTAGATCTTGTAGGGCCTTTGTAGGTAATACTAATGATTTACTCTCAGTGAGATGGGAAGCCGTTGGGCGGTATTGAGCAGAGGATTGGTCTAAGCTGTCTTATCAGCATTCTAGCTTGGAAGATGGTAAGAAAGAGCAAGATTCAGAATACATTCTGCAAGAAGAGTCTATAGAACTTGCTGACAAGCCAGTTATGAAGAGGAAAAAAGAAGAATCAGGGATGACTGTAAGGATTTTGGCCTGAACAACTAGAGAAGATTGATTTTTCGTTTAATGAGATTTGGAAGACTGTAAGGGGACAGTGTTGGTGGGGAAAGGAGCAGAGATTCAGTGATACATGTGTGGAGTTTGAGGTGTTTGTTATATATCTAATGTTGAGTAGAATGTTCAATACCTAAGTCAGGAGTTGAGGGAACATATAAGCTTCAGAGCCATCAGTATACAGAAGGCATTTAAATGACTTGGTAAGATAACCTAGTAGTAAGTGCAGACAGAAGAGGAAAGAGGTCCAGGGACTGAGCTGTGGGCACTCCAGTGTTAAATCCAAGTGAAGTGTAAGAACTATCATGCAGACAGAGCAGGAGTAACCAGTGACTTACAGGGAAAACCAGGGAACCATAGTTCTTAAATCAAATGAAGAAGGGGGATCAACGAATAGAGAGTAATCAGTTCTGTTATGTGCTTCTGATGGATAAAGTAACATGGGAGAATTGATCATTAGATTTAGCAATATAGCAATATGGAAGCTTTGAAGATTGAAAATGTAAAAGCTATATATACACATACATACCTATATAATGATGATAAATTATATATACACACACATTAACACATTTAAATTCCTTCTCTTCGTATCATATCTTTTATTTGATTTTTCCTATTTGATTTTATTTCTGTTTGAATCAACTGTTGGTGTCAACTTTATTTGAACACGGTTGGTCACCCTTTGTCTTTTATATTTCTTCTAAATGTTTTCCATAATATGCTTTTTACATTTGTTAATGATACTCATCTTCTAATGATTTTACGATTTCAAGGTGACCTATACCTAAGCCATTATCATCAGATTATCAGTTCTTTCCGATTCCTATAAGACAGAAATCATTACTAAGTGCTGTAGAGAACTTCCTGAGCTCTGGTCCCTGTCTTTTAGGGTAATGGTTCACACATTCATGGATAATGGATAGAAGCAGCAAGGTAAAAACAGAAATTTGCAAGGATAGGAAATGCAGTATTTACTTTAGCAGGTCAGCATATGCCTTAAATTCTTTTGTCATTTTCTTTTCTTTTTTTTTTTTTTTAATGGCTGTGTTGGGTCTTCGTTTCTGTGTGAGGGCTTTCTCTAGTTGTGGCAAGCGGGGGCCACTCTTAATCGCGGTGCGCGGGCCTCTCACTATCGCGGCCTCTCTTGTTGCGGAGCACAGGCTCCAGATGCGCAGGCTCAGTAGTTGTGGCTCACGGGCTTAGTTGCTCCGCGGCATGTGGGATCTTCCCAGACCAGGGCTCGAACCCGTGTCCCCTGCATTGGCAGGCAGACTCTCAACCACTGCGCCACCAGGGAAGCCCGTCATTTTCTTAAATAAGGTTTAATTCCTGCTATGAGGGAAGCTGTGGGGAAAAAGGAAGAATAAGAATTAAAAACACTGTACTAGCAGAATGGTTAGCTAGGCAGCTTATTATGCTTGACTTTGGAAAATTTGGGAGGAGCAGACAACCTATTAGTGACCCTAATGGCATTTATCACTAGCTGTATTTATTGAATTCTGTGTATTATGTCTCCACTGAATCACAGAGAGAAGCATAAAGCAAATAAATTCCACAAAGTAAGTCACTCTCAGTGAGCTAGCCTTTTATATTAAGGTGAAGAATTGGCATTAACCCGTATATATGCTTTGGGGCTCTTTCATGTTTGTAAATAAGACAAGATGAAGCCTTCCACTCTGCATTATATCAAGCTTAGCATGATTCCCCTCTATATACATAGCATTTTCTGGCACTACCCTGCAGCCCTACCACTACTGCCTTCTAGGAAAATAATCCCATAGCTTACTTTCTATTCAAATAACCCCTCTCATTCCTTTCCTCTCCTCACCACTTTTGGAAAATAAGTAATTACAGAAAAGGGCAGGAGGGGAAAGTGACCTAATACTAAGAGCCCGAGGAAATATTTAATTGTACAACTTTTATTGCATTTAGTGTGCAAAGCCCTGTTCTGAAGCTAAAAGAGGCACTAAGTCGTTCTCCCGTGTTTTAAAGATGGTAAAATCGCCAGCCACATGTGAATAGAGGTGACTGAAAGACAGATCAGCTGTCATCTAAGAAATGAGGAAGTGACTTCGTGGAGTATATACACATGCTTTTCCTTCATTTCCTAACTTTTCTTTCACCTCTTCCGACTTTTTTTCTTTTCATTGCCTGAATGCGGGCATTATGTTTATCTCTCATCCTCTTGTCATGATCTCACTCATTTATAACTTTTCACGCAGGATCACCTGTTATCAAGCCTTTGCTTCCCTTTCTCTGACTGGCCAGCTCCCCCTAGTCTGGCAAGTCTGTGTTCTTCTATTGCATTCTGTGCTTGACGGAGTGTCAGTGGTTCTCTTCTATAATATCCATGCTTAGACTTTGAACTATTTGGATCTGTAACTTTGGTATCTGCAGCGTGGCACACATTGTATATATTTAATAAATCTTTGATAAATTAAGTATCCCATGTATGGAAGATTCACGAGTATATAATTTTACCTCTGACCTCTCCTCAGCGCGCTCTCTGCATTTACAACTTTCAGCTGAACTTGGGCACTGAAATATTCTGTAATCTCAAACTCCAACTGTCTAAAACTCTAGTTCTTCTTATTTTGTCTTAACCAGTGGTATTAAGATGAAATCAAATTTCTGAGACTTAAATATTGATTTTAGTCTTTCAAAATTAAAACTGTTTCCTGTTTATGGAGAATGTTGAGAGAGAAGTTTCAAAAGATGGATTGAACCATTTTATAGATGCCTTAATGACTAGTCAGTCTCAGGAAGTTCCTCAAATGTGGTGCCTTGTTAGAAGAGTTTCACACTGAATCACTGTACTCGCCATGTGCATAGTTGGGCAGCAGTTAGCACCGTATAAATCGTGACCCAGTCTCTCTATCTCTTATCCAAAAACCTCGTTTCCATCCTAAAACTTGATAATGAGTCTTTTAAGAATAGCATCTTGCAGGAATGATGAAAGTGAATAAAATGACAAGATGCTATGTGCTTGAGTGTAGTTTATATTATAAATTTTGTTTTCTGGAAACCCACTGTATAAATATGATTTACTAGAAAAACTGTCTTTTCACAAAAACTCTTATTTAGGTCTTGACACATCATTCACCTCAGAGAAAACTTGCTAGGTTATATGCAATATATAAAAATTTTTTTAATGACTTGTTTATTGTCTTTGTGTATTATGTGATACAGTATGTGCAGACTCTGGTCTCCATGTTTTTAGTGTAAATATTGTATAAATTTTACTTCTGTGGTTCTCATTTCTTAGTGTTTTCATCTTTCTTCAACTCTTTGTGGAGCAAAGGAAGCAGTACGTTTTGGGCATAGAGTTGATATTAAATTTTAAAACTACTTCTCTTCTGAAATCTTTTTACCTTAGATTTTGCTCTTGAATTTATTATTTTTTTTCTTCTTTATATCTCATCCTTCTTTGGTGCCAGCTAGACAGGTCATTAATTAAACATGTTGTAAACTGGTTCTCTGCAATGGAAATAGTCTCACTCCCGAAACTACTGGTTGGTTATGTAGTGTTATCTGAGCTTTGAAAATCTAGCAAAGCCACAAGGGAAGACCCAGTTTATCCTTCTGTGTAGAGAAAATCCATTCCCATGTGTCATGAAAGCCACCGACAACACATTTCACCACCTGCATGTATGACATTAAACTGCCAGCATTGGGGAGGCAGTAAAATGATTTCTGAAGTAGCATCTGATATATGCTTGGTACAATTGTAGTAGCGTCTTACCAAGTGTTATACTAAATATTAAGCTTTTTGATTAAATGTGTGATTTATAAAATTGCTGTTAAATTATTACTTTAAAGAATAATGTTCACTGTAACACTTTGGGTCTTGATTCACAGTGGAAATGATACATTTGTCAATGAGAAAATTATTTTCTAAAGTGTATGTTTTTCAAAATTTGAGGTGCACCTGAACTATAAAATATTGTAAAATTAAATTGGTTATATTTGCATTATGTATATATAAATAAATGTTAAATATAATACATAATTATATAATTTAGTGGGGCAATTAAGCTAGTGTGAATTATAAGTAGGATAAAATATATTTAGAAAAATGAAATCCACAAGCTACTTTAATGACATATGATTGATTTTTAATTAATAACAATTTCATTGTGTGTATAAATGGAGATATTAAAGTCTCAAATAGCTTATTCTCTTAGTGATCATACTTCATTCCAGGAAGTACTGATTTACAGTTGATGATTTTGAGCAAGTGAGAAAAGAAAGAATATTGTGTGTCATGGAACATACCTTGTATGATGTCAGTCCCATTACATCTATTAAGTCTTATTTTTGGCCCATAACAGGAGTTGGCAAACTATAGCTTGCAGGTCAGCTGCCTAGAAGTAAAGTTTTATTGGAACACAACAGTGCCCATTGTTTTCCTACTTTCTACAGCTGCTTTCTTGCTGTCATGACAGAGTTAAGTAGTTGAGACAGAGACATTATAGTCCACAGAAGCTAAAATACTGACTGTCTGGGTCCTTAAGAAAAAAATTTGTTGACCCCTGGCCTAGAATATGGTCTATTTTGAAGAATATTCCATGTGCAGTTGAAAAAGAATGTACATACCTGCTGTTGTTGGCTGGAGTGTTCTATAAATACAGGCATACCTCAGAGATACTGTGAGTTTGGTTCCAGACCACCGCAATAAAGCAAATGTGGTAATAAAGCAAGTCACGTGGATGTCTTGGTTTCCCAGTGCATATAAAAATTATGTTTACACTATACTGTAGTCTATTAGGTGCGCAATAGCCTTATGTCTTAAAATACAATGTATGTATCTTAAATACAAAAATTTCTTTTGCTAAAAAATGCTAGCCATCATCTAAGCCTTCAGTGACTCGTAATCTTTTTGCTGGTGGGGGGCACTTGCCTCAGTGGTGCTGGCTGCTGACCGAGGAGGGTGGTGGCTGCTGAAACTTGGGTGGCTGTGGCCATTTCTTCAAATAAGACCGCCATGAAGTTTGCCACAGCGATGGACTCTTCCTTTCGTGAATGACTCCTCTGTAGCATGCAGTGCTGTTGGACAGCATTTTACCCAGGGTAGAATGTCTTGCAAAACTGGAGTCAGTGCTCTCAAGCCCTGCCCCTGCTTTCTCAACTAAGTTTATGTAAATTCCAACTCCTTTGTTATCATTTCAGCAGTCTTCACAGCTTCCTCACCGGGAGTGAGGCTTTCTAGAGCTCTCTTTCTCTGTGTGGTTCCATTTTCTGCATTTTCAAGCCCTTCACCTTTCCTTAAAATTAATCTTGGTCTCCTCAAGTTAGGGAGGCCGCAGGTCTCTGAGTTTTCCCTCACTGTGCTCTGAGATAGAAATTGCCTTCAGAAAGAAGGCTGAGGAATAATAGGGGCTCATCTTGTTTGTTTCCCTTTTTTTAACAGCAGCTGTCCTGAGCTGCCTGCTTTCCACTGTCTGAATACCATTGTTTAACATATTTTGTCTGATTTTCCAAGTTGTTACAGTGAGAGGTAAATTCCCATAGCATGGGCGGTAGTAGCTGTCTATATATTTTAACTTTTTACTGATCCATAAAATTTGCATTGTTTATTTTGAGTTCGAGTGCTCAGTTACAGAACTGAATTATTCATTTGTTTGTTTGTTTCCTGCCTAGAATGAAATATGCTTTCACGAAGCCTCATATGATTTCATAATTATGCCTCTCTTTACCACTTCTCTATTCATTAAAATAAATCATAAACCTAGAAGCGTAAGCAGAGCATACCTAGGGATTGATAGCTTATGGTATGGAATAACTTGGTATTCACACTGCTGCTTGATTACCATGCAGCTCTGGTTGGATATACAAGTAGGGCAGATTTCAAATAAGGGCCAAGATTTTGTGAGAAGTTAAGTTGCGTATTCTAATGGAAGTGTAGCAAGAAAATTTTCCTATGCCAGGCAAGGTAATCCTTCAACTCAGAGAACACTTACATTAGCCTACAGTTGGTCAAAATCATCTAACACAAAGTCTGTTTTATAAGAAAGTGTTGAGTGTCTCACGTAATTTATTGAGTACTGTACTGAAAATGAAAAAGAGAATTATTGTGTGTCAGTTGTTTACCCTTGTGATCCTGTGGCTGCCCAGCCTCTCCAAGAGAGTATGTCATATCACTAGCTTGGGAAGAGATTAAAATTCAAAATTTGAGGTGTGATTTCTGCTAAATGCTTATTGCTTTCACACCACTTAAAGTGGAAAAATCTTAGATTGAACCATTGTGAGTCAGGGACCGTCTGTATTTAAATATCTTTGATACCTTTATTGTATTAGGGACTTAGTAAAATAATCTGATTGTATCTATAAACACAGTCAAAATGTGGTACCATTTTTACTTATTGTATTTTAGATCACCCTTGTTTTTTTCCTGCCTATTAATTAAGTTATGCAGTTTTGCAGAGAATATTAGCTCAAACTTTTGACTGATCAATTCCTGTTTCTTTACATTGGATACCATTATTTTTTTCTTGTATCTGGAGCCATATTCTTTCTCAACAGTGTTCTCAAAATTTCTCCTCCTAACATATTCCTTTAATCAAGACCCTATCCTTTATTTAGCAATGAGCACAAATCCTTCTTTCCTTCTGCCTCAGTGATACTTTTCTAATATATACAGGTTGACCAAATGAACACTGATTAATAAAATCAGGAGGGGAATAATGCAGTTATGTAGAGAACTTTCTCCATAAGAGACTCTTACTCCGTTTCGTAAATGCATGTATCTGGGCGGCTGTAGACACAGCTGTTAGAGAATAAAGGCAGTGCTGCCTGGGTGTGAAAGTTGGTTCTAGCTCTTATTAGCCTTCTAACCTCGGGCAAGTTACTTAGCTTCTCTAGTAATAACTTTTATTTTAACTGAATGGCTTAAATCCTGCTTACTGTGTGCCAGGCATTTTCTAAGTCCTTTACGTATATTAACTCTTAATCCTCACAACCACTCCAAATTATCCTCATTTTACATAAGACGAAATGAGGCTCAGAAAAGTTAAATAATTTGGACAAGCTAAGAATTAGGGAGCAGGCATAATAATAAGTTCATATTGAAGGTTTCTTTCCTTGTTCTTTTCCACTTCCCTCTTCCCCTTCCTTCCCTCTCCTGGCCTTTTTCTTCCCCTTTTGCCATTTTTTTCTACTTGCTCCTCTCCACTCTTACCCTCCCCTCTCCTCACTCTTCTTCCTTCCTATTTCTGTCCTACCTTCCTTCCCCCGACCCTCTTCCTTTTTCTCCTTTTCCCTCCTACTCCCACTTCTCCTCCTTTCATCCCCTCATCCCTCCGGCTTCTCCTCCTCTGCCTTTTCACTTCATTACATTATTGTCACCATCTATGTACTTGGTGCTTTGGGGAATACCAAGATCAATCAGAGAGCTCCTGCTCCAAGAACTTAGTCTAGAAGAAGCTAAAAGACATTTACAGAAATTGCTTAAAATGAAATGGAAAGTAAGAGATTCACTGCTATGGAAGTTGGAAGGGAGTGGTTGTATCTTCTTTGGGAGCAAAGAAGGCTCTGTGGTCAGAAAATGTCTTATGAAAGACAGTAATTGTGTTGTAACACACCATGGTTAAGTATATCTTCTATATGTGTCACCCTTTCTCTCAGTTATTACATGTGATGGATCTTTAGCTCATGAATTAATCTCAACTCTTTTTGATCTCTTATGTTGTCATTAGTGAGTAGCAAGTGCAGTAATATTTAAAATGTAAATATCAAAAGAGTCTATGACATTTTTGTAGAGTTTGTAACACCTTTTAATACTAACGAGTCAGTGCTGGTAGACTGAGGATAACAAGAAGAGGTCCACTGGTGTGATGTACATCAACAGTAGACAGAAATGTGATCACTGGTGACACAAATCCATTTACTCTTCATCAGTTGCTATGTGCAGTCAGTCTCCAAATAGTTTTGAAAATTACCTTCTGTGAACACTGTCTTTTATATCATAATATAGTTCCTCTAGATCTGTGAAGTGTCATCCCCAATAAGTAGCTCTTCAGAATGCCCAGGTGCCTTGGCAATAAGTGCCTCAGAAAATGTTAGATGGGCTTTTAATTGCAACGTCCAAAAGCACATTTCAGGAAGACTCAAAAACTAGTGTATTCAGACCTACTAAAGAATGGACTTGAGGATATGGGGAGGGGGAGGGGTGAGATGTGACAGGGTGAGAGAGTGTCATGGACATATATACACTAGCAAATGTAAAATAGATAGCTAGTGGGAAGCAGCCACATAGCACAGGGAGATCAGCTCGGTGGTTTGTGACCGCCTGGGGTGGGTGGGATGGGGAGGGTGGGAGGGAGGGAGATGCGGGAGGGAGGAGATATGGGAACGTGTGTATATGTGTAGCTGATTCACTTTGTTATAAAGCAGAAACTAACACACCATTGTGAAGCAATTATACTTCAATAAAGATGTTTAAAAAAAAAAAAAACTAGTGTATTGTATCAGGAAATGTTATAATTATTTTAGTTATCTCAGCATGTATACCAGGTATATTTTTGCTGTGAGTCTTTTTAGAAATAAGCATCCTCATTCATTTTAAAAGCATCTGTGTTATACTGGGGAAAATTATATTAAAAATTGACTGAAGTTGGTTATCTTTTATTTATATAATTTTGTTTTCCTCTTAATATTTTACATGAATATATAAGTGAATTTACATGATTGCTTTCCTTCATTAATTGCAGAGTAAGAAAAATATCTAATGCTCTTTAAGATGATATATCCTAGAGGATAGATGTTCAGCTGACTACATTTATCAGCTTTTATTTTTCATTTTTATTTATTGTCAAAAAATGTAGTATTTGGAAACTGCCAAATTGATTCTTGATATTTGAGGTGCTAAAATTTGTGGAGGAACATAGAGTAGGTCTTATTAGGAAGTCACGTGATTTGGACTGCACAGAACCAGAGTCCTAAGTTAAAATGACTGCTTTACATGGTGAAGTACTGGCCAAACTCACTTGACACACAAAACTCACTTGACTTCTTAGATTTCAATTCCTTTAAAAGGATAATAGAGGTATTGGAGGAGTGATTCCTTTTATCCTTTCCAGCAACGTCTCAATCCCTTTAAGTTGCTATAACAGAATACCATAGACTGGATGGTTTACAAACAACAAACACTTACTTCTCCCAGTTCTGGAGGCTGGGAAGTTCTAGGTCAGAGTGCCAGCAGATTCACTGTATGGTGAGGTCTGTTCCCTATTTTATAGATGGCTGTCTTCTTGCTGTGTCCTCATGTGATGGGAGGGGGGAGAGCTTTCTGGGGTTTTTCTTACAAGGGCAGTCATCTATTCATGAGGACTCCACCCTCTTGACCTAATCACCTCCTAATTTAGGTGTTAGGGTTTCAACATATGAATGTGAATTTTGCGGGGACATAAACATATTCAGACCATAAGAAGCATGAATATTCTGTGATCCATATGCGTTTTAACTTGTGTATGGTTGAATGGTGGTAGGTGGAGGCATTTGAAAGAAACTTTAAAAATGAATTAATTTTTGCAACAGGGAAGAAAAAAAGAGATGTGAACTAATAGTCTATTTTTAGTCCTAATTAAGATATAAGGGAGTTACCAAAATAGGTATAAAATGAAATTTTGAAATTCATAGATACTATGATAGGGACGTTTTGAGGAGAAAAGTTTGTAGGAAGATGCTGAAACCAGGCAAGGTGATTTAGAAACCTATTTTACTTCCCAGTTTTGCCTTATTCTGAGAGAACTGTTGTTTTTTGCACATGGCTGATGTTCAGTGAATGTTTCTGAAATCAACTGATTGAACACTTTAATAAGTAACTATCATTGTTTAATGAAAAGACAAAACTGTGCAGTTTCTATGGAACAGAACTCTGTGGTCGGATTGTCTCTTAACCGTTTAGTCCTAAGAAGATGTACAGCTCAAGGAAGAGTTGGTCCAACGTAGGCTAGCTAGAGTTGACCTAAGATGTACTATTTCCAATTGGGTTAAGAACTTAAAAACATTGTACAAAAGAACAAGGTTGGTAATAGGTTTTTTTTTTTTTTTTAATTCATTCATTCATTCATTCATTTTTGGCTGTGTTGGGTCTTCGTTTCTGTGCGAGGGCTTTCTCTACTTGCGGCAAGGGGGGGCCACTCTTCATCGCGGTGCGCGGGCCTCTCACTATCGTGGCCTCTCTTGTTGTGGAGCACGGGCTCCAGATGCGCAGGCTCAGTAGTTGTGGCTCACTGGCCTAGTTGCTCCATGGCATGTGGGATCTTCCCAGACCAGGGCTCGAAACCCATATCTCCTGCATTGGCAGGCAGATTCTCAACCACTGTGCCACCAGGGAAGCCCAGTAATAGGTTTTTAAATACTCGTCCTTATGAATTTTATCCTGAATGTGTACATGAGAAGCTCTGAGTCGGAGTTCTTATTACCTCTAATAAAAGTTAGATGAAACAAGTATTAAATATTTAACTTTCATAGAATCCTATCAACCTCCTCTTGGATATGAAGGCCTTCCTTGCCTTTTGCACCACTTCCAGTTATATTTTGATATTGCATCAATTCCTATGCTCTAGTTTTTATCCCTTGGCTCATGCAATGATAGGTCAATGGTCCTATGCTACCATACTGCATACTCCATATGTGAAAGACAAGGAAATATGATATTTTCCCTTAACTTATTAAGTGGGAGGTGGCAGCTGTGCTTTCTCCCCTCTTGAAAGAGTCTCTGGTGGAAATTTTATGGGCCTGAATCTTAACCCCAACCGATTTGACAATTTATATCAGTAAAATCTCTCCAGGAGCCACATAGCTCCGTGTGTCTTAGCTTTTATGACCTAGAGATGTCTCTAGGTTCTGGGGCTTTATCTCTTTTGACATATAATGCCCAGCAGTAATATTCAGTCTCCCTTTAACTAGGAACCTGGTTCCTTATGTAACAATTTGGCCATCTTGAGAAGACATATAGAAGTTATATTATGATTCTGAATCAGAACAATTAGGTAAAAAGCTAGATCTAGTTTTTATGGTATATGAAGGGCAGAATATTTCTGGAAGACATGAAAGCAGCTATTCTCTTCTTTTTATCATATGTACTTCGGAAGCTCAGAAAGCAAGAGCGTTTGGCAAGAGCACTGAGAAGTCCAGGGAAGTTTTATTTCTCCACAGTTAGGTGTTTTAAGTGGGAAGAAATTCTACCAGGTCATGTCAATGTTTTATGTAAAAAATAGTAAAGGATGGCTTATGTAGATACAGTAAGGTAGGTTTTCCAAAATGAGTTCTGAAAAAATATAAATGGTAAGGAAGAGAAATAAGGTAACAGTGATATAATTAGAAACATCCATTTGGGGGAATTCTCTCTCTTTATTTAGTAACCGTGACCTTTGTGGTATTGCAGACCTATCTAGAAGATTCCTATTTCTAGAAGTATGTCAGTAGGATATTTAGAAAATGTTTTTGAACTGACTCCTGCTCTACAAAGAATGCATAATCCTCATCATCATTTGTTCAGTTCAAATCTGCTGAAAGTTTTAAACTGGTATAAGGGTAAAATACTGTCAAAGTTTGTATCTATTTGTAGAAGGTACTATGCAAAGACTATGAGTCTTTGTGTTAGGTTTCAACTGGGAGCTTTTTTTAAACCAATAATCTTCTTTAATCTTTATATATATATTTTTAAAATAAATTTA
Source organism: Eschrichtius robustus (assembly GCF_028021215.1). Taxonomy (NCBI): domain Eukaryota; kingdom Metazoa; phylum Chordata; class Mammalia; order Artiodactyla; family Eschrichtiidae; genus Eschrichtius; species Eschrichtius robustus. Next base: position 119,475,970 of record NC_090831.1, on the reverse strand, counting down.
TTTATTTATCTATCTATCTATCTATCTTTGGCTGTGCTGGGTCTTCATTGCTGAGTGCAGGCTTTCTCTAGCTGCGGCGAGCGGGGCTACTCTTCGTTGCGGTGTGCGGGCTTCTCATTGCGGTGGCTTTTCTTGTTGCGGAGCACGGGCTCTAGGCGCGCGGGCTCAGTAGTTGTGGCTCGCGGGCTCTAGAGCGCAGGCTCAGTAATTGTGGCGCATGGGCTTAGTTGCTCCACGGCATGTGGGATCTTCCCGGACCAGGGCTCGAACCCATGTCCCCTGCATTGGCAGGCAGATTCTTAACCACTGCGACACCAGGGAAGCCCCTTTATATGTTTTTTTAAGCAAGATAAATATTGACTGATAGTGAGACTAAGTTGACGCATTAGTTGGATATGTGGAGTTGCCCTCAATCATACTGTATGGAAACTAAGCGTATAAGACATAACATCCCATTCACTCTGAAAATAGGCTCTGTTTCTTTTTCCTTTTGAGTACATTAGCTCTCTCTCTGGTCCTTATAATCATAGTTTTAAAGGTTAGCAACTAAGTAGCCTTTAATAGTTGACTTACTTGGAACTCTTTCTTTCAGCTTTCTGCCTGAATTCATCAGTGGAGACTTTGATTCTATTAGGCCTGAAGTTAGAGAATACTACGCTATTAAGGTAAACCATTAACACTTCTATATTTAAGGTCTTTCTCATTTGATTGCTTTTCCTATGTTTTTTCCCTGGTTTTCTGGGTGTATGTGTAGGGATTGAGAAACTCATTGTTTGGTTACTTTGTTACTTAAGAAGTATTTTTCTAGCAATTGTCATACACATTCAAATGGAAATTTAGAAAATGACAAGTGGGAACACGATCTTAGAATTTCTATGACCATCAGTTAAACATTAATGCTTAGTCTTTTAAGCGTGTATATTTTAAATGAGTTTATAGTTTTTATGCCTCATTAAAAATATACTATATTGTCTACATCCTCATTAATTATGTATTTTTCACACATCATTTTAAATTTCATTTAATGAATGTATTGTATTTTACTTAATCAATTCCCAATTGATGTACATTTAAATGTTGTCCATTTTATTGTAAATGAAAAACATCTTTGTAAATGAATTTTTATAAAAATCCCTAATTGTGTGTGCCTAGAATTTTAGAACCAAAGTTATTTTTTTTAATATTAGTTTTCTTGAAACTATTACTAAAATAATAGTGTTATTCAGAACAGAACTACTCTGTTCTGAATAACACTATTCATTACAACTTGAAATTAATAATAATGTACAACTTATTAAGGTGTTCATTTTGTCACTATTGTGCAAATCTTCCAAAGATCCTTGCCACTTAAGAACATGCAAATGATCTAATTGCGAATGATAAAAGACACAGAGGAGTGTCTTATACTAATTAATAATTCAAGCTTTCACTGGCTTTAGAGGACAATGCAGGGTTATTAAAATGAAAATTATAGCCTCAGCAGTTCTTCTAGCCACAACACCATCATCTGTTATTCTGAACTGGCATTAGTAAATTGTGCATTTTTTAAAGAAACAGCAGTTATTGAAAGAAACTTTAAATTCTTTATAAGGCTCTGGGATGGCTGAGATAAATTCATAAAGAAGAAAGAGGAAAACTTTTGTAGGAAGGAAGGAGGGAGGGGGAGGCAGGGGAGGATAGAAGGAAAGAAGGGAAAAGGAAAAAGAAAAGAGAGAGAAAAAAGGGAAACATGAATCTAGGTGAGGAAACAAGGTACCGAGGTTATAAAGTGTAGGCTGTTGTGATGGAAATTCTGGGGCCAGCAGTGAATGCAGATCTGTGCACACCCCATCTACCCACCAGGTGATCAGCCTTTTCCATCAGCAAATGAAGACTGCTCCCAAGTCAGTGTTTGATATTCATGCTCAATTACTTTAACAATGGCATGTTTCTGTTCATTCCCCGCAGTCTCACTTCTCATTAACTCCATACCTCAGCCTCCTTGGGACAGAAAGCCCTCAGCCTTGCTTACAGTGCAGAGTTTTGCAAATTCATAGACATTAATCATATTTTCAGGGGCAGAAGAAACAGCAGGAGAGGCAGGGACAAACAGACTCAGAAACCAGTTGAAGATCTGGCCAGACGTGACTGTTCTCTCCCTCTCTTGAGCGCTGCCAGCTTGCCAAGACTGTAGGTGTCAATCTGACGGGATGAGGAAATAGCAGGGAAGAATGGGAAGCCAGCTTTTTTTGTTTCTGAATGGCTCAGGGGTGAAGGAAGATTTTGAGTTAATACCTTTAGATGAATTTCCCTTATATTTCCTGCTTCACTTTTGATTTTAACCTCCAAAGCTAACTTATATTTGTTAAGGTTTTGTTTGAAAAATAAGATTAACCGAATCTTCTAATTCCTACATTGCGTACTTCTAAGTTGATGTAGTACAATCTAGGTTGTTTTTTTTTTTTTTCATGTATCGATGAGAACTCACTGCTTTTGAACTCTTTGGATCTGTTCTTAGAGGGCATCAGTGATGTCTTGTATAAGCTAATGTGCCCTGTAGAGCACATGGCGAATGTTTGGCTGCAGTTTTAATAATGATGGTAATGACAACAAGTTAATGCAGCATTACACACAATTCATATAAGCCATCATCTCCACCTTAAGCAATCTTTAAGCTGCTCTGTTACAAATGAAAGGAGGTTATTTCCACTGAAAGTGGAAAATACACTTTTTTCCCACCTGGTTTGGATCATCAATGAAGCTGAAACTGAGGCTCTATTGAAGAAAGTAAAATAAGGAAGAAATTTAAAATGCTAAAGTTTTGTTAAAATCATAAAGTCGATTCGTAGCCAACATTGGTTCATACGACTTTTTTCCCCCAATAGATATATCACTGACTTATAGGAAAAATCCAGGTTTATATGACTATACGTGACTTTTACTTGGTTTGCCTGCTTAATTTCTGAAAATGCTGAAATATCAAGTAGTTGGTTTGTCAGCTTTTAAACAGAATATACCCTAGTTCTTGCCATCTGTATTCATTAGTTATTACTGTGTAACAAATTGTCCTAAAATTTAGCAGCTTAAAACAGCAAACAGTTCTTCTCTTGCACAGGGTCTCCGGGTAAGAAATATGAGAGTCAGTTAATAGGGTGGTAGTGGCTCAAGGTTTCTCATGAGGTTATAATGTAGCCTGGTTTTTCCGTCATCTCAAGGCACCCCTGGGGCTACAGAAATTTCTTCCAAGATTATTCCTGTGGTTCTTGGTTGGTTTTACTGCCTGTTACTTCTTACTGGCTCTTGGTTGGAGATATCAGTTCCTGGCCATTGGGCTGCTCACAGCATGGCAGGCTGCTTTCCGGGGAAAGAGGGAGGGAAAAGAAAACATGTATGCAAGAGAGCCAGCCCAAGACAGAAATAGTGGTCTTTTTCATAACCTAATTTCGTCAGTGATACATCACCTTACTGTCTCTTCTGCCAGTTGTTAATTAGTCGCAAAGACCAACCCTGGTACAGTGTGGGATCAGGCTACACAAGGGTGTCAGTATCAGGAGGCAGGGATCATTGGTAACCATGTGGAGGCTGGCTACCAAACTGTCTGACCTGGTACTGATAAAACTGGATTGTTAGGCAATGAGAAAGATGTTTTAATATCATCATAATGAGCTCTTGGTCTTTAATTAGTAATATGTAAGAGGAAAGAAGAAAACATAGCCATTAGCGATTTTTCTTCGATTAGGTCTCTATATGCATAACCTGCTTCAAGTTAGGTTACATACCAACCACCTAATCACTAGTCTTTATGTCTATAGCCCTTCATTATTTATTCCTTTGGGTTTTGGACAAGAAGGGGGGCAAGCTCTGGTCTACCACTTAATTCCATATGGTCCACAGGATATGAACCAAGATATACAATTTATACCTCTTGTTAGTTAACGTGCAGCAGTTTGAAAACTGCATATGTTAGAGAGCAGTGATGTACCATTGGATCCATGCCAAAGATGTAATTTGAAATTTCAATTGAAGGACAGTGTGACTTGTAACTACCAATGTATTTTTCCATGCTGATAGCTCCCTGTAACCTGTTTTAATATTAAACATAAAGATACAATAACCATTGATTATATGTAGTGATAGTCCAACTACTTGTGATCGACTTCCCTGATGCACATGGTCTGCCATTCTTTTTTTTTTTTAACAAGAAATAGTTTATTTTATGACTTTTATACATTGACTTAATTTTTAAAATATTTAATATTTTCAATGTTATTTATTCTTCTTAACTTATAAAGAAGTATATTTTTTAAATTTTTAAATATTTAATTTTTTAACATCTTTATTGGAGTATAACTGCTTTACAATGGTATGTTAATTTCTGCTTTATAACAAAGTGAATCAGCTATACATATACATATATCCCCATATCTCCTCCCTCGTGCATCTCGCTCCCACCCTCCCTATCCCACCCCTCTAGGTGGTCACAAAGCACCGAGCTGATCTCCCTGTGCTATGCGGCTGCTTCCCACTAGCTATCTGTTTTACGTTTGGTAGTGTATATATGTCCATGCCACTCTCTCACTTTGTCACAGCTTACCCTTCCCCCTCCCCGTGTCCTCAAGTCCATTCTCCATGTCTGCGTCTTTATTCCTGTCCTGCCCCTAGGTTCTTCAGAACCATTTTTTTTTTAGATTCCATATATATGTGTTAGCATATGGTATTTGTTTTTCTCTTTCTGACTTACTTCACTCTGTATGATAGACTCTAGGTCCATCCCCTCACTACAAATAACTCAATTTCGTTTCTTTTTATGGCTGAGTAATATTCTATTGTCTATATGTGCCACATCTTCTTTATCCATTCATATGTCAGTGGACACTTAGGTTGCTTCCATGTCCTGGCTATTGTAAAATAGAGCTGCAATGAACATTGTGGTACATGACTCTTTTTGAATTATGGTTTTCTCAGGGTATATGCCCAGTAGTAGGATTGCTGGGTCGTATGGTAGTTCTATTTTTAGTTTTTTAAGGAACCTCCATACTGTTCTCCATAGTGGCTGTATCAATTTACATTTGCACCAACAGTGCAAGAGGGTTCCCTTTTCTCCATCCCCTCTCCAGCATTTACTGTTTGTAGATTTCTTGATGATGGCCATTCTGACCAGTGTGAGGTGATAACCTCACTGTAGTTTTGATTTGCATTTCTCTAATGATCAGTGAAGTTGAGCATCCTTTCATGTGTTTGTTGGCAATCTGTATATCTTCTTTGGAGAAATGTCTATTTAGGTCTTTGGCCCATTTTTGGATTAGGGTATTTGTTTTTTTGATATTGAGCTGCATGAGCTGCTTGTAAACTTTGGAGATTAATCCTTAGTCCTTTTGGGCATTAATCTCCTTTTAACCTTTTGGAGATTAATCGTTTGCAAATATTTTCTCCCATCCTGAGGGTTGTGTTTTCATCTAGTTTATGGTTTCCTTTGCTGTGCAAAAGCTTTTAAGTTTCATAGGTCCCATTTGTTTATTTTTGTTTTTGTTTCCATTTCTCTAGGAGGTGGGTCAAAAAGGATCTTGCTGTGATTTATGTCATGGAGTGTTCTGCCTATGTTTTCCTCTAAGAGTTTTATAGTGTCTGGCCTTACATTTAGGTCTTTAATCCATGTTGAGTTTATTTTTGTGTATGGTGTTAGGGAGTGTTCTCATTTCATTCTTTTACGGGTAGCTGTCCAGTTTCCCCAGCACCACTTATTGAAGAGGCTGTCTTTTCTGCATTGTATATTCTGCCTCCTTTATCAAAGATAAGGTGACCATATGTGCGTGGGTTTATCTCTGGGCTTTCTATCCTGTTCCATTGATCTATATTTCTGTTTTTGTGCCAGTACCATACTGTCTTGATGACTGTAGCTTTGTAGTACAGTCTGAAGTCCGGGAGCCTGATTCCTCCAGCTCTGTTTTTCTTTCTCAAGATTGCTTTGGCTATTCAGGGTCTTTTGTGTTTCCATACAGATTGTGAAATTTTTTGTTCTAGTTGTGTGGAAAATGCCATTGGTAGTTTGATAGGGATTGCATTGAATCTATAGATTACTTTGGGTAGTATAGTCATTTTCACAATGTTGATTCTTCCAATCCAAGAACATGGTCTATCTCTCCATCTGTTTGTATCATCTTTAATTTCTTTCATCAGTGTCTTATAGTTTTCTGCATACAGGTCTTTTGTCTCCTTAGGTAGGTTTATTCCTAGGCATTTTATTCTTTTTGTTGCATTGGTAAATGGGAGTGTTTCCTTAATTTCTCTTTCAGATTTTTCATCATTAGTGTATAGGAATGCAAGAGATTTCTGTGCATTAATTTTGTATCCTGCAACTCTACCATATTCATTAATTAGCTCTAGCAGTTTTCTGGTGGCAGTTTTAGGATTCTCTATGTATAGTATCATGTCATCTGCAAACAGTGACAGCTTTACTTCTTCTTTTCCAGTTTGGATTCCTTTTATTTCTTTTTCTTCTCTGATTGCTGTGGCTAAAACTTCCAAAACTATGTTGAATAATAGTGGTGAGAGTGGGAAACCTTATCTTGTTCCTGATCTTAGTGGAAATGGTTTCCGTTTTTCACCATTGAGGACGATGTTGGCTGTGGGTTTGTCATATATGGCCTTTATTATATTGAGGTAAGTTCCCTCTGTGCCTGATTTCTGCAGGGTTTTTATCATAAATGCGTGTTGAATTTTGTCAAAAGCTTTCTCTGCATCTGTTGAGATGATCATACGGTTTTTCTCCTTCAGTTTGTTAATATGGTTTATCACATTGATTGATTTGCGTATATTGAAGAATCCTTGCATTCCTGGGATAAACCCCACTTGATCATGGTGTATGATCCTTTTAATGTGCTGTTGGATTCTGTTTGCTAGTATTTTGTTCAGGATTTTTGCATCTCTGTTCATCAGTGATATTGGCCTGTAGTTTTCTTTCTTTGTGACCTCTTTGTCTGGTTTTGGTATCAGGGTTTTGGTGGCCTCGTTGAATGAGTTTGGGAGTGTTTGTCCCTCTGCTATATTTTGGAAGAGTTTGAGAAGGATAGGTGTTAGCTCTTCTCTAAATGTTTGATAGAATTCGCCTGTGAAGCCATCTGGTCCTGGGCTTTTGTTTGTTGGAAGATTTTTAATCCCAATCTCAATTTCAGTGCTTGTGATTGGTCTGTTTATATTTTCTGTTTCTTCTTGGTTCAGTCTCAGAAGGTTGTGCTTTTCTAAGAATTTGTCCATTTCTTCCAGGTTGTGCATTTTACTGGTGGTATGCCATTCTTAATTTATTCCATAAAGCCTCCTTTTCAGATAGCTGTGACATCTTTTGCCTTTTGCCCATTTGTCTTAGTTCGTCTCTGCCTGGTTCACTAATATTAACTCAGAATGAGGAATGTCTCTTACAGATTTTCTCCTTGATATTTTATTTTCCTTTATATTTTTCACTTTCTGAGTCAGTCAGTGCTTCCTTGATTCAACGTTAAAATCACCTATTTCAGTCTTTTTAGTTATTCTGTCAGTCATGCCCACATGTGTTTCAGTTTCCTGAGACCTTTGAAGAAACTGTAATATCTCATGTAACTTCTGATAGTCTTTTACTCTTGTATATAGTCTTTGGGGTTTTTACTGGACATAGGAAGGTGGTTTTAAAGCATGCTTCCTTATGCTTAGGAGGTTAAGGAATTAGTTGCAGTATTTAATTAATGCCTTAGAAAGTCACCGAAAAACAGGTTTTTCCATAAATGTAGATGTGTTAGGATATAAGATAGCAATATGTTGTAAATATACTGATAAAAATGTAAAATAATTTAAAATATTATAAAAATTAAACAGTGTTATTAAGCCCAATTTTATGATGTGGAAACTGAGGCCCATAAAAGCTTAAATGACTTAAGGAAAATGGTAGAACTAGTTAGAGACAGCTCTTGTATCAATGTCCATGTTTTCTATAAAAATTTTTTATTAAAACTGGGACTCAGTTACTACTGCTGCTCTCAAACAGATTACATCTTTGGTCTGTTGGACAGGACAGTTGTTTTTTGCATGAGGTATTTAGCATCCCTGGGAATGAATGCCAGTATCACCAGCAATGTGATAATGGTCAGTGTGAGAACCAAACACTCTCCCTTCACATTTTCATCATGTCACTCCCTTTCACCCACATTTCTGGGGTGGCAAGAGTAGAACTGCAGTAGTTGGGCCAGACCAAGAATGACCAAACAAACTGGTAAATTATTACATTACATAAAATCTATTTATAGGACATGGCATTGAGCCAAGATAGAACATTGAAGAACCAAGGTGATTTGGTAACAGAAAGATAGCAAGGGCATGGGTAGGCTGTTAAGTATTAAGAATGTCGTCTTTGTGCTATGACAAAAGTGAGTCTTTTGGCATTCCGAAAACTGATGCCATCAACACAAGGCCATGTTCTTGACAGGGTGGCGAAAACTACCCTCGTCATAAGTCAGGAATAGGCCTCTAGATCTTAGTTCTGATATTATCTTCTCTGTGAATTCTTCCAGATCCTGGAAGAACACGGTATGGTATCCTAACGATGGTCAAGAGTATTGGAACATGGTGTGGGCCAAAGACCCTGTTAGCTCTGCGGTTACAAAGATAAGACTTGGTTGAAGAGATACAGTGAACTCCAGTATAAATGATGAGTGAGACTTGCAGTAACGTTGAGTTGATGCTAGGCCACTAATTTTCTATTAGAGACATAACAAGATTATTCTAGGCCAGCTGGTAATTCTACAGCACTGTAAACTGCAGGAGTGGAGACAGAGATCCAGGCAGACTATTGTCTCCTTGTTCTTTCATTGTATCTTTTTCAGAAGTGGGAAAGATAAGATTTTTTTTATTTTTGGGAAATAACATGAGTTATTAAAGAATATCTTTTATTAAATCATTGTTTCTTGATGATATTTTCCTATTGTCATCTAACAGTGGCATGACCATACCCACATTTCTGCAGACTCAGTCAATGGGCAAGGGTAGTCTGTCTAAACTTTTTTTTTTTTTAATTTATTTTATTTATTTTTGGCTGTGTTGGGTCTTCGTTGTTGCACGTGGGTTTTCTCTAGTTGCAGAGAGCAGGGGCTACTCTTCATTGCGGTGCGTGGGCTTCTCATTGTGGTGGCTTCTCTTATTGTGGAGAACGGGCTCTAGGTGTGTGGGCTTCAGTAGCTGTGGCACGCGGGCTTTGTTGCTCCATGGCACGTGGGATCTTCCCGGACCAGGGCTCAAACCTGTGTCTCCTGAATTGGCAGGCAGATTCTTAACCACTGTACCACCGGGGAAGCCCTGTCTAAACTTTTTTAACCTGTACTCCTTTTGTTAAATATAAGATGCCATAAATGTTATATCTAATAGCAGAAAATTTCTCATCATTTTACACTTCATCATAATGTCTGTTGCTTCTATAAATGTGTTTCAGTTACATTTTAGGAGACTGAGTATTTGGGTTTGAATATATTTTTTCCCAGTCAAAATAATGGGAAACGGGCTTTTGGCTGACATTTGAATAGGATGTCTGATTTTTCTTAAATGGACTACTGATGTTAAGCAGGAAATGCTTGTGTTTTAATTCCAATTTAAAGGCAAAGACACTGATTCTCAAATAGTGTGGGTGGGAGGTATAGGTAGGTATATTACTTAGGCAGAGATGTCAAATAACTTAATACTTAGTCTTGGCTATCAGTAGTGTGCCTTTTAGTTTTTAAGTTTTTATAAATGAAGCGATAATGTTTTCATGAACTAACTATGCAGATTATTTTTTGAGTTGTTAGTTTGCATATATGGATGTCTTACCAAGGCATACAAATTAAATTATGTTATATAGCCCTGGCTTTTTCATATATTTGTAATAATGGTCACATAATGTTGTACATGTGAGAGACCTCTCGAAGTGCTAAAAGAACTATTTTAATGTAAAGTGTTAGTATTTTGTTTTACTCTGTAAAGTTGTTAACTGAAAAGCTTTTTAATAACTATCCTCACTAACATTGCTTTTAAAATGATTTCTAATCATTTTATTTCCATAAGTGTACAATTTATGAACCTAGATTTGATTCGTAATCAAAATTAATTATAGTATCCTTGTGAGTTTGACAGTGCCTTGGGTTCAATTCTATTTAAATTTAACAGTCTCCACAGATGTTTTTAATCTTCAGTTAAAAACATCTGTGTGGCTCTACCTAATCTCATGTATCTTGTTATTTTCTCTTAGCTGTGTCTCTTTCCCAGTTCCAGCCAGCCACATGCCAACAACTTTTAGACATGGTAAAATTAATTAATTTAGAGAAAATGGCAAACAGGACTGTGAGAAATTATAAAATATTAGCAAGTTTGACTCTTATGCCAAACAGAGGAAATTGTATGAATATATAAAGCTCAGCTCCATTTATTGGTATACTTTTTTAAGTGAAACACACACACACACACACACACACACACACACCACCCCCCCCACCCCCCCACCCCCCGAGAATAGTAAATTCTTAGGCTTAAGCATCAAGACTAACATATGCTGGGCTATAAAGGCTTTGTGAAGGGAATTATAGACAGGCAGTTTCCATTGACAGCTGAGTGACAGGTTCTTCACTTTGGTAGGCTTACCCTTTTAGCATCTCAGCAAGGGAATGATGAGACAAGCAGGGGACATTATGTGAAACTGTCTCTTGAATACACCTTCATTCTTAGGCTTGCCTCAATCATAGTCCTTTCAAATTGTCTATATTTTTCAAAGCCTGTCTTGTTTGAATTTGTGTAACATACTTAAGGCATTTAAAAAGGGGGAGCCTATGCCCTTTAAATTTTTAAGCCCTCCAGAGTGCCTCACATGTGACTCCTGGGCCAGCCCAGCCTGTCTCTTCTCTAACTCTGTGATCTCTGGGGCCTCTGTGACTGTTTCTCTTCCCTCATTCATCTGGATCATGGAACCCCCTACTCATCAATCTTCCCCCAGGGTTCCCCACCTGTAGCTGTTGGGTATTCCTTCCTTTGTTCTTTTCTTGCAGAGCTTGATCGAAACAATGTTATCATAATTTTCCTCCTTCTCCCTATTAATATGTAATATGTGATCTCCTGCAACCTGAAGTCTTGGTCATTCCTTCTGGGATCCCTAGGAATTAGTAGGTTCTCATGAAAGTTTATATGACTCAGGTGTCTAATCCTTCTTTTAGATACTTGGTATAAAAAAGATTTATACCAAGTGCCACATGATAACTTGGTATAAAAAAGATTTCTGTGATCAAATGAGTTTGTGAAATTTGACATTCTCTATGTCCCTCTTGGAAATTCACCATGTGCAGTATCATTCTAAGTAAGTCTGCCAAAATTTTAATTTTGTTTATCTTAGTGTTATGGCTTCTCAAGTGAGTTTCACCATTGAAAAACTACCCTTTACCCACTAACAGTTAAAGTAGTATATTGGTTTCCAACAGGCTAAAGTGTATTTGGATGCTTATAAGTTTGTTGTACTATTTCAGGTTTTCTCTACTTTTAAAAATTGATGAGAGAAATTATCAATATAACCTTGAAAAGAGTAATAGCTGACAGTTACTTTAACGTGCTCACAATATGACAGACACTTTTATATGTACTTTCATTTATAAATTCATTTAATCCTTGCATCAAATTTTATTAGGTTGGAACTGTCACCTACATTTTACAGATGAGTATGGAAGCACAAAGAGGTTGAGTAACTTGCCCAAGCTTACACAACTAGGAAATGGTTTAAGTAGGCTCCAAACAGGCATTCTGGCCCCAGAATCCGTGCTCTTTTCTAGCCATTATGCCATAATCCTCTAGTTGAAAGGAGGGAGTTTTCTTAAAGTAAAGTGACGATCAGTTTCACATGCTGAGGAAATCCTGTGGCCTCCTTTTCTTTGTGAGCATTCAGTTTTCCTTTTCAGGTCCTGCTTAGTTCTGAGTAATTGAACAATAAGCTCCACCACGCTTACCTTCAGTGCCCCCACTCCTACCCCACCACATCCTTGCTCTTCTGGGGAGAGTTGGCAGGGAGCGCTGATGGAGGCCAAGTCCATCCTTGGCATATTTGTAGTGGGTGTGAAGGAATGGCACCTGGACAAGACCAGATCTCTGCGTCTAGATACTTAGAGGAGTATTATAAAATAGAAGCTTATACAAGCATCTTAGTAGAGGAAGAATCTCTGTAGCTCTTTGTTTTGAGGGTTCCCAAGACCACCTCCCCGTTCTGTAATTCACTAGAGGACTCCTCATATAGTCAGCCTCTCGCTGTCATAAATCTCAGCTGTGAGTATAGGAAGCCGAATCAGCAAAGGAAAATTCTGGAGGAATTGAGTCACCAGTTGCAAGAGCCCTTTCCCAGTGGAGTCAGGTAGGATGTGCTTAATCAAATTGTAACAAGTGTGATGTGTTGTCACCAGGGAAGCTCATTCGAGAGGCAATGCCCAAAATTTTACTGGGGGCAAAAAGAAAGCCAGGTGCTTACCATAAACCACATTGTTTGTACAAATAATTTAGGCACAGTGAGCCACTGTTGGGGAAAGTTGTTTATCAGTGTAGGGAACTGTTTACCATTCAGGTCCTCCAGGTGTTAGTCCAAAGGCCAACCATGCAAGCAGGCTTTACAAAAGCATTCTTGAGCCTGCTGTGTGAAGTCTTTTGGACACCCTGTTCCACTGGGAACTCTGGCTCTGCTTTTAGGAAGGAAGCCATCATTTTGAGACCCTGTGTTGTTTTAAAATAACTTTTGACTTCTGTTAATGGAAGTGGTGACTTTCTTGTTTCAAACGTTTAAAGTTTTCGTTCAATGCCGTGTTGAAAGGAAAGGTTATTTTACAACACCCAGGGCAGTGAAGATTATAGCAGATTAGAATGTCTCTTTATGTTTGGGATTGAATGGAGAATTGCTACAAGGTTAAATTACGTTTGTTCTCTTCTTTTATACACGGTCTAGAAAAACAGAAAGAAAACACTGGATTATATTAGGCAACTTGTTACTTAGAATATTTAAGAGTTTAATCATGTGACATGCTTGCTGAAGAAATTGTTACTCGTCAGCTGTCATTTGATAATTTAAAGAAAACTTTTTAGTTTGAAAAGTAGAAATGTTTTTAGAAGTCTGGTAAATAAAACTGAGGTAGTAATCTACCATAGTATGCTTTATACAATAAAGAGGAAAGTGGGAAATGGTTAGTTACTTTGTGATTACATCTCTACAGAGTAAAAAGACAATTTTCATACCTGTGTCAAGGAACATAGATCATTTAGATTTCAATCGGCTTTATGTAACTATTCTCCTTCTTAGCAAATTTGAGAACAAGTTTGGGCTAATTTTAGATCTCTATCTTTGATTATTCAGAGTATGTCATTTTGCTTTATGCCTGCTGTGCTCTTAATCTGGCAGGCAGTTTCTTATTACAGAGTTCCGGTCAATTCAGTTTAATAAAAGATTATGGAACCTCATTATTAAAAGTGTAATGTATTCAATTTTTTTAAGACTCTTGAGTATATCTCCCTAAATATTTTTAAATGTATACTAACATACAGGAAGAAAGGGTACTTCAGCAGTGGATAGGGGAAAATAAAGTGTGTGGGAGCTAGAATTTTAAGACCCCCATAAAGCTCTTATTATCATTGCTTATTTTTAAAAAAAGTATCAATCTTCTAATGTGATGGGATAATAAATTGTATTTCCTCTTTTCAGAGCCAACTTGAAAGGTGGTCTTTGACATCTTCTTGCCTCCTTTTCTTTACCCTTGATTGACACCTGTTTCCCCTCTCAGAAGTGTCCGTTTCTTTCATACTGTCCTTTAACTCCTTAGTCCTCCGTTGGGTGAACCACTTCCAGTCTCAACCCTGCTTCACACTCCAAAATTATCTTAACTTTCTTTTCCCTTCCTCTCCAATGAAAGTCATCTTTTCCTTAATGAAATTGATCTGTTTGTGATTAAGAAGGAAGTATGGCAAGTAAGTTAATTCACAGCAAGAAATTCATGATGAATTATCTTTCCTACTGTTACTTATATTTTAAAAGAAGAAATTTTTTTTCACCCTCATACACCAGTAGGAATATTCATATTTACAGCCTGCCTGGAAAGGCAGGAAACTCTGGCAACATCTACCAAGGGTTATAAAAAAATGTTCTTATAATTTCCCCAGTAATTTCATTTTAAGAATTCAATTCTAAGAAAATAACCAGAAATAAACACTTCTATACAGAGATATTGATCAGAACAGTATGTTCAATAGCCAAAAAAAGTGAATTATGTCATGAATATAAATGATAAATATAGTGACAATATAATGAGTTGGGAAAGCAGAAAAAAGGGATGAGAAGGATAGCTAAGCACTCACTGACCATTTCAGATGTCTGTGGGTGCTCTGAGGGTCCCAAGCCTTGGGCTACAACCGAATCAGCATGGAGTCACGCAGGGGTCATGTCTGTCTAAAAGCTAAAGGATTTTCAAGTATTTAAAACGGGAGAAAAGCAACTAAATAAAGGTTCAGTATAAATATAAAGGTGTTTTTCTGCTTAAACCTTCCAAAATACCCAAAGTTTAATTAAGCTGGGTTGAGTACAAAGCATGGTAGTTTACGAGTATGGGCTTCAGATGACATACTATGTCCTAAATCAGCTGTGTGACTTTGGGCAGGTTATTTAATCTCTCTAAACTTCAGTTTACGCATCTTAAAATGTGATAATTACATTTACCTTGTAAGGTTGCCTTAGAGATTCAAGAACATAATTCATATAAAGTGACTCATATCTCATATAACAAGATGTGTACTCAAATGTTACTTTTTATTATCATTATCATTATTGATTTAGTGAGGAAGGTAGTTAATTATCAACAGATCACAATTTTAAGATTCTAATTTTAAGATACTTTTGAGGTTATCTGATTTTTCAGAAAATTAAGTTATATGTTGTTAGGAAAATAATCTGTTTGTTGAAAAGCATTTTAGATTTTGTAGCTACAGACATATTGTATTTAATTCTGCTAGGTGAGAAACTATATGCAAGTCACTCCACATAAATGTTCAGAATTGGTGTGCATGGTACCTAAAAGGAAATAACACTTCTAAACTCTTAACCTTATAAACACAGTCTGTAAAGTTACAGTAGAAGTCTCAGAGCCCCATAAAATTTTTGCAGGATAATTTTCACAAGTCCTTTCTTGTCCTGGCTAGATGGATAGGCACTAAATGACTTATCCTAAAATGAATAAGCTAATAGCAAGTTTGGGAATGCTTTCACTGGACTTGCCTCTTGTTTTAAGGAGGCCAAGTCTCTCTCTGGATAGAGTGCATGAAATAACAACTGATATGTTGTTATAATTTTTTTCCCAAAGGATTTGTTTCCTTTCCAATTAAGGAGTTTTAAAGGAGTCAGCATAATATAACCTGATAGGTTTTACGTGTGTTAAATGTAAAAACTCATTAACCTATTTTAGTTGAATTATTGGCAAACAGTAAAATTAATTGAGAATGACAGTCTAATGGCTTTTGCATTGATCTTTTGAAATTAGGTTGATTAATGATGCTCATTGTCTTGTAATGATTTCTTAGAAGTTGTCAGTGAATTCAAAAATCGTTTTATAAGCCTCCACACAAAGTTCTATGGGGGATATTAGCAATATTTTGCTTACTCTAGTGATCTTTGATGCGAGGTGGTGTGACTGTAGCATCTATGTTTCTAGAGATTGTTCGGAAGTGCTGAGGTGAGAATTTGCTTTGTGTTCATCTCTGTGCCCATTGCTTTCTGGGCATTATACAGGGCATCTCAACTGCACTGTTAGTTTGCATGCTAGGTCCATTACAGATAAGGAAAACGGAGTTCGCAGAGATTTTTTTAAAGGCCTGAAACTTTTCCCTCATATTAAATTCCTCAAACATGTACAGAGTTTGGCGGTTAAAATCACAAAAACTATTTGTGGGCTTGGAATGGTGATTGGTTGATAAACTACAGCCCACAGGCCAAATCTCGTCCGCTGTCTGCTTTTGTATAGCTGGCAACCTAAGAATGGTTTTTACAGTATTAAATGGTTGGAAAAAAATCAAAAGAATAATAATATTTCATAACGTGAAAATTACGTGAAATTCACATTTCAGTTTTTTTGGAACACAGCCATTCCTACTCATTTTTTTTTTGTCTGTAGATGTTTCCATGATACAAAGGGAGAGCTGAGTAGTTGGGACAGAGGCCCTTTGGCCTGCAAAGCCTAAAAGAATTACTGTCTGGCCCTTTACAGAAAAACTTCGCTGATGCCTGGTCTAGAGTGGTAATTTATCTCTGGCTTTTATAAATGACTTTATTCATTATTGAATGCTTACTACTTGCCGTGTCCTGTGTGGGATTCTTGTATGCAGATGCAATAATGAACAAAGGGACATTGTGGGAACCTTCATGGAGCTTACAGCTTAAAGCTAATGTTTTAATAGTCATAAGGTAGATGTAATAATACAATTATTTGGTAATTAATAAAATATTGTAATATTCATAAGGTAGACTATTAATAATTCGAATAATAATAAAATTATTTGGTTAACTAATCTAATAATAAAATTATTTGGTTAATCTGAGTATTTACTATAACCCTTACTTGAACCTTTTTTCTTTTTAAAATATACCACACTGAACATAAGCCTTTGCTTTTTAGATGACTTGTGATTTTACTGAGGTTAGGATCATATATTATGAGCATATATTTTTGTGTTTGCTATAACTATAGATGCCGGCACTATTGGAAATTAACTTGAACTATTACCATTCCAGGGCATGTTCTGAAAACTGTTTTTTGCTAAATTTTACTAAGTTCCTGATATCAGTTTGTTTCCTTGTCATTTTTCTTTCTATTGAGAAATAATGACTCATTAAAAACTGTGAATTATTTATGTAGTACTTTATACTGCTGTATTTGTTAAGCCTCAGTGGTACATTTGTATTTCACTTTACCTGATTGGATGTTCACTTTGTTAACATTAATGTATTGTTGCATTTTAGTTTATGTAATTGCATATGAAGCACTAATATTTGTCACCATTTTAAGAATCTGTATTAATCATACTTTAAAATAAGTGTTACATAGTTTCCTAATGGCAGCAGGTAGCATAATGCCTGAAAAAATAATGTCATTGTTGCTTTTCTGAGTCAGACTCATAGTCTGATTTATCCACATTAATATTTCAGAGAAACGTACCATTAGTCCCATGAGGAGAGAAATGGTTTTAATCCATCCATCATTTATCTATCCATCAAACTTCTGTAGACTGCTTGGTATGTGCTGGTATTGTCTTAGCAACTGGAATGCCGTGGTCAGTTTCCCTGTACTCAAGGAGCAGTGAGTCTTCTCTTGCCCGAAGATCCTGTGATCCCAAAGCTATAGGCAAGGATTTGCCAGACATGAATTTTTGCCTGTGTGTGTGTGTGTGTGTGTGTGTGTGTGTGTGTGTGTGCGTGCGTGTGTGCGCTCATGCGCGCATGTGCGTGCGCGCGCGATTTGTTCCACTTTGGTTAATTTGCTCCGTTGGTTAATTTAGTTAATTTGCTTTCTCTCATCCTTGAAAACTCTTCGAATGGCAACTTAATATACTAGATTATATTTAACTTTCACTTACTCGCCTGTTTGTCAGAGACCTTGCATTGTTTTATTCCTGAATTAAGAAGTCAGAAGTCCCCTCGTGCTCTGGTTTTACATACCTTTGCTTCTGTAAGACATTGGAGAGAAAGGTGTCATTTCAAAAATATCGTTTCTTGCACCACCTCAGTTCACTAGTGCCAACAAGCTGGCACTTTTGTGGCACTATATTTATAAATATTTTTCAGTGTTTTTCACTAGTTATCTGTTGTAGAAAAGGCAAAGAACTTATAAATTCACTTCATTATGTCCAGAAGGTAATCCAAGAGACATATTTACACAGGCATCTCTCTTCCTGCTTCTTTTTACATGAGGATAAAAGGGTGCTGTAAAGGAATTTTATAGGACGTCTAACTTGATTTTACTTAAAATGTAGTTTATCATTAGTTCAGTATTAGTTTTTCTGTCGTGTGGGTAAACTTAGGAAGTCTGCTCGAAGAAACTCAAAGTTTTTTAGAAATAGTTTAATCTCAGGTGATTTCAGTGTGAATGTATTTTTATAATACTTGTGCCTGAGTCCTTATGCTAATCTTGAATGTCACCACAGCAGTGATTTTTAAAGACCATTAATGTAGTATAATCTGTACTTTTTTGGGTAAAATGATTGTCGTAATCAGATCATTATTGTGATAGTCTAACATCATTGCTGAGATGTCCTGTTATGTGAAATAATAAAGATAATGAGAATGATTCTAATGATCAAGGTATAATCCAGGCATGACAGGATATGTCTGATACTTTCTCTTTACTTTTATAGCTCTTGATCTTGTTCCTAGGCTGACATCATTACTTATTCCTACCTTTTATCTTATTTAACACAGGGATGTGAAATTATTTCAACTCCTGATCAATACCATACTGACTTTACCAAGTGCCTTGAAGTGCTCCGAAATAAGATAGAAGAAAAAGGCCTACAGGTAAGATAGGCGCCTATTTGGTGGTTAAGAGTCTTATACCAAGGATGTGAAAAATCCTGTCTTTACTTATCTGAAATCATTATTTGCTTTTGTGCTGCTTATCTGGATTCCCTTGTCAGGTTTTTTCAGTATATGAATAAATCTGCACTTAGTTGTCAAAACATTAACGTGTGCACTTGAATCAGAGGTCACAGATTCCAGAACCTTACTGTGATGAGGTCCCAAAATGGGTGAAGTGGACCTTGTATAAAGCAAACAAAAGTGGCAG
Source organism: Eschrichtius robustus (assembly GCF_028021215.1). NCBI lineage: Eukaryota > Metazoa > Chordata > Mammalia > Artiodactyla > Eschrichtiidae > Eschrichtius > Eschrichtius robustus. The sequence goes on along the minus strand of NC_090831.1, from coordinate 119,457,164 downwards.
CTCATTCTCAGCCTAAAGGGAGTAGCTGCTTTCTATCTCAGGTTGGTTGTTGCTCTGAAGATCTGTGTGTGTTTGTGTGTTTATATATTATGTAGGCAAGACAAACAAACAGATACGGCCTAGATTTGGCCAACATTGCAAACTCTTATATAAACAAATAAAATATTACTGCCTTTTTTTTTTAAATGAGAGAAGAGTCTGCTGCTTTGCACATGTGGGCTCTTTAAGGTGTTCAGTAGTGATTTTCACCTAGCACCCAAGTGTATAATCACATCAATTAGCTAATGCACAAATTTGTATTTTTTTTTTTAATAAATTTATCCATTTATGTATTTTTGGCTGTGTTGGGTCTTCGTTTCCGTACGAGGGCTCTCTCTAGCCGCGGCAAGCGGGGGCCACTCTTCAACACGGTGCGCGGGCCTCTCTCCATCGTGGCCTCTCTTGTTGCGGAGCACAGGCTCCAGACGCGCAGGCTCAGTAGTTGTGGCTCACGGGCCCAGTTGCTCCGCGGCACGTGGGATCCTCCCAGACCAGGGCTCGAACCTGCGTCCCCTGCATTGGCAGGCAGATTCTCAACCACTGTGCCACCAGGGAAGCCCTGTATGTTTTTATATTTTACAATTTTTTTTGATACTTGTTGAAATGATACGCAAACTTTTAAAAGTCTGTATTCCGTGAAGATCCACGAAATTAAACCTGAAGCAGTGAATGACGATTGACCATTATTTTCCTGGGAAGGGCAGGAAGGTAAGCTGAGATGCATGATCCAATGTGTCATTTTTAAACTAAGAAAACTAGGAAGACACCTTTGTACATTAGGATGGTTTTCACAGTACAAGTAACAGGAGACGTGTTTCAGCCTTTCCTCAGTCATCGAACGGGGTAGGGCCGACGACTTCAGACACAGCACAGTCAGATCTCATGTCTGCTTCTTCCATTGTCCTGGCTCTGCTGTGTAAGCTTTCTCTTCAGTCTGGTTTCCCTGACTGTCTGCAATGGCTGCTTGTAGCAGTTTTCTTAACACCGTTACATCTAGAGGGATTGAGAGGGCAGGGTCGTCACTTCCCACCGTCATTAGACCTAAGTCCTGAAATCTCTCCATTAACCACCACTCGGTTTTGGCGAAGGATGATGAGAGTAACCTGATTGTCTTGGACTGGAGCAGGGAGTGGGGGGGGTCAATCAACATGTCTCATGCAGTCCAACTACACGGCTAACACACGTGTGGCGGGACGGCATAGGCAGTGGAGACGCACCCCTAATAAAAACTTACTCCTTCGCAGAAGTTATGAAAGATTTATTCTGATGTATATTTATTAAGTTGAGGCAGTAGATCCTTTTCTCCCTTTGAAGGAAAGCCTTGTTAACTACTCTAATGGACAAGTAGCTCACTCTGCAAACTCAATAAATGTAATTGAACGAACATGTCTCATCTCTGTTGTAGCTTGAGCTGTACCTAATGTGCTACTTGCAGCAGGCAATTGCGGTAATAATATATTTGTTTAAGGAAAACAGAAGACAACCTATTGAGAGTTATCTGCTTCATCCCGACATAGCTAATGTTGAGTTTCTTAGAAAAAAATTCTAAATCTTCACAACTGTTGCAATTTTCCTAGTACTTCCACTGAGTGTATTGAAAGCTGGGAATGAAATTATGTGAGTGTCATTTGTTGTGTCTAATTGATAGTATCTCTAATACAATATTCAGTCATTAAATCTCAAAACAAATCATCGTATCTCAAACTCAACAAGGCCAAAATCCAGAGAGAGCCTCAAACTGGGGGAAGAGGATAATCAGGTGTATATAATCTGTGAAACAAATTGGACAGAGTCTTGGCCGAGCCAGTGGAGGCCCGGAGCGAGAGGATCTATTAGAGGACTCCTGCATTGGGCAGAAAGGGCCATACCCTCCTGCTCCCACCATGCTTAGTCATAGGCCGGAGGCTGCCAGGGATGTGCATGGCCCTGGTGGCAGGCTGTGCTGTGTCATGAAGGGGTTGCCGCTGGGCCGGGACAGCCAGCTGCCCTCCTCTCAGCCCAGTAGCGAGGTCTTTGTGGAGAGAATGGGAGCTGGGCACCTCCGTGGTTGGCATGCTTTGGGTCCAGTGCATTCTCCAGTCTCATCTTGAGTCCCCCTTTCTCCTTGTTCCCAAAATATGCCAGATTCCCTCCTCTCCTTTGCCTTAAGGTGTTTTTTGTGTATGTGTTGCCCCCTCTCTGTAGAATGTTGTGAATATATTTTGAATTTCTTTTTTTTTTTTTTTTTTGTATTTTTCTTTGTCTTTGCCAAGGCCATGATGGTAGAGTATGCCTGACGTCCTCAAGGAGGTCTTTCCTCCACCATAGCTCTGGGTTAGGCTCTGCGGCTCTACATTTCTATGCCTCCCTCTTTTCTCCTTTACAGTACTCTGAACACTTCTAATAATTGTGTTAACTGTGTATATCTAATTGTTTGCTTAAGGCCTTTCTTCCCAGCTTGACTGTGTAGCCCGTTAAGCTGGGATCAGGTCTGTCTTGTTCACGATTGTACGGTAGCACTGTGTGTATAAGAGACGCTCGGGGAACTCACAGGAGAGCAGGAGATGATGCAGTTAGGGGAGAGGTTTTTTAGAGAAGGCTGAGACATGAGAAACAAATAGAAGTTAGATGGCAAAGGGGAGAAGATGGTGGCCAAGTATGGCAGTCCACAGAGAAGGTGGCTCACACTTCAGTGACCCAACAGCAGATGGTTTGAAGAGCTTTACGACAGAGAACGGTGTGGTTACTTCGTGTTTGAAGAAGCATGGTTAGGTCAACTGAATTCATTACTAACAAAACCATCCAAATTAGCTCTTGTTCAGACTGAAAAAGATGGTTATGTTAAATCTGTGGACTATTTGTGAACTTCCACCTGACTTTATGTTTAACCTGGGAGCACAGCATTGTCTTTGGTCTAACATAATAGCAGGAGAAAAGCAAGATTAGAAAGATTGGAAAGGAAAATCATAAAAGATTCTCCTCCACACATTCTCCTACCCTCAAGTGAGATCATCATGAGGGCTTTTACAAATTTCTTCCTAAAATACACATAAACTGTGTCAGAAAATCCTTTCTACTTCTCCACCTAATAAATCTTACAAAATTATCATACATTTCTTGTTTTCCACTTATTGAATTATAAACATGAATTTGTATTCAAAGTGTCTGTATTTTGTAGTAAGATCTTATCTTTTTAGCATATACTTTAAAATATTAACTATAGTATAAATGAATTGAATTAAAGTAGTATTTAATATGTTAAGGAACCATACTGTGTAACATATTAGAACTTTATACAGTTCGGATCAGGGTCTGTCATTATCCTAAAGGAGTTTACTATCTAGAATATGAGGTTAATTATAAAAGAAAAGATTTCCCTAAATTACCTTATTTATTATTTATCTGTTTTAAACCTGCTCTTCCTCCACTTTTATTCCTCTGCAAAAAGGGTCTCTGATACATGTGACTCTTTAATGCTTTGCTTTTATGTTGCCACATTGTTTATCTGTGACTGAGTCATGAATAATAAATTTATCAGGATGCCATCCGATATGACTGAATCTTCAAAGAGCACATATATATTCTGATGCTGTAATACATGTTTGAGATCTAAACCCTGGAATTCAGTGGAAAACATTAAAAGCTATTGCTCCAAGTTTTAAAAAATGTAAGATGTACATTGTTTAGGATGAAGCAGGAAGAAATCTAGATTATAAGGCCCTAAGAATAATAGGTCTCCTGAAATACAGATGAGGGTATTTCCTAGAATTATATGGCAATAGAATCAGTTACTTCAGTGTCTGATGTTTTAAACAGACTTTATATTGGACAAAATTTGGGCAGAAAAGTTGATGTTAATTTCAAACTGTATATTGTATAGATTTAAACTCATACTAGTTTTATTTGCTAAAACCTCAATACATTTTAGCCCATTTATACTGTGTTATTTTTTTGTAAGCAGTTTTTTAATCAAATGATGCAGGATGCTGAGTATTATATAAATAAGAGCAAATGTGTACGTTTTATACACACAGACAAATATTAATGACTACAAATTAAATATCACATAAAGACTGTAGGATTGATCAATTAACCCAAGAGGACAGAGTAGAAAGACCTTGAGTTCACCTCCTCTCAGGGGCACACCAAAAGTACAACTATTTACAGAACAGCTATCAGAGAAATAGATTGAAACCTACCAGAAAAGATCTTATACAATAAAGCCATAAAGAAGGAACCCTAACAAGATGGGTAGGAGGGGCGGAGTCATGGTATAGTCAAGACTCTTACCCCCAGGTGGGCGACCCACAAATGGGAGAATAATTACAACTACAGAGGTTCTCCCCAAGGAGCCAAGGGGTCTGAGCCCCACACTGGGCTCCTCATCCCGGGGGATCCTGTGCCCAGAAGATGAGCCCCCAGGACTTTTGGCTTCAACGGCCTGCGGGGCTTACTTTCAGGAGACCAAAAGGACCAAGTGGGGAGATAGAGACTACATTCTTAAAGGCACCCAGGGGAGAAGCAGTAATTTGAAAGGCGTCTGGGTCAGACCTACCTGCTGATCTTGGAGAGTTTTAGACTATTTATATCTACTGATTATCAGTATTGGACATGATTGGTTTGTAATGGACTAATGACTTTTTTATGTTCATACTAAATATCTGTTGCTGCTCATCAAATTTAAGACTGACTGTATCTGATTGGACTAATTACTTTATCAATATGATAAGATATCCCTAGGGTTGCTGGAAGAACTATGATAGTACTGTGAGAAGTATTTTCCAAGGTACTCTGATGTCTTCAATAAAGTCCGCTCTGATGAGCTGGTATCTTTGGCAAGATTCCAGTCTTATCTAAAGCAAAACTTAATAAATCTGTTGTGTGTGTACACATGTGTTCTGGAAAGGAATAAATACTATCTTTACATTAGAGAAACCTAGCAGATACCACCTTAATCAAGGAATCATAATTAACATCATCAGTGATAATTCATGTTAGTAATCCACGCCCCTCTCTCTAGGTATAGGGTGAGAAGGGCACTTGTGGTGTACTTCCCTAAAACCAGTAATCTCAGTTTAATCTTTGAAAAAAATCAGAGAAACCCAAATTGAAGATCATTCTACAAAATACCTGACCACTATTTTCAAGGTCATGAAAGACAAGGAAAGACTGAGAAACGGTCACAGAGCAGAGGAGATGAGAGAGACATGAAAACTAAATGCAGTGGGGTGAAATGTGAATCAAGTCCAGAGTTTCATTAATAGTTGTGCCCCAGTGTCAATCTTAGTTGTGACAAATGTGTCATGTTTATGTAAGATGTTAACATCGCTGGGAACTGGGTGAAGTGTGTACTCGCTGAAGTATCTTCACGACTTTTTACTAAATCTCAAGTTATTTCAAAATAAAACATTTATTTGAAAAAGTATGTCCAGTGTTGCAAATATGCTCTAACAGTGGAACGGTGTCATCTTTCTGTGCCATGACTTACAGTAATGTAGAATAAAAAGCAAGTACTACAATCGATAACTTTTTGTGGACTCTCTCAATTTTAAAATGTTTCCTCAAAAAGTTTCAAACTGTAAGACTCTGCTGCATGTTTAGGCAACTGTTGTACATGAAAACTATGCCTGCTTGAAAACCTTCACTAGAAATTTGATGGTGTTTAAACTACACGACAGGCCAGATCCTCTCAACTTCCGCAGCTTCCCTGGAGATCAAAGTATGGTAGGACTCAGTCAAGGATATGATTTTATCAGGACTGGCTCTAGAAGGAGTAACCCTGTTTATTCCTGCATTCCCTCCTGACCTGTCAAAGTTCTGCGGTCTCCATCCCCACCTCCATTTTCTCCCTGGCTCTTCTTATATTGATATTCTGTCATACCTGCCTTTTACTTTTATCTTGTTTCCCTGGGCTTCAGTTATCATTCTGTGCCATTAACTCTATATCTTATATCTCTGATCCTGAACTCCAAAGCCCTATTTCTAACCACTAACTGGAAGGCCAGAGGAACTTCATTTCAGTGTAAACCAAAATTCATCATCTTTCTCACAAAATCTCATTTTCTCTTTCTTTTCTGTCTCATTCAGTGGCACTACCATCCATCCACCTGGCAGAAACCTGAGAGTAACCTTATATTTTACTATCCCTGTACCATCCCTCAATGGCTGGTCACAGTTGCTTTAATTCTACAAGTATCTCCTGTGCCCACTTTGTTCTTTCCAATCTTACTGGTACTCTCTTAGTTCAGACCTTTATCATTTCTTACCCATGTCATTTTACTAGCCTTCTGTTTGCCCCCTTCACTCCATTCCCTTACTAAAATTTATATCCTCTGTCTTCGATGGACATCTGCTTTAAATCTTTTCTTTTCTCCCAGTTACTTATTCAATAAATACTTGTTCAATGAATAAATTTATTTCCAATAACATCAAGGCAGATTCCAAAGGATATCCTGGCAAACCTTAGCTGGCATGTATCCTCTGTGAAAGAATCTTCTTAGTAACATTTCCTACTAATTCTCCCACGACACGTGTGACATGTGTCCAGATTCCTTACATTGCTTGCTGTTTGTACCAACTGTAGGAATGAATATGCTTATTATGAAAAGAATTAGTCTCCAACACATTGTAATTAGAGGTTAGGTGCTCAGATGCTTGGGTTATGCTGACATTCTTTCAGCTGCATGACTACAGAAAGCTCTTTAACTTCTCTAAGACTAATCTTTCTCATCTGGAAAGTCAGAATAATAATCTACACGTACCAGCGAGTTATGAGGCAAAGCATTTACTGCAGTGCCTGCCACATATAAAGTCCTTCATAAAAATGTAATAGTAGCAGTGGTGGTCATATATTTTTGTGCACCCTAGCTCTTGTGATCTCATAACATTTTATATAATTTCCTTTGCATAATATATTTATATATTTACAGAATATAAATATAAATTTTATATAAATAAAATATAAAATACTGTATTTTATAGATATATTTTATAAAATATATTTATATATTCTATTTAATTTTATAAAATATATTTTATATGTAATATAGTTATATATGATATTTATTTTATAAAGCATATACCTTAATATATTTATTTTATAAAATTATAAATATAAATAAGATCTTTTATAAAATATATATAGTGATCTTTTGATTTTATAATAAATTTCATGGACCAATATGATATTCGAATTAGATAATGTTTTTAGGGATCAGACTAATTACAGTTTATAGCCCAGTTTCATGGACTCATCATTTCTTTTTTTTTTAAGTGAAAATAATTTTTTTTTAATTGAGGTATAATTGACGTACAACATTATATTAGTTTCAGGTGTACAGCATAATGGTTCAATATTTGTATAAATTGTGAAATCATCACCACAGTAAGTCTAGTTAACATTCTAGCATTGTTTCTTTTGGACATATTCTAATTTTACAAGATCTCCTTTAATATCAGACACTTGAATTAAACAGAGGGCTCCTCCCATGTTGCAGTGTTTCCTAGGGGAGGTCTTCAATGTCCCCTTTTCCCAGGGGACCAGTGAGAATGGGATCTATATGTTTAGTGATGGGATCCCTCAGCAGGCGAGTTGCACAGCCCCGCTGACCACTGTGTGCCTCGTGCCTGGATGGAGAGAGAAGAGGAGAGGTGTGCCCCAGCTTCTCCCATGCTGCGGGGGACCTTGTGTGCCTTGTGCCTGGATGGAGAGAGAAGAGGAGAGGTGTGCCCCAGCTTCTCCCATGCTGCGGGGGACCTTGTGTGCCTTGTGCCTGGATGGAGAGAGAAGAGGAGAGGTGTGCCCCAGCTTCTCCCTCGTGCCTGGATGGAGAGAGAAGAGGAGAGGTGTGCCCCAGCTTCTCCCATGCTGCGGGGCACCTTGTGTGCCTCGTGCCTGGATGGAGAGAGAAGAGGAGAGGTGTGCCCCAGCTTCTCCCATGCTACGGGGGACCTTGTGTGCCTTGTGCTCGCTGGGGGATGTGTTACCCAAGGTAAGTCAAAAGTTCCCTTCAGAGTTCCATGGGCAGACTTTCTCCCGTTAGGTACACTGTGGAAGCTCCCGGGGGTCATCTTCCGATCAGCCTAACAAACTTTTACGTAGTATGTGTCTGTTAAGACATCATGCTAGGATTTGGTGACCAAATCCATGGCCTCAGATAGACTCCAGTCTAATAGAGGAAACAGATACATGAGTAACCAGAGAACAATTCAGACTATCGTAGATGCTGTGACTTGCCTCTTCAGGATAGATTCAACTTCTTAAAAAACGGATTGTTTATATAGAACGCTTCTCTACTTCCTCTTTTAATTTTACATTTAAGAACATAGAATAATAAGATTTTTTTTTTCTAATGAAATTGCGCTCATATCTATGAGGCCTTCCACGACCACCTGGTTTAGATAGCACCCCTCACCCCTCCTCCTGTTACATCCCTCAGTTCAGCAGGCCTCTACCCTTCCCTGCTCAGCTTTCCCCATTCCACTTGCCACCGTCAGACATATTTAGGATATTTATTTCTGTTACATGTTCACGCACTGGAATGTAAAAGTTCATGTGGGCAGGGAATTGTGCATGTTTCTTCTCTGCTGTATCCCGAGCATCTAAAACAATACCTGGCAGTCCATAAATGTTTATCGAATGAATATATACATATATGGAAGAATCTTTTTTTTAGCAAGAACTTTTTATCAAATGTTTGTTAACTTTATTCAGTAATCTGCTTTAACTTTAACATGACTTATTCCACTGCCCTAGCTCTTGTCCCGTTATAATTGGACACTTTTTGGTTTTGGCCAGTACTTGGAGATATCCACTATTATTCGGTCATACACACATCTTTAGTTTTTCTCTTCATTTTACGGGGAAGGGAAGGGGATGTGTGCAGTGTGTAATTAAAAATGGTACATATGGTATCTTTATTTCATTAATTGGTATTTTATAATACTTCTGGGACCTGCTTCATTTTACCAGCCTAAGTTACTTGAAAAAGTTGAGAGCTAACAAATGAGAATGCATAGAGATTGTCTCATAAGCCATTACCATTGTGAACTTGACAAGAATAAATCTTGCCAACTTTCTTGAATTGATACTGAAAGCAATACCATACAGTTTCAACATCAGCTCTGTAGCTCAGGCATTGTAAGGCTTTTATGACAAGTTTTTCTATCAATACCTTTGTTCCTGTGCTTATCTACCTAAAAGGAATGTTGTAAGCTTAAATTGGTAATTTTTGTGAAATTCTAGAAGGCATCATGTCACATACAAACACACACACACACACACACACACACACACATAAATACACATTCAGCTATACATCGGTATGTCTACACAGACCACCTTTTGATTTTTAGTATATGACCAGCATGGCTATCTTTGTCGAGTGACAAAGTAACTGCTTATACCTTCTGGTTCTGGAACAAATGAGGTGCAAGCTAAGTATCAGATGAGGAAGCAAGGAGAAGAAAAATTTCTGGGCATCAAATGAACTACCAGGCTGCTTCCTAGATCATTTTGGAAAAGCCTTCAAAAGAGAAGTTCCCATCTCTGATTTTCCTTTTCTTAGAGACCAGCAATCTTTTTTACAGTGCTGTGCAACAAGAGAAAATAGATATTCGCCGTGCTTCGGAGTGACTCAGGAGGTGCTGCTATGGATATAAAAAGCTAACTGCCTCAGAGGCTGTGGCAGCCTAATCCGTCCCTGCCAGAGGAGAGAAGCGTGTTTTATAGGCCCCGGGACAAGGGTTAAGTTTATCTGCTTAGCAGGAATCTCGGCTGGATGACTCACTTACCAGACAAAATTTCTTATTAATGCAGAGAATTACAGATAGGGTTGATGTGGTGCTCCTTTGCAGGAGAACACCGACCTAATGTGAAAAGGACTATTTTATTTAAAGTTACTGCATTGTGCAGAGGCAGAACCTACAGATGGAGGAGGAAACTATATCTTGAGAACTTCTGTAATAATAATGCACTTATATTGGAACATCCTGAAATTGCTTAGTAGATTATAAAATTTCTTCTTCTGTGTATCCGTTAGCCAAACATATGTAGTAGTGCCTACACTCATAATTATGATTGTCCACAATGATAGTATCTATAGTTTAAAAAAATGATTTTGTTATAGTGTGTCATGATCGAAGAACTGAAATGATGTTACTACTTATCACAGGGATGTACACAGCATATTGATATATTTTCAGTGGTACTTAATCAGGAGAAGAGATACATACATAGAAACATTCTTCTTTGTGTTAGGTGATAAGCCTAGGTATCTTGGAAAGTTCCATTTAAATCAGAGAATATGAAATCCCATAGCATTCACTCTCCATCCTTCTCCTCTCTTTGTAGCTGGAAGTAGAAAGTGTCTTTCTATTTCCATGACCGTCTCTTTTCCCAGTATTTCTGCTTAGCATTCCATAGTCAACATGCTGGTCCTTAACAGGTGCCTAGAGTAGAAGTAAGATAATATCAGCTTCTTTTCTGGATCCACTAGGAACCTTACCTTCTCAACACATATGTGACTGTATGTACTTTGCATATGAACAGCTGTGTCGAAATATTTTGAAACACATTAGGAAATAGGAGTATCTGAATTCAAAGTTACATTTTTAAATTACATTTTAATTCTATTTCCTCATCCATTTCTACTAGAGATTTTAGATGCCTGTAAAACTGACCCTAAAGATTCTGCTTTTCTAAAGCATCCATATAAATGAAATTATTTCAGAAAGAGGAAATTATCGCTGAACAAACATTTTCTCCCAGATTGCACTCAGTTTACTGTGATGCTTATGGAGATGGAATACATTTAGCAAAATATCAGTAGCAAGGAGCATCGCTTCTACCTTAAAGTCAACCTGAGGATGATCAGGTGATCAGCTATTTTGTATACGTGTATTCGCCGAAGCAAACTTACTACACTGCAAGAAATAAGCTTTACGTAATTAATGTCACTGCAGTAACAGTTTTAACATTCTCATTTGGCATTATAAAACGGTCCAGTGCATATTCAGAAACCAGAGTGTTAATGACCAAGTGCGAAATTTGCAATCAGAATGTCTCTATTCTCCCAGAAGTTGGAAAGGGGATAATTCACATAAACTATTTATATTGCACCAGATTGCAAAATCTAAGCATTGCACTACAGCAAGCCTGATAGCCACCTGTTATAAACTGGTCAATAAAAACTGAGGAGAGTTTTATACCCCTAAACTTTGGGAAAATAATGCGCCCAAAGTACTACAAATAGCCAAATCCAATCCATCCAGACATGGAAACCAAGAGTTTCATTTATCATTTTAGACAAGAATATGCAGCTAAGACTTATTTTATGGCTGAAGCAAAAGCAAGAAATATTGTTTGGAGAAAACAAATCATGATGATGCAAGATAGGGTAATAGCTATTAAAAAATGATCACAAGTACAGAAGTACTCATCTTCTGGGAACAAAGCATCTCTTACCAAAAGTCAGTCAGTTGGCAGAGGTTTTGAAAATTGTCTATTTTCAACTTGCTCAGTGGTGGGAATGAAAGAGGATGAGTGAGGGATGAAAGAGGATGTGGGTTTCAGGTTCTGGTACCTCATAACCCATTTTCCACGGAATGGGAGGAATGACTGCTTAGTGCTCTTCCAAATATTCAACTTTAGAAGGGCATCATGTATGTTATAGAAATTTTAGCCAGAGTGAAAGAAAAATATCTGGTGCTTTTTGAGTAGGATGATCAGGAATGCAGATTTGAATCTTTTTCATTCATCTGCCAAGCAATCATTTAGCTTCGAATGGACGACATTTACACAAACTGTAATATCCTTTCAAACTCTACTTCCAAATAGCTAATGGTTTCTGAATATGATATAGGTCATACTTTGAGTTTTAATTTTGCACTAAATACCAGCTGTGTTGACGATGCTATGCTAGGTATTTTGGGATTTCTAAACCACAAATAATACATCTTTCCGTTTCTCAAGACCCCCGATGGTATGAGAGGTTTGGAGACCATAATTGCCTCCAGTAGATTTATAATATCCATGCTATTTATACACACCATGATTTTATGTAACTTTACTTACTCTTAAATATATTCCTGACTCTTCAAAGAATTTAATTTTCGGCAGAGATAATAGAATAAAATCATGTTAAAAAAAAGCACAAGTATGTGTTTTATTTATTCTATTCAACTCTTCTTGGCACTCACTTTCTGATATAGAGAAATGTAAATACATGCAAATTTGCTCTTGCCATCACTTTGTGTATTTACATGGAAAAATAACACATTTCCATATATATATATATATGTATATATATGTATATATATATATATATATATATATATATATATATCACATTCTGCTTTTTGTTTATATGGAAAAAAATGTCCCATACCCAGGGGTCTCATTGATATGGTTTCAGAACCAATAGGCCAGTTAATCATGGAAATATTAGTACTCAGGACAGATCTGTGAGGAAAGACAACACTGTTATTACAACCAGGCTTGAAATATTTAACTAAAAAATGCAAAGCCTAGAGTAAATCAGAAAAGCATTTCATTATTCTGGGAATGAACTCAGTCATTGTCCTATACTCTGTCATGACCAGGGCATCTGAAATTAAAGTGTTTTTGGGGATTCCAGACAGCAATATGAAAAAGCAAAGGAAAGTCACTGTGTGCAGTAAGATTCCTAAGGAGTAGAACTGGTCACAGCAGTCATCAGTGCTAGAAAGATTGTTTGGGGTCACATAGGAAGGATCTTTTAATCTCTAGGTAAAGAATTTGAATTTTGATTTACAGGTGATATTAATCTGTTAGAGAATTTTGAATGAAAAGTCATAATGTAATTTAGAAAATTAGTGTAATGGTTGTGTGCAAGCTGAATTGAAGGATGGAAATTCTAATGATAGTTAAAAAAAAAAAAAAAGAACCAATTACAGGCTTCTTGAAGGATAACTCTTTTTTAAAAAATATTTATTTATTTATTTATTTGGTTGCACCAGGTTTTAGTTGCGGCAGGTGGGCTCCTTAGTGCGGCTCCAGGGCTCCTCAGTTGTGGCATGTGAACTCTTAGCTGCAGCATGCATTTGGGATCTAGTTCCCTGACCAGGGATCAAACCCAGGTCCCCTGCCTTGGGATTGCGGAGTCTCATCCACCGCGCCACCAGGGAAGTCTCTTGAAGGATAACTCTTTAGTCATCTTTTCCATCAAGAATTTGAGAAATAAAGACCTTAGAAAATAGACTTAAACTGTGTGCCTGGTGATGATGGGTCTTGTTTGCCAGAGTTAAAGCATGGAAACCGTTACCATTCAGCTAACAAACGTCTGTTACATATTTACCAGCCACTCTGCTACATATTGTATCAATAGGTTGAAAGGTGCAAACTGAATGAGACAGGTTATCTGACTCTTAGAATTCATGGCCTTGGAAGTGAATGCCCTTGTAAGCAGGATAGGACAGGTGAGAAGCCCCTTGGAAGTGGACCTTCTCCAGCCTGAACCCTCCTTGTGCAGGTGGTAACTCAGCTGCATCTGGAAGATAGATTAGGAACTAACCAGAATCAGGGGAGTGTTTTGTTCTGAGTATTCAAGGTCAAAGGTAAAACTCTCAGGTTTGGGATGTCAAAGGGTAGGCAATACCGAAAGTCCTAATCACATGTGAACACTTGCACTGTTTGCATGTGTTTCCTTTAACAAGCTAACAGAATGCACTAGTAGGGAGGGGCCTGACTTTTGGGGTGGGCCTGTCTCTCCTGGCCTCCTCTGCTGCTGACTTGGTGCCAGTGTGTCAGGGACCTCTGGCAGCAAGACTTTCTTCCAGTCTGTACAAGCTGAACTCCCCAGAGAGGTACAGGGACATAATAAGCTCCTGATGGTCAGTGAGGGTATGAGCTGCCTGAGCTTTTATGCTAAAACTTTTACTGGGGGATTATGGTTTCAGTCAGGAGTCTTAGCATAGATCCTTTTCATCACCTTCACAGTTTTCTGTCGAATGCAAACAAGCTTGTATACATTGCTCACTTTTCAGGTATAAATATGTCCCTTCCTCTGCTTTTTTACTTTTTAAGCTTTTCTCTCAATAACATGTTGAAAATCAAGTTTTGTGGTAAACATGTTTATGACGTTTCTTAATAATGTATTTGCAGTTTGGCAAAATTGGATGAAAATGCTCTGTCCAAACAAGTTTGGTTTTCTTTTTTTTTTCGGAGGTGGAGGTAGGCATCTTTGGAAATACTTTACAAGGGAGGGTGGGGAAAGGGGATAGTTCAGACACTGAGGTTTGAAATCTTGTGATGTGTTCTGAGAACTAAAGTATTTCTAGAACATAAATGGGGTGGGAGTGGCACATGTAACTTAGGAGTCAGTATAGGAGGAGATTGGACTTTTATCTTGTAGGTTCTGGAAAGCCAGTACTGAAACAGAACATTGGCATGATCAGATTTGAGATGTAGAAAGCTTTCTCTCATAATCAGGTAGAAAACTACTTGGTTATAGAAGGCCAGGCAGGAGGCCAGTGGTGTTATCCAGGGGAGAAGGATAATGCCTGAATTAAGGCTGCGGCACGGAGGATAGAGAACAAATTATTTGAGAAAAATCGGGAGCCTCGTTATCTTGCCATTGCAAGAGGCATTATTTCTTTCTCACCCAAACAGGTTTGCATTAAACTGTGACTCATTGGGCCTTGTTGAAATTTAAATGGGATCCCTGTAGTATTGTTTCCACAGGCTGCCAAGATCCAGCCAGGTATATTCTGTGTTTGTCAGTACAGTATATTCTGATACCATAAAACCTGAGGTCTTTAATTTCTCTGGTGTTTCATTGTACTTCACATCAATCACTGGAATTATTTTATAGGCTTATTAAAACATATTTTGATATTGCTGGGTTGTTGGCAGTTTATTGTTTTTCCTCTATCTTGATCCCATGATTTCCTTCATAGCCTGCATTGGGTCTTCCATCTTTAAATTAGAGCATCACACAGTTGGACCAGAGAATTTCACTTCTGTGTAAGCCTAACTGTTGTACAGTAAAGATCTTTGAAGCTTAAGGGAAGCTTAAGAATAATGTCTAAATTTTTTGAGACCCTAGAGTTTAATTCTGTTAAGTTGGCTATGTTAATGTTACTTGTAATTCTCAAAGAGTAGGGTAAACGCGTGTCTTGGTTTACATGGGATAGCCCTGGTTTATGCATGTATTCTTGGTGTAATTATTTATAATGTCCCCCTTTTACTTTCAGGAGTGTCTCAGCTTGTACATTAAATTGTATGGTCACCCTATCAGGGAGAGCCACAGAGAAATTGCCCATTTATTCATCTCCAGAATTCAGTTTATGGAAAGTCAATGCAATTAAAATATGCTGACAGCCACTGTCCCTGCTGTAGACTTCGTGCATGCTGTATCTAAGTCTTTTTGAGGACAAATGGAGAAAAACATGTCATTTGTTTATCAAAAGGTTTTTACTGCTATAATAGAAAAATGAAATTGCTTCTCCTTTTGGTGTTATATATCCTTCAGCCAGTCTTGTCATGATTCTATTAAGGCAAATAACGCAAAGCCAAGTTTTTCATTTATTCTCTAAACAAAACAGACACAATTATTATTTAACCTGTTAGAGTGGAAACCAGAGAACCTCACATGGACTGTTAGAAGTGAAAGGGGTCTTGAAAAATAGGTTAGGGAATTTAGTCCATCCCTTACCTTTATACATGAGCCACCTAAGTCACAAGGAAGTCATGTATGTGGTTCCATGGCTATTAAGGGAATATACCATACTATAGTCAGGTCTTCAATGTATTAATCCAGGGTTTCAGGGTTCTTTTTTGCTACACATGATTGCAGATGAAGAGCCAAAAGCAATCTCTGTTCCACCACTTCCCTTTGCTAACAAAAAGGGTCCATGTAAAATACCCTGACTTGAATGTAGGACATGTATAGAAATCAATTAGAAATTAATTTTTAACATTTTTATATTACAGAATATGGCATAATAGGTATGTTCTTGTGTTATGTGTGCACAAATATATTATTTAAAATATTTTATCCACAGAGCTAACAGGATTGTGACAACACTTTTTAGAGTTACAAACACTGACTCTTTGATGGATCACAACCGATAGAAAATGTGTTAGCTTCTGAGAGTAGCTTACATTCTTTAGAGAACGGTAGATGTGTTCTAAAATAAACAGACTTGCCCTAGAGTATGTATGCTCTCTCTCTCAGTGCCCTCTGAAACTCGTGGTCCATCCTTGTTAAAAATGCCCTGTATTCACAATGTCTTCACATCTAATTCCAACAGAAACTGGGCTTTTTTCTAAGGACCGCAATTCTCTGAAGCCATAGTAGTGCTGTTGTTTTGTTTTGTCATTTCTCCTGCTGCTTCTTCTAGAATGGTCCCCAGAATTAGGGGTGGGTGTCTTCACTACTGTTTGCCATTTCTAGACCTGTGTGGTCCAAAACTCTAGCCACTAGCCACCTGAGCCCTTGAAGTGTAGCTACCCTAAATTGAGATGTGCCATTACTGTAAAGTACATTGAGGGTTTTGAAGACCAAGTGAGAAAAAATGTAGAATATCTCAATATTTTTTCCAGCTTTAATGAGATAATTGATATATAACACTGTGTAAGTTTAAGGTGTGCAACGTGATGATTTAATACACATATATATTGCAGAATGATTACAGTAATAAAGTTAGTTAACAAGTCCATCACCTCACATGATTACCTTTGTTTGTTGTTGTGGTGATGAGAACTTTTAAGATCTACTCTTAGCAACTTTCAAATATACAATACAGTATTGTTAAGTATAGTCACCATGCTGTCCATTAGATCTTTGGAACTTACTCATCTTTCAACTGGAAGTTTGTACCCTTTGACCAGTATCACCTTACTTTCCCCACCCCGCAACTGCTGACAACTGACATTAGCCTCTCTTTGCGTTCAGCTGTTTTAGATTTCACACGTAAGGGAGATCATACAGTGTTTGTCTTTCTCTGTCTGACTTATCTCACTTAGCATCTCACATCCTCCAGGTCCATCCATGTTGTCACAAATGGCAGGATTTCCTTCTTTCTCATGTCTGAAGACTATTCCATTGTGTCCATGTATATTTATGTGTGTGTGTATGTTACATATATATGTGTATACATATATATGAATATATCTCACATATTTTTTAATCTTCTTTACCCATTCATCTGTTGACAGACACTTTGGTTGTCTGGTTGTTTCCATATCTTGGCTATTGTGAATAACGCTGCAGTGAACATGGGAGGATGTTTGTGAACATGGGAAGATGATCATGACTTCTTGTGTGTGTGTGTGTGTGTGTGTGTGTGTGTGTGTGTACACACACTGTTTCTTCTGGGTATAGAAACAGAAGAGAGTTTGATTGCTGAGTCATATAGAAGTTGTATTTTTAATATTTTTAGGGACCTCCATACTATTTTCATAGTGGCTGCACCAATTTCCATTCTCACCAACAGTGTACAAGGGTTCCCTTTTCTCTATATCCTTATCAACACCTGTTATCTCTTGTCTTTTTAAAAAATTTTATTTTATTGAAGTGTAGTTGATTTACAATGCTGTGGTCATATCTACTGTACAACCAAGTGACTCAGTTATACATATATATATATATATATATACATTCTTTTTTATATTTTTTTCTATTACAGTTTATCACAGGACATTGAATATAGTTCCCTGTGCTCTACAGTAGGATCTTGTCTTTTTGATAATAGCCATTCTAACTAGTATGAGGTGATATCTCATTGTGGTTTTGATTTACATTTCTCTAATGGTTAGTGATGTTGAACATCTTTGCATGTACCTGTTGGCCACTTGTATATCTTCTCTGAAAAAATGTCTCTTCACATCCTCTGCCCATTTTTTAATTGGATTGTTTTTTTTGCTACTGTATGAGTTCCTTTTATATTTTGGATATTAACTTCTTATCAGAGAGATGGTTGCAGATATTTTCTCCCATTCCATAGGTTGCCTTTTCATTTTGTTAATTGTTTCTTTTGCTTTGCAGAAGGTTTTTAGATCGATGCAGTCCCACTTATTTGTTTTTGCTTTTCTTGTGTTTTTGGTGTCATATCTAAAAAATTGTTGCTAAGACCAATGTCAAGGACCTTTTTCCCTATGTTTTTTTCTAAGAGTTTTATGGTTTCAGGTTTTATGTTTAAGTCTTTAATCCATTCCAAGTTAATTTTTGTGGGTGGTATGAGATAGGGGTTCAGATCTATTCTTCTGTATATAATTATCTAGTTTTCCCCACACCTCAATATTTTTAATACAGGTTACATGTTAAAATGATATTTTAGATATACTACATTCAACAATACACATTTAAAAATTTTTACCTCTTTTTACTTTTTTAAATGTAGCCACTAGAAAATTTTAAATTGGATATGTGTCTCCTATTGTATTGCCATTGGACAGTGCTGTTCTATTTGATTCTTCGATTCCTCTTTCCCCTAAAAACTCCAGCTCTGAATCTCATGTCCTCAGATTCTATCATCCTTATTGCTCATTGCTGTAGTCTTCATGTGTTATAATCCTGGTCATTTTCCTGCTTGTCTTGATGAAGTCAACATGTAGGTCACCAATAATTTTTTTCAACAGTACTGTATTAATTCATGGTAAATTCCATACACACTTGAATGAACCTTCCAGTACACTGATCTCTTGTTTCCTTAAACTTATCCCCTCTAGTTATATTGTTTGCCTCTTTACCTCAGTTAATTGTATGAATATACCTAGACCTTGTCTATACCAAGATTTGTAAACCCTCCATAATCTCTGTTTTATCCATTTGACTCACCCATTTGCCCCTGACTTCAGCAATTCTTTGACTCCACCAGTACTCTGATCCATTGACCATGCTCTTTCACTATCCTTCAACCCTTGTTTTATTTCTCCATTTATTCAACAAATATTTGAGACACCAACAGGTATATAATAATGTGCCATGCTGTATTCTAAACACTAGAGACAGAAAAATCTCTGCCATCACTTAATTTTAGTCTAATTAGAGTGACACATAATAAGACAAGCTAAATAAATAAAATATTTAGCACGGGGTTAGATAATGAGAGGTACTAAGGAGAAAATTTAAATCAGGGAATGGGGATATGATCTGTTGGCATGGAAGAGGGGATAGTTTTTGATAGATAGTCAATGAAATAAGTAAAGAAGCTAGCCATGTGAATATCTGAGGATAATGCATTCTAGGAAGAAAGAACAGCAAACGCAAAGTCCTTGAAGTAGGAAGGACTCTTGTGTCTTCAAGAGATAGAAAGGACTCTTGTGTCTTCAAGAGATAAAAAGGAGGAAGGAATTATGATTGGAGCCGAGAGGAGGAAGAGAACGGAAATAGGTGAGACCAGAGAGACACCTGGATATCCAACATTTCAGGCTTTGATGTCTTATTAAGAAAAATCATTAGAAAACCATTGGAGGATTTTGAACAGGAGAGTGTCATAATCTGATTTACATTTTAACAGGATTGTTTTTGATACTGTATTGAGACTAGACTGTGGAGAAATAAGGGCAGAAGCAGAGATCTGTTGGAGGCTATTGCAGTGTTTCCCATGAGATATAACGTTGGCTCACATCCTCTGATGGATTTTGGTGGCCATGGTTGTGATGAGGTTGTAGGTAGT
The DNA here is from genome assembly GCF_028021215.1 of Eschrichtius robustus. Lineage (NCBI taxonomy): Eukaryota > Metazoa > Chordata > Mammalia > Artiodactyla > Eschrichtiidae > Eschrichtius > Eschrichtius robustus. Next base: position 119,437,487 of record NC_090831.1, on the reverse strand, counting down.
GAGGAGGGGAGAAATTTTGGATACGTACTGAACTTAGAACCAGTAGAATTTCCTGAGAGAATAAATAAGGGGCGTGAGAGAGAGGAGTCAAGAACGACTCTGGGAGTTTTGGCTGGAGCAACCGATGTGGGGAAGACAGTGGGAGATCATGATTGAGGGAAAGATCATGTAACCTTGGAGATCTCTATTGGATTCCAAATGCAGATGTCAAGTAAGCAATTGAATATATGAGGCTGGAATTGAGGAGAGAGGTCTGGACTGAAGATACACAGTTAGGAAGTGCTGACATTGATGGTATTTAAAGCTACAAGGCTGCCTGAGAACACCAAGGGAGGGGATGTAATGACAGAATAGAATTAAGGACCTTGCTCTGGACCACTCCAAAGACGTTAAGTTGGTTCCTGAGAAGACACAACCAGTGAGATCAAGGCAGTATGGTTTGCTGGAAGCCCATCTTTCTGGAAGAGACTTCATCCAGGAGGAGGTAAGAATAAACTTGTCAGATGTTGCTGATGGATCGAATAATGTCAGAACTGAGAACTGACCATTGGGTTTTGCAATAGGATGTCACTGGTGGTAGTTTTTGATGAAGTGATGGGGCTAGCAAAGTTGTCTCTTGTCTGTATGACTGTGCTGATCTCTTAACGATCTCCTGGTTTTCTTCTTTGTCTCCACACAGTTTGTTCTCCAGACACCCAGCATGGTGACTTTTAAAAATATATACGTCGTGTCCCCAACTCTGCTCAGAATGGCTTTCCACTTAATGCTAATAAAAGTGAGGACTTTACCGTGGCTTACCAAGGCTCTATACAGATCTAACATTTAGATTTTAATGATTCCTCCTACTAATTTCTCATTCAGTTCTCACGACTAGCCTCCTGACATTCTTTGAAAATTCCTGGGGCCATGTCACTGCTTCAGGGCCTTACTACAGTCTGTTTTCTGATGGGTCTGGCTCCAGGTGTCTGTACCTGACTGGCTCCCTCATCTCCTTCAGGTCTTTGCTGCTCCTCTCTTACCTTTCTGATGGAGCCTGCCCTGGCTATCTTGTTTGAAGTGGGAGCTCTTCCCAGCCTAGCATTTTTCATCTCTCTTTTCCTACTCTCTTATTCCCCTGTAGGACTCGCCATCTTTTCACATCCCAACTAATATACTTATTTTCTATTTTTATTAATTGCGTATTGTCCTCCATCTGTTTTTTTAATTAAATTATTTTTAATTTTTATTTTATATTGGAGTATAGTTGATTCACAATGTTGTGTTAGTTTCAGGTGTACAGCAAAGTGATTCAGTTATACATATATTGTCCTCCATTTGAAAATCAATTCCATGAAGGCAGGAGTTTTTGTCTTGTTTACTGATCTATCCTAAGTGTTTAGAATAGTAGCTAATACATGGTAAATGATCGATAAATACTACCCAGGGTAACACATGTGAAATAAGTTATTCTTTTCAAAAGCTACTAACTGTTAGAATCCTTGCCAAGTAGGGAAGTACTGTTTTGTAGGATTTAGATGGCGTTAACTCAGCCTAATAATCAGCTTCTTGCCTCTCTGGTTATTTATTCAAGTTTCCCTGATTTTCTATGCTTCAGGGAAGCTCAGTAAATGCTTGCTGTCTGCCATGTCGCACACCCTGCGGCTGGCATCTGTGATTCATAGGCCTCCTGTAGATGGAGAGATATACAAGTACATCAGCAGTCGTAACAAAGTGTAACTGGGTGTGCTGTAAAGAATAATTGGTGGGTTTTGTTGATCAACCTGGTGCAGACACATGCAGATGCGGAGTTGGCACCAAGGAGAGGCGTATGGAATTAAAGGGCTGTAATGCTCACAGATCCTAGAGAGGAAGGCAGGCAGTGGGCCATGCAGGGGCCTCATGGGAGGAGGGCACAGGGTGTGAGCTTAACCAAGCAGGTGGGGAGCCAGCAGAGAGAGAAGTGCCCTTTGGGGGGTCTGGGTGGGGACACAAGCAAAAGCTTGAGAGGCTGTCACTGGTGTGTTTGAATGTCACTAGGTCAGTCAGAGGAGGGCACAAAGGGGAACTTGTGACAGAGACCATACTATCACCCTGGTGCACCTGGTCCTCTGTGCCAGGTGCTTACAGCCTGTTTGTGGGGATGCTGAGGCATCCAGAAAATACCATGTTTTAAAAATTTACAGTACACTGGGTAATGTAAGAAGTAAATGCACAGGGCTTTGGATCCAAGTAGAAAAGGTATCCTGGCAGTCTGTAAATAGCCTGCTTTCGATTGAACACTCTTTCCCAGTGGCATTGCTGTCCTAAAGGCATAAATCTAGGCTTGTAAAGTCTTATGTAAATATACAGGGTTGGTGTCTGTCTTCTTTCTTCTATCTCTGTGAATATCAGATGTCCTACTTCCAACCAGAGCTGAGGAACTACAGAAACAGCCCTGGGCTGGCTCCTCCTGCCCGCCCTGCAGCTTGCATTGATCCTCTAATGTTTTTGATCAGTCTGGATATAAATACTTCCTGTGGGGAAAATGAGTAGTGATGAGAAGTAATCTCGCTGCTTCTTTATTCTGAAAAATTCAATGACTGGTTTACAGATATTGCTGATTCATCATGATATCCCAGTGTGGAAGATGTGGATTAAGTTTCAGCCTTAAAGGTTATGGGATCCCTCAAGGCTTGGAGTATAGTAATGAAAAATTGAGAACCTAAAAAAAAGATTCCAGAATCTGCATAGTGAATAAACTATTTTATCATCAGGCCTTGATTCTGATATGAATTTAGGATTATGTAGATAGGACTATGCATGTGCTTTTTACTAGAGCCTTAGAACTTTCTCTACTTTATATTTCATATATAACTTCTTTTAGTGTCTTTCTCTTCAGTTTAAAGCAAATTCTCTTTAGTTCTTCTGAGGTCCTATATAATTTCTGGGCCTTTTCCCCTCCAGTCTGGAGTGGCTTTACTAATAAGGTTTCCTAAACACGACCAGGAGCGATTACCGGATTTGATACCCCAAACAAAGGTTTGTAAGTTTCTTCTGAAGACTAAGATGTCCCAGTCTTCACCTGTGTATTAGGAGTAATACATGCTTCCTACAGTGCACGGCCTTCCTCTGCCTCAAATCTAATTCTCGGAGTTCTAGAAAGATCTCCAAAGAAAATATTAGATCCTCTAGATGTGTGGTATACTTGTCTTAAAATATTCTAGCTTTGACCTAAGCATCTTATTCAAAATAAAAGTTCAAAAGAATAAAAGTATATTCTCCCTATACTCTGAAAAGGTCAAAAATAGGAAACTCATTCCAAATTTCTTAATTTTTCTGTGTAGTTTACTTTTTTATGTTTTTATGGAATCCCATTCTGATTTATATATTCCTGTAGTATGGCAATTAATCTCTTTCTTCCTTAGGCTGACTAGTTCTTTCTTGCAGTGTCTTCACTTATTCATTCATCAGACATTTGAGGCCTTGTACATGTTAGGCACTATGCAGAGGACCAGGGCCACAACCTGTGGACCAGAGAAGCACAGCCTTTGGCTTTATGGAGCTTAAGCCACTTACTGTTCCTCTAGAGACTGAACAGGTTATACCGGTGCTGGGGTGACGTGTTACTCTTCTAAAATCATGCCTTCTTCAGACCAAATGTTATCTGAGCTTTTAAAATGCACTATTTTAAAACTAAAGGCCAAATACTTCCTATCTGTAAATAATTTCTATTTTATTCCAGGTAGAGTGATTATAGCTGTCAGTTTTTATTGTATGTAAGGTTTTCTTATAATATTTTAACTAAGCCCTTCAGTCTTTCCTTTTTCCTGACCAGTATACCATCTTTGACTCTGCTGGTACAGCACAAGATCAGGCTGACCAGCAGAAGGAAAGAGACCAGGCAGGGCCTCTTTTTCATTCTCCTGAAGACCTTGGGCCAGCTGCCTTACGCAGGAGGAGACTGCTGCTCTGCCCCCTCCCACTGCCCTGCAGCCATTCTTTAACCATTGTCTTCTGTGTTAGGAAAGCATCACGGTAATTTTCTATACAAATATCATGGAAATGTATTTTCAACAACAGGGGAACATTGAAACAAACTATACTGTAGTCATAGGAAATGCTTTGCTTAAAGTGTTGAATGAAAAGAAAGAACATACCAAACGACATGTAACAATAATAAAAATAGTCATATAAATGTAATATACTGAAAATAATACAATAGATGAGTAGCTAACACTTTTTAAACAATCACTGTGTTGTGAACATGTTTTAAATGCTTTGCACTGGGCTTCCCTGGTGGCACAGTGGTTGAGAATCTGCCTGCTAAAGCAGGGGACACGGATTCAAGCCCTGGTCTGGGAAGATCCCACATGCCGTGGAGCACCTAGGCCCGTGAGCCACAACTACTGAGCCTACGCATCTGGAGCCTGTGCCCCGCAACGAGAGGCCGCGATAGTGAGAGGCCCGCGCACCGCGATGAAGAGTGGCCCCCGCTCGCCGCAAGCAGAGAAAGCCCTCGCACGAAACGAAGACCCAACACAGCCAAAAATAAATTAATTAATTAAAAAAAAATGCTTTGCACTTATTAACCCATTTAGTTACCTCATTTAATCCCCCCAACAACCCTCTCAATTGGTAATTATTATCCAGTTTTTACACGTAAACATAAAAATGAGGTACAGAGAGTTTAGGCAACTTAAATTACTAGGTTCGGTGAAAAGCCAGTACAAGTCCTTAAGATACCTGGGTTCTAAGGGGGACTCACTCACTGTTGGGTGATCAAAGTGCCCACAGGGATGCCGTGAGGAGTGGATGGGAGAGGCACCAATTGTGAAATCAGGGAGACTTCCACATGGAAGGGACATGGAACAGAGTTTAAAGGAAGAGTTGGCTAGTTTTCCAGGTGAATAGGCAGATGGGAAAACCTATTGAAGCCTGACTGCCACTCACCAATCTTGTGACTTAATTCCTTCATCTGAACAACACAAACGATGTCTGCCATTTCTTCATGGCTTATCTAATAAAATAGGGTACTGAGAGCTCTATGGAAGTGTTTGATGTTATTTAGTTATTTTTTAATTTATTTTTTTAAAGGTCCTTAAATATGTGACTGCTGGTTTTCCTTTGCTTTCTTAGGTAGATATGATTGTGACCTTGGGAGGACTTGCTGGGCGTTTTGACCAGATTATGGCGTCAGTGAGCACTTTGTTCCAAGCAACTCGAATCACTCCTTTGCCAATTATAATAATCCAAGAGGAATCTCTCATCTACCTGCTCCAGCCGGTAAGTGAGGATTAAATACAATGTCAGCGCTTTGCTTCCACAAAACCTGTAACATTTTCGTACACAAGGAGAAAACACCTGCCCCGTTTATGTATTTGAACTGTGAGTGAAGTTGACATGTTTGATTACTTGTGGCTGAATGGGAAACAGGTGGAGGAGAAGCCTCATTGTACTCAGAAAAACAAAACCAAAAAAAAAAAAATGTTTTTAAATTAAATTGACTAAGAATTAAATTTAGCATTTTTGCATTTTGAGCAGCTGAATGTGAGTGCCACTTGAGAAAAATCTCAGCAGAGAAAGCACAAAGCTTGGCAAACATTTCAAATGGCATTCTTGTATATTTTCAGTGTTGTCGTTATAATTGGAAACTGTATTTGATTTTGTTAAGCACTTAAAGTCTTGAGCTTTTACTGTTCATAAGTTGCTTGCTTGTTAATTTCACTCTCGTGATGATGTCATTCATTTCCAATGATAAACATCAAGGAAATTTTCTATCAGTGTAGTGCTTAGAACAGAATTCTTATTATATAAACATGTTTTATGAGGTTGATGAGTGTATTTCAGTTTGAAAAATGATTGTTTGGCAACATTTTTTAAACACAGTGGACAGTTGTTGTTTTTTTTCTTTTTTGCCTCTCAGTGTAATGTGCTACTTATAGCTTTGCTTTCAGTCCATCTGCTATTCATCATCTGTAGCTTGTCATTACCTAAAAACTGTTGTTTGGTTAATATGGCAAGTATAATGCATGCTTACCATCGTTCAGCCAGTTGTGCATTTTTTTCTGGCTCTTTGCATTGCCTGGCTTTGTTGCTTTCTGGAATACTTCCTGTGAGATGCGAAAAGGAAGCTGAAGAATTCGGTTTTCAAACTCCATAGTGTCCATTTATTTGGTCAACAAACAGTTATGGAGTGCCTGCTACCTACCTGTTGCACTGCTGGGCAATTGAAGATTAAACAGAAATAGTAACCTATGTTCTTTACTCTCTAGTATATGTCTAGTGAAGAAGACATTTATAAAACACAGACATAAAGCAAGGTCAAAAGGTTAGTACATAAAGATGATGAAAGATTATATAATCTGGTCATGGGTGTGTAAGGAAATGCTTCACAGAGGCACTCACATTTTATTTACTTAATTAATTCAACAATTTTTTTTTTTTTTTTTTTTTTGGCTGCTGTATGGCTTGTGGGATCCTAGTTCCCTGACCAGGGATTGAACCCCGGCCCTCGGCAGTGAAAGCCTGGAGTCCTAACTACTGGGCCACCAGGGAATTCCCAACACATATTTCTTGAGTACCTGCTATATGTCAGGTACTTTTCTGGGGATACAGCAGCAAGCAACAACGACAACAAAAAAACCCCTTCCTTTCATGGAACATAGATTGTGTTGAGCTTACATTTCAGCAGACTCTCGAAGGATGAGTGGATGTCTGCTATTGAAGATGATGGGAAGGTCATTCCAGTTAGAAGGAGCCACTAAAGAAAGATAGAGCTGAAGGGCACGTTGTGGCATCTACAGGTAATTCTGAGCAGCCATATGGAAAATATCGAAAATCAGACACAGAAGACTACTTTGGATCCTGCCTCTGAAGAGCCTTGAACTCTACATACTACAGTATGAACTTGTTTGCCATAAGCTATGGGAAATCATTAGAAGATTTCAGTTAGCAGTCTGACATGCACAGATACGCTTCTTAGATTTCTGATTAGAGGTTTTTTAAATACCTGGACTTTCCCAACAGTTTCTGAAGTGTGAAACTCTCTACAGTTGTGAAGCACTGAGCTTTATTATTTTATAATGATTTTATGATGCTGCGAATGCTAAAATAGTCAACTGTAACTTGTCTCTATGTAAACACTTTGGCTAAGAGGTAACTAGATGGAGTGCAATGATTTTTGCAAAGTAAAATTGGAAGATTAACTGATAGCAAAAACCACATCTAAAAATGACTTCTGCTCTTAAGATCTTTTCATTATCTGTGGTATTCTATATCTTCATTGTATAATTGTAGACTTCCTAAAATGTATTCAGCTTGGGATTTCTTGGAATTCCTCCATCTATAGATTGCTGTCTGTCCTCAGTTTGGAAAACTCTCAACCATTATGCTTTCAAATATTGTCTCATCCCCCGTTTTCTTTCTCCCTTCTTCTGCAACTCCAATTAAGCATATATGTGATCCTCTAATTGTATCATATATATCTCAGAACTTGTCTCTTGTATTTTCTGTCTTAATCTCTCTGGGCTGCGTTCTGAAGTTCCTCATCACCTCTGCAATCCACTTCACTCTTCTGCGTTAGCTGTTCTATTTTGCTACTAAACTCATCCTTTCAGTAGCAAAGGCTATTCCTGCCATGATTCATCTCTCTTACAAGCTTTCCCTTTACTCACATTTTAACAACTCTTAAAACATAATTGTCCTACTTCCTTTATAGTCTAGAAAAATTCTGCTATCTTCAGTCTTTATAAGTCATCTATCTTTTATGTTCTCTTTTGCTTTTCTATTTTGTAACCTTGATTCATTCCATACTTTGTGATTTTTAGCCATGACCTCATATTTCTGAGAACTTTACCTGTGGGAATTAGTTATAGAAGGAGTTAAAAGTGAGTCCAAGGAGAATTCAGAGTGGACTTCCAACCCAGTTATTTATAGGCACTAATAACTTAGGACCTTTTGTTTGAGACTTTTTGGGACCATCTCGGTGGTATGTATTTTGAAGCTAATTCTGCTGGGAGTTTGACTTCCAATTACAGATGCCCAAGGAAGACTTGTTCCTCTTCTTAGCCAAGGTTTGGCTGGACAGCTTTCCTAGCATTCACATGAGAGTATCCTTTATATTCGTCTTGTCTCTGAGAATCTCCGCTGAAGTGGTGCAGTCTCCTTTTACACTCCTACGTTGCTCAGGCTTGCTCTCCTAATGACCTTCCATACTTGGAGGCCTAAGCAACTGAAACTCAAGTTCATCTGATTTGGTAAAAATCAAATGCCTGTAAGGTGAAAGGTAGATTGGTGTTCTTTTTCAATCAAAACTTAGTTTTTGGCTTTTGAATATTCTTTGAAAAAAAGAAAAAGATGTTTGATGCATTTTGAAAGATTCCCTTTAATTTTTTTCTAGCTTTTTTTATTGTTGTCAGTTGGCCAGGGTACTAATCTACCCTGTGTATGTTGCAGTGATAATTAACCCCCAAATCTCAGAGGCTTAACTGAGATTAAGCTTAATTTTTTTTCTCATTCATGGAAAATCTGGTGTGATTTGGGCAGTATCCTCCATTTTATATCCAAGCCAATTGGGAACATGTTGAGTCAGCAGGGGAAAAAAAGGTTACTGTAAAGAGTGGCACTGCATGTTTTTAAAGGCCATGCCTGGCTGTGGCTTGTGTCACCTTTGGTGGGAACACAGTTACACTGCCCCAGCTCAGTGTGAGGTGGTCTAAGAGAGGAAGGCTGTGGGCCGGGAAGATGACTGAGCACAGACCATTGTCTCTGTCAAAGACAGAGATTATGTTCTGTAACATAATCATCTTTTTTTTTTTTTTTCCATTTATGATATGTCAGACTTTAATCGTTGAAGGAGAATCCCCAGTTCCCCAACCATAGTAATCATGGTAAGTGTGCCTGCATACACCATGTCCTCTAGAATCTCTCTCTGGTCATTTTGATTTTGTCTTACTGAAACAACTAGAAAATTACCTTACCCTATCAAGTAAGTATTACATAGTGTGAGGCAGAAAGTTCACGCAAGACCATACCCTCTCCATTGCATGAGAGGAGTGAGAATGTTTAGCACAGACTTTCCTCTGGGGGCTCAGTAGGGTTGGTTCTGCTCGTCTTTCCCAGGGGGCACATCCCAGGTCTCTGCTTCTCAGTCACTTTTAGTGAGAGAGTAGTTAGACAGCAATCAGGGCAACTGCAAAAGCCAAAACGAGTATGTTTGAGGGCTTAAGATACGAATCAGTCTTAAACACTCTACCATATTTTTAAGCAGTTTTAATTGTACACTTATGAAATGTGATTAACACTAAAAATAAATTAAAAGCTGATTATTGCACAGAAGCAGCCTATATCCTAGAAATGGAACACGCAACGTTGGAGCTGAAATGACTCTGTAAGATGTATTTTCATTTATCTCTGTGTTATATGTGGCATATGTAATAAAGTATGCATCTGTATTAGGTAGTGTGCATATTCAGGACGGATGTCTACGGGATACTGTTCCTTGTTAACAGGGCTTATTGTAGTCACAATCAGGACGGACATACCATAAACGTAAATTGAAACCATTTTCAGATATTTTGGTGCTAGACTAAGGAAATCAATCTGGTTTGCTTCAGTGACAGATAAAGAATGCTTTCAAAATGTTTTAAATGTACTTTTTAATTGAAAGTCATCAAATAGCTATTCTTGAGAAAGGAGATAATTTGGGGACTTGTACAAGAAGCATGTCATTTGAGCTTCATAACAGTCCTGGGAGGCAAGCAGGACAGATCCTAAGAATTACACGGCAGTGTTTTGACTCAGCAGTTTTTCCACTGCACTACATTTCCTTCTTCATGGGATTAATGGGCTGAGATGGAAATGACGAACTCTTAAAACAAGTCACAGTCTGCAGGCTGGTCATTATCCATAGTGTATGCATACACACACACACACACACACACACACACACACACAAATTCTCTACAGTATTCTTTTCAAATAAGATTGATCTTGGATGCACCTTAAGGGTATATCCTACCTTGTGGCTTTACCCTGAAATTAAACAAAAATAACACTCTGCATTTTCCTCAACTATAACAAAATCTACCTACAGCAAGAATCTTTGTTATTTAAACAGATTAAATGAGATTGCCATCAAACTTTGCTAAAATATATCAAAAGTGGTAGAATTCAATATAAATGTTAATTATTATGAGTATTATTTTTGAGGACAGTGTCTTCTAGAATTGGTTCTATAATTCTGGGTTGTGTGAAATTGAAGATAATAGCAGGAGGTGTGAGATGTCTTATGGGACCTGTGTGTTTGGCTGATAAATGTTTTAGTGCTTGTATTTGCTCTGTGACGGTTAAGTGGCTGGGATAGCCCTGGACCATGGAACTAAAATGTGCTTCTCTTGATTTTTCTAAAAAAAGCCTCCCAACCCTCAACTCATCTTAATGTTTCTGTAATGTTCTGTGTTCCTTTCTCTACATACGAGACTCTCGTGAGACCGTGTTGTGTAAATAAGCCATCATCCTTCATTCATTAAGGGTACGTCAGTCATTTGAGACAGGCCTGTATGTCGAGAGCCATTCAGTTAAAGTTGTGTAGATTGTTGCAGCCTAAAATCTTTCATCTAATTCTCTTTTCAGTCCAGTTCCTATGACTCATTTTTGTTAATTACAAATAGCTGATTCAGTTTGTTATACAGCAGAAACTAACACAACACTGTAAAGAAATTATACTCCAGTAAAGATGTTAAAAAAAAAAAAAAGACAATAGTGTACTTCCAGGTCTGTATAAATTTGGAAGACTGGAAGTTTTTAGCTGGTTGACTTTTTAGAAGATAATGTCTTTTCGATTGTATTTTGGCATATTTCACTTGCTGCGGGTCAGATGTCATCATAAGTGAAAACCTCAGTAGGTAGCGTTTACTTTGAAGGGATGTTCAAACTGCCATTTGAAAATAGCAAATTAAAAATAGAATGCCTAACAGCCCCTCCCTGAAGAGTCACCATCCCTGTTTTACCCCCCAAAAATATGTTCTTAATAAGACATCATGCCCTTTTATGAGCAGGAGATTTTATGAAAATGGTGAGAGACATTTTAGCCATGAAACCCCGCTGATGTCAGTGACGGGTTAGGCTGTGTTCCCCATGAAGACAGCCAGGTGCCCAGAGCGTGTTTGTCGCACTAACTATGCAGGGTGTGGATGGCTCCAGATTTCACATACATACTTTCTCATTTTCTGGTCCTGTGCTTCTCAGGAGTCCAGAAACATTAGCTTCTGTACACTGAGCATAAATTATCTTTTATCTCCAAGTTTTATGGCAGTTGGTAATACAAGTTAATAGGATTTATGACCAAAAAATGAGCTGTCCGAGAGTTAATAAGGCATGCCTTTTGCGTTATCCCAAACCTCGTTCAGTGATCCCTGTTCAGGATTCCAGTGTCTGATGTATTAAGAGAACGGTGTTACAGAGCGACGCTGTCGGTTTTTATCTCAGTTGAACAAACTTCTACATACGTTGTAAATATTTCTTCTTCATGATCTTAGCCATGTTTCCTACTGCTTGTTTTTTTCCTCTCACTAGATCAATTATTTACTGTATAAAGTCCTGACATTTTCTCCATTATACATTTGAAATGCTGGTAATGAATATGATAGAAAGATGTTAGTAGTCTGATAGAAAGAAGCTGAATATTCATGATGTAAATTTGGCGTGCATGATGGTTTCTGCAGAGAACCAGGGGTTTGGATCTGTCTGTCCACACGTCCAGCACCATCTCATCAGTGATAACACCAGAGAAGTGATTCTCAGAGTGATTTAGAGCGAGGGGACTCTATAGACAACACTGATAATCTTCTCAGTATTTATTAACCAATTATAATTCCTTTCTTTGGATTATCATTTCATTCTCCCCCTGTATCTTCTCAATTTTTGTTGTTGCTTGGCATCTTAGAATCTTTTGTATAAATTACACAGTAGCATACAACCATTCATTCAGTATTGGTGTAAATAGTATAGAGTCTGAGAGATCGTGTTATAGATGAGCAGTTGCAGACACTTAAAGGTAAAGTGATTTTCCCAAGGTTACACGCAGCATTTCCTTGAAAGAAAATTTATGCTGAGAATGAAGTAGATTTCATGCAGCGATGCCTAGAAGAGGGACCGCTAGGCATTTCAAGTCTGTAAACGGCCTGCCACTCAGAGCCTGCTCAATCTCTCTTTCCTCTTCCACAAGGCAAATTGCTATCCCCCCCCCTTCCTTCCTTCCTTCCTCTGTCCCACACCCACCTAAGCTTCCTTCTCTGGGAAAGTCCTGCCACTCAATGTCTGACCTAAACACTCTTCAAAGTGGCTCCTTGCTTTGCTTACTCTTTTTCTTTGGCTTGTCTGCTCTGTATGCCAGGGCAGCAGATCCTTCTCGACGAGGACTGCACACAGACACACATCTGCCCGAAGTACCCTCTTCTTTCCCCCACTTCATACCTTGCCCAGCTTTCTAGGAAAATGTTTCTATGCCCCTTCTCGCCTCTTCTGTCCCCTTCCGGGTGCTTTTCCTCCTCCTCCACTACATGGCATTTAAAAAATATAAAACAAAACCCTATCCTGTTGTAGAACAGTGTATTTGCCTTTCTTAGTAGTCAGACGTTAAATTTTAATGTGCAATAAAACCACAGAATTCCAGAGCTCTGCAACTCTGATTTTGTAAGCACCCCAGTGTCCCCTTTAGATCTCTATAGGAACTTTCCCTCTGTGGTTTTATCCATGTTTAATGAAACTAACTTTCTTTAACTAAGAAGTGAAATCACACATTCATGAAGTGTTTATTTTGTAGGTTTGTTTTCTGTTCTGCTGATTCTGTTTTTGTTGTTGTATAGCATAGAATACTTCAGCAAAAAACATTCTTTAAGCACCAATTATGTTATAGACACAGTGGTGGGCAGTGCATGTGAAGAAGTAAAAGGCACTGCTTCTATTCTACTACTTAGAGTTTAGTGGAAAAGCTGGAAGAATAAATAGCAAAATTTACACTCCTTATAAGGAAACACTGGGCGCTATAAGGGTGGCGTGGAAAAAAACATTTAACCCAGATTGGGCACAGGGTTGGTGGTGAGAATGGGGACAGTCTCTGAGGGAGATCCTAGCTGATGGGCAGTTAGGCAAAGAAAGGAATAAAGACATTTATTGTGAAAAGGCAAGGGGGGCCTTAGAGAACTTGCCACCTTTGGGGGAATCTCCAAATTGCTGGATCCTGGGGAGCCTCGGAGATGCAGCTAGAAGTAAGAAGGTTCTAGATCACAAGGGGCTTGTTTGCATTCTCAGGAAGATGGTCTTTATATTGAGGGCCAAGTTCAGGTATTAAGTGTTTTTATCAGGGAATGACGTTAGATTAACATTTTAGATAGTTTGGTAGCAATGTGAAGGATAAATTGATTAGGGAAGAGATGGAAGCCATTCAACTACTTCAGAAATCCAAGAAGGGAGTGGTGAGTAAGTAAACTTAAGTAAAGATGGGCATGAAGAAGAGATGATACAGTTCGTCGGGATGTGGGTTCAAAAGTCTTTGCAGGAGCACAGAGGGAGGAATCAGTGCAATGCCTAGGATTCAGGATGAGGCAACTGGGTGTTGTCTTTCTTTGAAATAAAGAATGTGAGAAGAACAGAACGAAATGGGAAGATAATCAGCCGAATTGGGGACATAAAGAGATTGGTCTGTTTTGGGAACTGAGTAGAATTGCCTAAAAGGGTTAAATATTCTGCCTGACCTGGCGGTGTACCTTGAGATCCATCAATATATACGTGGTAATTAAAAATCTGGGACTGGACTCATCACCCTGGAAGGACTGTGTAGAGTGTAAAGAGCCACGGCAGGTGGTAGAACTCGAGGGAATTCCTTAAAGGAGAAGAAATAGAACTAAAAGAGAGTGAGGCTGAAACGAAGGTGGTTTAGCGTTTCAAGAGGCAAGGGAGTGATCAACAAGGGTATCAAGAATTAAAAAAAAAAAAATGATATCATGAGTTTGGAAGCTAGGAAGACTTGATAAGGTACAGTTTTCATGGTAAAATATAGGTAGGAACCAGATTATTCTGAGTTGAGTATTAAATGGGAAGGGAGGTAGACATATATTTCTCTTTATTATTGTTTGCCCTTTTTCATTGTTCCCTCATAAGCAGTTGAATTTTTTTTCTTTTTTTTGGACTAACCTGGGAACTAATGACGGCTTACAAAACTATTTTGGTGAGACCATTTTCCAAGTTAAAAACAAAACCAGAAGAGGAATGTTTGGGACTATGCCTTTATTTCTTTTCCAGGATGACCAGAAGTGTAGCTGCCATGCTGACCCTTTTTAAGATGGGTTACACATTTATGGTCACTAATTATATCACTAAATCCTGGTGAAGTATGTTGCAGTGTGTTTTAAATCCATATTGTCTTTGAAAACAAGCAGAAGGACCACCCCCAGCTCCACAATCCTGACAGGCCCTTCTCTCCTTTCCGTGGGCACCCTTGGTCTGGGCATCAGCACGAAGCTTTGAGTCAGACCTTTTCATCTGCCTCTTTCTGGTCTGTCATCTTTTCAGTGTTACATGACCTAGGGAAACTGACCTATCTCCTGTTTTCCAAGCCGACCACAATCACTCCTTTCTCTGCCAAAAATATTTTTTGTTGAAGTCACCCTCTTCTTCTAAAGCCCTACTCAAATTCTCTGTCTCCAGAATTTCCAAATAAACCTCTCTGAACTTCCCTCATCTGGATTACTTTCATCATTTTTAAAAATCTTTTTTCTCCTATGGGCCTCAAGCAGTTCATCCATAAAAGAAAATTCATTAGGGTATAACTTCTCTCATTTTCTGAACCTTAAAAAAATACAGTCGCCTATTTTTAATCAAAGGTGAAATAATAACGATCATACTTCATCCAGTGGTAGTTCATCCAGTGGTAGCCAAATCCAGATAAATAGGAAGTTTTAGATGATCTCAATGTACTATTGCCATTATCAGGAGTGTTCATTAGTGCCTCCTCTTGTAGAATACAGGGTGCCTGGGCATCCCAGGTTGGGAGTCAGAGGCTCTGACTTTGTCTACTTATTTCCTACTTAGCACGTGCTTTTCTCCTAGTTTGTTGGAAGCTCACGTGGGGAGGAGCGATAGCTTCTGTTAGTGGCTGCTGTTGTGCTAGTTCTCTTGAGCAGATACACGAGGAGGATGGTGGCAGGGGTGGTAGGTTTTAAAGCAGCCTGGATACAATGAAGCTTCAGGGGTAAAGGCCGGAAATGATAACCCTGATCCCCGCCGCTCACCCATGCAACATACAAGTTCTTCGACCTTAAAGAAGTCTTTCACTCAGGGAGATTTACAGAAAGATGCCCATCAGCAAAAACCTAGGGTGATCCCTCAGTGATTCCAAAGCAGCAAGGGAGGAAATATCAAATTCAGTCTCAATGGAAACTGTTTAAAAACTTACTTGGACGTTGGCCTTTTCGTTTTCAACCATGAGTGACAGAGAATCGGGTTAGGAGTCTTGATGCAATCCAAAAGAATGCTGTGCGCAGGTAAAACAATAGAAGCGATGGCACCAGTGTTTGTCACAGCCCTGTCATCATAATTTATCATAATCCAATTCTGGGTAAAGTCATGGAATATTGGATGCTGAGTGTCATCTTTCCCTTTATCGCCCCCCACAGTCCTCTGTGGCAAGGGCACAAGTACACTGTGTCACGTGTACTTAGTTCAATTGAGCATTGCTTCAGCATCTTCCTTTGATTGAAAACAAAGGGTTGCCAATGCGGTATCAATGAACTGTGAAGTGATTTGAGTGTTACCAGCAGGGAAATGAAATGAGCTTCTGGGAAGAAGACTGGCACCGGTGAAAGCTTCTATATAAAGAGCTTCATACAGCCCCAGCTGGGTTGTATGACTTCTCATCCGATTAAGATTTTTTTTTTTCCCCTGAATTGGGGAGCATTTTGATCTTATTTGCTCCAATGCAATCAAAACTGAAAGTGAAGAAAAAGTGGTATACTTATCCCAATAAAGTTAAGCTAGGAGGACTGGGATTCGAGGGTACTTCTTCAAACTATACATTCACGCTGGATATTTTGAAGCTCTTCCAAGGAGTGGCGTAAGGTACCTCACCCTCATACATACACACACATATATACAACACATGTAATATACATGTGCATACACCTCCCCCCCCCACCCCCCAAGAATCTTACCTCTTCCAAGCCCAATCTCACTGAGAGGGAGGTCTTTTGGGGAGGATTTTTTTTCTGAAAACCACTATCCTATATAGTTGTCTTTTAAAAGCTACCCTTAGTCCTTCATAACTTTGTCATGATCAGAATTAGGATATTTGACTTAGATGCGTATGAAATAGTTTAACAATAACATTTATAAAAATACATCAGAGTCAGGGACCAAGTTAGCAAAGCAGAGTATAACCAAGATGATCAATAGACGGAGAGAGAGAGCGAAAGAGAGAGTTAAACTTTGACAGAGAATAGAACACTAACGATGCCCCAATTTCCTGTTGTCTTCTGAAGTGGACTGAGGCACTGCTGATAGATGTCAAGTAGATAGGATGTTCTAAATGTCGAAGACATACTTAGTATTAATCTACCATTGAAGTCTCTTGAGAGCCATGCATGAGTTGTAAAAAAAAAAAAAAAAAACTAAAACCTTTGTACCAGAAAGCCTGGAAAATTACCAAGAATATTTTTAGAGTGATACAGCACTTTGAGAGTTTGTGAAATACGTTCATCATTGTCTCACTTGATTCTCAGCAGCCCTGTTAAGCCTGCAGACAGGTACATTGTTCCTGTTCTTCAGACGAGGAAACTATACATAGAACAATGTTGTGAGTGCGTGGAAAATCCATGAACAGTCTAGGGATTTTCTGAAACCTAGTCCTGTACCCTTTGCTTTGTAGCTGCTGTCCCTTAGAATCCCCGCTTCCTCTCTGAATGGCATTGCACCTTATGGAGGCTCCAAAAGCACGAAGGAGAAGTAACCAGTTTCAAGTATCTTCCATGCCCTGAGGGTGGTGCATTTAGGAGCGGGCACTGAAATCATCTGCATAGCATTTTTTTCTCCCCAGTCAACTTTTCCATTATGAAAATTGTCATATATACAGAGAATTTGAAGGAATTGTATAATGAGCAACACATTCCACCCATTTTTCATTTTTTTAAAGCATATGATCATGTACGCTCCATCTATGAACAGATGTGTTTGGGGGGAAGGTGACACTTTGAAATTAAATTGCGGATGTCTCATCACATTATCTGAAATACTTCAACATGGGGAATGATATTTAGAAACTGAGATGGAGATAATAGATATGCTTACTGCTACTATGGTGGCATTGCTTCTAGACATTTTTCAGTGAACAGAACTTAGAAACAAACAAAAAGTTGTGTGTATGCATAAATTACAAGTTTGTATTGATATTTTGAATTCCTTTATTCTATACTTAACCTATTTTTATTTTGTATTTTTTATTTCTTTTGCCCTCCCTCAAAATTCCTGGTTTGAAATAACAGACTTGTTTTAGACTAGAGTGTATAGGAACTAGTTTCAAAATTATAATATTTAAATTACCACTGATAGTAAACTACTGAAGGAAATTTAAAATTTCTTGGCAGGTCTTTCCATCTGTCTTTAAATTATAGCCCAGTCGGGGTATTGTGTCTAAAATTTGTCACTTGAAATAATAAATTTTGTTCTTTCTGTGGTTATGCTACAAACTTAACTCTTAGGTTCATTTGTCACAGTTTATTTGTAGTTATAAGACTTTATTTTTTAATTACCATATTAAAATATTTTAAAGTAATTTCATTGTTCAAAAGCAAAGCTTCATAAAAAATTATTGTCAGGAGAGGTCTTGCTTTCATTTCTATCCTCTTCACCACCACCACTCTCTTTCAGAATCTTCCAGATTCTGAAAGAGAAAAAAAAATAAAGTAATAATATATTTTGGAGACGGCTCTATAATCAGTAATAGAGATCATCTTCCTTCTTTTATTATGGCTGCTTAGAACACTAATTGTGTGTATGTATCTCAGTGTACCATAATTTATCCATGTGTAGCTTTTTGAAAGAACATGCTGGAAATTCCGACAAGGTAGTTCTTTGAGTTGTGGCATACGGTGTGTTTTGAAAATGTTCCTCAGGCGATTCTATGCACTTTCTGATGAGAGAACTGCTTTGCTCTCATAACACCTTACAAGGTGGAGACAGTAGGACCCAATTTTAAGGACGAGCAAACTGGGTCTTAAAAATATGCAGCGACTTGTCAAGAGTTACTCTTCCATTTAACGATAAAGCCACGTTCCAAATCCACGTCTAACGACCCTTTAGGTCTCTCTCTTCCATAATTCTCTTTCGCATTACATGATTCATGAGCTTAGTGTGATGTCATTCAGTGTAGAAGAAGCAATTTTAAGAGGTAAACTCATTAAGCAAGCATAACATGTACAGACCACATAATTCTTCTCTAACAGAGAATCAGGCTTCACCGCCACCTTTGTCGAGTGTAGATAAGTTTTTAAATAGAAAGAAATGAATGGACATAATCAGTTTCCTTATTAAGGAAGAAGAATATTCTGTTATAGCTGAGATAGTAATGATAATGAACCAGAGTCTTTCTTTTTTGGAAAAAGTCATGTTGATAGAGGAGCCTCAGAATTGATTAATTGCATACGCATTGGCCTTTCCAATTGTCTGATGATAGGAAGCCAATTTCACTCCTACCAGAAGCCCTCACGGTAAAAGGCACAGGATATGGAACATTGGTCTTATTTTATTACTCAAGTTTAATGTTCAAAAATGCTGCTCAGGGGATAGTGGGAAAGGATTTATTTTCTCCTGGGTGAAGCTAGCCTATTAAGAAGTGGGCACTCTTTGAAATTTTGATAATAGTAATTGAAAAGCTATGAATAGAGCTTAATATTTTTTTCTGAGCATATTTCACACTATAAAATATTTCCAGGAACAGAGCAAGCATTAAGAAAGATAAAGGGGGCTTCCCTGCTGGCGCAGTGGTTGAGAATCTGCCTGCCAATGCAGGGGACACGGGTTCGAGCACTGGTCTGGGGGGATCCCACGTGCCGCGGAGTGACTAGGCCCGTGAGCCACAACTACTGAGCCTGCGCGTCTGGAGCCTGTGCTCCGCAACAAGAGGGGACGCGACAGTGAGAGGCCCGCGCACCGCGATGAAGAGTGGCCCCCGCTTGCCGCAACTGGAGAAAGCCCTCGCACAGAAACGAAGACCCAACACAGCCATAAATAAATAAATAGTTAAAAAAAAAAAAAAAGAAAAAGGGACTTGGACAGTTTTTTTCATGTATTCATTCAACCAACATATTAACAAGGACTTATTTGTATCAGGTATATTGCTAGCTTGAAGATGAATAAGTTATTCTCAGAAAAGCTTTGCTAAATCTATTTAGATCATTATTTCAATAAGATAAAAGAAGTGCAATATTACAAATACATACAGACTCTTATGGAAGCGTAGAGAAGCAGCATGTAATGTACCACAGACAGGTGGGGGAAGAATTCCTGGAAAAGGTCATGTCTGAGCTGGGTCTCAAAAGTAAACAGATGAGTAAGGGTCACTAAAAGTTGAAGGGGTCAGAAGACAGAGAACGGAGGACATGAGCAAAGCTGTACAGTAAAGAAACCGAGCTGTTTATTTGGGAGAACAGTAGAAAGCCTGATGTTTCTGGGATGGTGAAGGAGGACATGGTGATGGATGAGAGGAAAGAAGCTAGGTTGGAGAGGCAATTGAAGATCACTTCCTCTGCCATGTTAGGGGATTCAGATTTTAATCCTTCAATGTTAGACAAATGATTTGTAACTCTTGGGGGTTATGAGCCTGTATGAGACTATGAGGAAAAGTATGAACCTTCTCCAGAAAAATGTACATTTCTACATACACTGAAATTTTTAAATATAATTTTAAGAGTTTATAGAAGTCCTGAGCCTATCCATAGAGTTCCATTTGGAAACCGACTCTTTCAGACAAATACTGGTATACCTTGTTATCTTACCAGTTAGTATGGACAGGGCCTGGCTGTATTCTTAGATAGGACTTTCACATTGAGTTATTAACAGAAATTATCAAATGAGGGGTAGCCAAGTTCTTCAGTAATGGTGAAAATTATGATAGTGGCTAATACTGAATCTCAGCATGTGCCAGGATGAAGAAATTATTTTGCTCCCTATTTCTCAGATGAAGCTCAAGGTCTTGCTTGCAGCCGGTAGGATGCAGAGATGGGATGTACCCAGGCACTCTGGCTGCACATGTACTGCTCTGTACTCCTAGTTACTGCATTATAACGCTCCCTGAGAAAGACAAATTGAGGCCTTTTTAAATGCTAGAAGCCTAGGCTTATTGGCCATAGATACAAGTCAGTATGCAGATCTTATGTTCTGTTCACTGAACTTACCTCTTAGACAGAAAGATTTCTGCCCTTGCAGCCACATTCATTACACGATTGTGAACAGCATTAAATATGGATACAAGATTATTAGCAGCAACACTTAATACTGCGTATCATCCAGTAGGCTGCCGTAAAGAATTTCATTTCTAAAGCCAAATAGTACATAATTCTCTAAAATCACCTTCTCCTGAACACATACTTCATTTAAAACAATTTTACGAACCGAAGTCTAACTTACTACTTAGCATAAAAATGTTGATGTGCAACATTAAAAAAATAAATGAATGCTACAAATCTCATCCTCTATTCCTTTTATCTGTGATGCTTTTTCCCCTGAAAACTTGCATTTATATCCAAAATAGAAGTTTATTATAACAAGGCTCTTTTGGAGAGGAGTTATACTCAAAGAAAGGAAAACATTCAGAACCATTAGAAAGGGAACTAGAAAGAGACCGTACATCATAGTTCATTAAAGAATAGTTGACTGAATGTATGAAGAAGCAAGGTGATGTCTATAATCCTATGGCTTATTAGGTCTGAAAAGTGTCAGTTATTCAGTGCAGATTTAGGTGCTGTCGAGGGGCTTCTGGTTCTGAGTGGGAGGTTTGGGTCTTGACTCTAATTTGTACTGACTGGCTTCTGGGGACTCTTGAGTCCCAGTTTCTTCATCTGTAACTTGGGAATGATACTGCACAGGATATTCACAAAAATTAAAACATATGAGGCCTTATATATGAAGTTGCTTCTTGTTTTATTTTGTTTTGCTTTCGTTTGGTTTCTTTCCTTTGGGCTTCAAGTGGAAAGGGTGGAGTTCATCATACTCCTTATTTCCTGGCACATTATCGTGTTGGTCAGTTTGTTTCATTGTTGATTTGGGTTTGTTGGTTCAAATCACATTTTCGCCTGCGACTCCCTATTCATTGCATAAGAAACCATCCAAATATATTATAATTTACCTTTTTGTTTGTGTGTGCTTTACAAAAATGTGTATTGTTTTATGACCATTAAAAAATATTTTATATGTATCTCTAAAAGAAAGCAATTCCTAAAAACCATACCTAAAGTGACTAAAGTTAAAAATAATTACTTAATATGATAAAATACAATTTTACATATGCTCTGTTATTTTAAGTTTTTTTACGGTTTGTTATATGATTAGGGATCCAAACAAGTTCAGTGCATTGCGATCGGTTAATATTTTTGTTGTCTGTTTTCGTCGGTAAGTCTCCTTCTCTATTTTTATTTTTCTTCTCCTTCTTCCTGTTATTCTACCCCTCACCCCTCAACATCTTTGTTGAGGAAACTGTCATTTGTTCCATGGAGTTTTCCACAGTCTGGGTTCATGGCATGGCAAGTTATCATTAAATACTTTCTCTTTTCCTTTGTGTTTTTGTAATTTGTAGTTAATTCTAGAGCTGTGATCAGAACAATTAAAAAATTGGGGGGATGCTTCTGAAATAGGTGACATTGCATCATAACATTTGGTTGTCTCTTTATTATTATGTTCTAGCCATTGATAATCATCATGCACCTCCATAGTGGTTGCTCAATGGTAATACTAAACTATTCTGCAGTTACTACTTTATTTATTGCCTGAAACACCTCCATAAAGAGCAGCTTCCCTCAGATCAGCTACTAGGTTATCTTGTAGAACAGTTTTTAAAGGAAGGCAGGATACACACTAAATTCTTTTTTCTTTTATTTACTATTTTTCAGAATAACGAGTTGGTTCCCTAGCATTCTTCAATATTAATCAGTATTTTTCCTTAAGTTCATGATTATAATCATATTTGATAGGTATAATCAGTCCATTATAGTCATTATCTTTATTGCTACTCAAAGTGTCCTGTCTTTGGACAGTGGGAGCATATTCAGTTTGGCTCCTGAATCTGCTTGACATAAATCCAGTAGTCTTCGATAACTTACTTGCTTTCTGTTTCTGTAGCATGTTCCTGGATTCATCTTGTACACTTCCTGGCTGAGTCTTAGAATTTCTACAGTGGGCTCTTTAGTAAGAAATAATATAGAGACTATAATCTAATATAGAGACCATAATATAGAGACCATTAAGGGGACTGCTTGTAGCTACTAAGTTGATTCAATAGACAAAGCTAGGATTTTTTTTTAAGATAACGTGAGTTCATACTTATGCTTTCCATTCAAACTCAGTACTACAGGGAAACAATATCTTTTGATGAGCAGAGCTTTAAAATTTTGATGAAGCCTACTCTATTCATCTCTTCTGTTATGGATCATGCTTTTGGTGTTTTATCTAAGAAATTTGTATCTAACCTAAGGTTACAAAGATTTCCTTTTATGTTTCTTCTTAGAAGCTTTATATTCATAGTTACAGGTTTTACGTTTAGCTCTGTGATCCATTTTGCTTTAATTTTTGTACACCATGTGGTTTACAGATTGACGTTCATTTATTTGCATCTGGATATCCAGTTGTTTCAGCACCATTTGTCATAAAGGCTATTCTTGCCCCACTGTATTGCCTTTGCAGCTTTGTCAAAAATCAGTTATCCATGTACATGTGGATATATTTCTAGCCTTTCTTATATACTCCATTGATGTTTTCGTTTTCTTTAAGCCAGTACTACAGTGATGTGATTGCATAATCTTTTGCATGTATCTCTTTGTATGTTGCCAGTGTATCTTTTGGATAGATCCCTGGAAGTGTGATTACTGGGTCAAAGTTTCTTCTAAATGCTCCCCCATAAGAGTGTAAAATGCAATTTTAAGAGTACCTATTTTCCCTCAGCCTACTGATCTGAATAGGTGAGAAATAATATCCCAGAGTAGTTTTTTGTTTTTGTTTTTTTTTTAGAAATTTCATGTAATGTCTGAAACATTTATATTAACATATTTCCATACATATTTCCATACAAATACAAATATAAGATTTTTAGAAATTTCATGTAATGTCTGAAACATTTATATTAACATATTTCCATACAAATAACCCAATGAAAGTTTAGTATTAGTTGTTTTGTTTGTTTGTTTTTTTATACTGCAGGTTCTAAGTAGGCATCAATTTTATACACATCAGTGTATACATGTCAATCCCAATCGCCCAATTCAGCACACCACCATCCCCACCCCACCACAGTTTTCCCCCCTTGGTGTCCATATGTCCATTCTCTGCATCTGTGTCTCAACTTCTGCCCTGCAAACCGGCTCATCTGTACCATTTTTCTAGGTTCCACATACATGCATTAATATACGATATTTGTTTTTCTCTTTCTGACTTACTTCACTCTGTATGACAGTCTCTAGATCCATCCACTTCTCAACAAATGACTCAATTTCGTTCTTTTTTATGGCTGAGTAATATTCCATTGTATATATGTACCACAACTTCTTTATCCATTCGTCTGTTGATGGGCATTTAGGTTGCTTCCATGACCTGGCTATTGTAAATAGAGCTGCAATGAACATTCGGGTGCATGTGTCTTTTTGAATTACGGTTTTCTCTGGGTATATGCCCAGTAGTGGGATTGCTGGGTCATATGGTAATTCTATTTTTAGTTTTTTAAGGAACCTCCATATTGTTCTCCATAGTGGCTGTATCAATTTACATTCCCACCAACAGTGCAAGAGGGTTCCCTTTTCTCCACACCCTCTCCAGCATTTGTTGTTCGTAGATTTTCTGATGATGCCCATTCTAACAGGAGTGAGGTGATACCTCATTGTAGTTTTGATTTGCATTTGTCTAATAATTAGTGATGTTGAGCATCTTTTCAAGTGCTTCGTGGCCGTCTGTATGTCTTCTTTGGAGAAATGTCTATTTAGGTCTTCTGCCCATTTTTGGATTGGGGTGTTTGTTTCTTTAATATTGAGCTGAATGAGCTGTTTATATATTTTGGAGATTAATCCTTTGTCCGTTGATTCGTTTGCAAATATTTTCTCCCATTCTGAGGGTTGTCTTTTCGTCTTGTTTATGGTTTCCTTTGCTGTGCAAAAGTTTTGAAGTTTCATTAGGTCCCATTTGTTTATTTTTGTTTTTATTTCCATTACTCTAGGAGGTGGATCAAAAAAGATCTTGCTGTGATTTATGTCAAAGAGTGTTCTTCCTATGTTTTCCTCTAAGAGTTTTATAGTGTCCAGACTTATATTTAGGTCTCGAATCCATTTTGAGTTTATTTTTGTGTATGGTGTTAGGGAGTATTCTAATTTCATTCTTTTACATGTAGCTGTCCAGTTTTCCCAGCACCACTTATTGAAGAGACTGTCTTTTCTCCATTGTATATCTTTGCCTCCTTTGTCATAGATTAGTTGACCATAGGTGCGTGGGTTAATCTCTGGGCTTTCTATCTTGTTCCATTGATCTATGTTTCTGTTTTTGTGCCAGTACCATATTGTCTTGATTACTGTAGCTTTGTAGTATAGTCTGACATCAGGGAGTCTGATTCCTCCAGCTCCATTTTTTTCCCTCAAGACTGCTTTGGCTATTCGGGGTCTTTTGTGACTCCATACAAATTTTAAGATGATTTGTTCTAGCTGCGTAAAAAATGCCATTGGTAATTTGATAGGGATTGCATTGAATCTGTAGATTGCTTTGGGTAGTATACTCATTTTCACAATGTTGATTCTTCCAATCCAAGAACATGGTATATCTCTCCATCTGTTGATATCATCTTTAATTTCTTTCATCAGTGTCTTATAGTTTTCTGCATACAGGTCTTTTGTCTCCCTAGGTAGGTTTATTCCTAGGTATTTTATTCTTTTTGTTGCAATGGTAAATGGGAGTGTTGCCATAATTTCTCTTTCAGATTTTTCATCATTAGTGTAGAGGAATGCAAGAGATTTCTGTGCATTCATTTTGTATCCTGCAACTTTACCATATTCATTAATTAGCTCTAGCAGTTTTCTGGTGGCAGTTTTAGGATTCTCTACGTATAGTATCATGTCATCCGCAAACAGTGACAGTTTTACTTCTTCTTTTCCAATTTGTATTCATTTTATTTCTTTTTCTTCTCTGATTGCCGTGGCTAGGACTTCCAGAACTATGTTGAATAATAGTGGTGAGAGTGGACATCCTTGTCTCGTTCCTGATCTTAGAGGAAATGCTTTCAGTTTTTCACCGTTGAGAATGATGTTTGCTGTGGGTTTGTCATATATGGCCTTTATTATGTTGAGGTAGGTTCCCTCTATGCCCACTTTCTGGAGAGTTTTTATCATAAATGGGTGTTGAATTTTGTCAAAAGCTTTTTCTGCATCTATTGAGATGATCATACGGTTTTTATTCTTCAACTTGTTAATATGGTGTATCACATTGATTTGCGTATATTGAAGAATCCTTGCATCCCTGGGATAAATCCCACTTGATCGTGGTGTACGATCCTTTTAATGTGTTGTTGGATTCTGTTTGCTAGGATTTTGTTGAGGATTTTTGCATCTATATTCATCAGTGATATTGGTCTGTAATTTTCTTTTTTTGTAGTGTCTTTGTCTGGTTTTGGTATCAGGGCGATGGTGGCCTCATAGAATGAGTTTGGGAGTGTTCCTTCCTCTGCAATTTTTTGGAAGAGTTTGAGAAGGATGGATGTTAGCTCTTCTCTAAATGTTTGATAGAATTCACCTGTGAAGCCATCTGGTCCTGGACTTTTGTTTGTTGGAAGATTTTTAATCACAGTTTCAATTTCATTACTTGTGATTGGTCTGTTCATATTTTCTGTTTCTTCCTGGTTCAGTCCTGGAAGGTTATACCTTTCTAAAAATGTGTCCATTTCTTCCAGGTTGTCCATTTTATTGGCATAAAGTTGCTTGTAGTAGTCTCTTAGGATGCTTTGTATTTCTGCGGTGTCTGTTGTAACTTCTCCTTTTTCATTTCTGATTTTATTGATTTGAGTCCTCTCCCTCTTTTTCTTGATGAGTCTGGCTAATGGCTTATCAATTTTGTTTATCTTCTCAAAGAACCAACTTTTAGTTTTGTTGATCTTTGCTATTGTTTTCTTTGTTTCTATTTCATTTATTTCTGCTCTGATCTTTATGATTTCTTTCCTTCTGCTAACTTTGGGTTTTGTTTGTTCTTCTTTCTCTAGTTTCTTTAGGTGTAAGGTTAGATTGTTTACTTGAGATTTTTCTTGTTTCTTGAGATAGGCTTATCTAGCTATAAACTTCCCTCTTAGAACTGCTTTTGCTGCATCCCATAGGTTTTGGGTCGTCGTGTTTTCATTGTCATTTGTCTCTAGGTATTTTTTGATTTCCTCTCTGATTTCTTCAGTGATCTCTTGGTTATTTAGTAACGTATTGTTTAGCCTCCATGTGTTTGTCTTTTTTACGTTTTTTTCCCTGTAATTCATTTCTAATCTCATAGTGTTGTGGCCAGAAAAGATGCTTGGTATGATTTCAATTTTCTTAAATTTACTGAGGCTTGATTTGTGACCCAAGATGTGATCTATCCTGGAGAATGTTCCGTGCGCACTTGAGAAGAATGTGTAATCTGCTGTTTTTGGATGGAATGTCCTATATATATCAATTAAATCTAACTGGTCTATTGTGTCATTTAAAGCTTCTGTTTCCTTATTCATTTTCATTTTGGATGATCTGTCCATTGGTGTAAGTGAGGTGTTAAAGTCCCCCACTATGATTGTGTTACTGTCGATTTCCTCTTTTATAGCTGTTAGCAGTTGCCTTATGTATTGAGGTGCTCCTATGTTGGGTGCATATATATTTATAATTGTTATATCTTCTTCTTGGATTGATCCCTTGATCATTATGTAGTGTCCTTCCTTGTCTCTTGTAACATTCTTTATTTTAAAGTCTATTTTATCTGATATGAGTATAGCTACTCCAGCTTTCTTTGATTTCCATTTGCATGGAATATCTTTTTCCATCTCCTCACTTTCAGTCTGTATGTGTCCCTAGGTCTAAAGTGGGTCTCTTGTAGACAGCATATATATGGGTCTTGTTTTTGTATCCATTCAGCCAGTCTATGTCTTTTGGTTGGGGCATTTAATCCATTCACGTTTAAGGTAATTATCGATATGTATGTTCCTATGACCATTTTCTTAATTGTTTTGGGTTTGTTTTTGTAGGTCCTTTTCTTCTCTTGTGTTTCCCACTTAGAGAAGTTCCTTTAGCATTTGTTGTAGAGCTGGTTTGGTGGTGCTGAATTCTCTTAGCTTTTGCTTGTCTGTAAAGCTTTTGATTTCTCCATCAAGTCTGAATGAGATCCTTGCCGGGTAGAGTAATCTTGGTTGTAGGTTCTTCCCTTTCATCACTTTTAAGTATATCATGCCACTCCCTTCTGGCTTGTAGAGTTTCTGCTGAGAAATCAGCTGTTAACCTTATGGGAGTTCCCTTGTATGTTATTTGTCTTTTTTCCCTTGCTGCTTTCAATAATTTTTCTTTGTCTTTAATTTTTGCCACTTTGATTACTATGTGTCTCGGCGTGTTTCTCCTTGGGTTTATCCTGTATGGGACTCTCTGCGCTTCCTGGACTTGGGTGGCTATTTCCGTTCCCATGTTAGGGAAGTTTTTGAGTATAATCTCTTCAAATATTTTCTCTGGTCCTTTCTCTCTCTCTTCTCCTTCTGGGACCCCTATAATGCGAATGTTGTTGCGTTTAATGTTGTCCCAGAGGTCTCTTAGGCTGTCTTCATTTCTTTTCATTCTTTTTTCTTTAGTCTGTTCCGCAGCAGTGAATTCCACCATTCTGTCTTCCAGGTCACTTATCCGTTCTTCTGCCTCAGTTATTCTGCTATTGATTCCTTCTAGTGTAGTTTTCATTTCAGGTATTGTATTGGTCATCTCTGTTTGTTTGTTCTTTAATTCTTCTAGGTCTTTGTTAATCATTTCTTGCATCTTCTCAATCTTTGCCTCCATTCTTATTCCGAGGTCCTGGATCATCTTCACTATCATTATTCTGAATTCTTTTTCTGGAAGGTTGCCTATCTCCACTTCATTTAGTTGTTTTTCTGGGGTTTTTTCTTGTTCCTTCATCTGGTACATAGCCCTCTGCCTTTTCATCTTGTCTATCTTTCTGTAACTGTGGTTTTTGGTCCACAGGCTGCAGGATTGTAATTTTTCTTGCTTCTGCTGTCTGCCCTCTGGTGGTTGAGGCTATCTAAGAGGCTTGATGGGAGGCTCTGGTGGTGGGTAGAGCTGACTGTTGCTGTGGCGGTCAGAGCTCAGTAAAACTTTAATCCACTTGACTGTTGATGGGTGGGGCTGGGTTCCCTCCCTGTTGGTTGTTTTGCCTGAGGCAACCCAACACTGGAGCCTACCTGGGCTCTTTGGTGGGGCTAATGGCAGACTCTGGGAGGGCTCACGCCAAGGAGCACTTCCCAGAACCTCTGCTGCCAGTGTCCTTATCCCCACGGTGAAACAGAGCCACCCCCCGCCTCTGCAGGAGACCCCCCAACACCAGCAGGTAGGTCTGGTTCAGTCTCCCCCAGGATCACTGCTGCTTCCCCTGGGTCCCGATGCGCACACTACTTTGTGTGTGCCCTCCAAGAGTGGGGTCTCTGTTTCCCCCAGTCCTGTAGAAGTCCTGCAATCAATTCCCACTAGGCTTCAAAGTCTGATTCTCTAGGAATTCCTCCTCCCGTTGCAGGACCCCCAGGTTGGGCAGCCTGACGTGGGGCTCAGAACCTTCACTCCAGTGGGTGGACTTCTGTGGTATAAGTGTTCGCCAGTCTGTGAGTCACCCACCCAGCAGTTATGGGATTTGATTTTACTCTGATTGCGCCCCTCCTACCGTCTCACTGTGGCTTCTCCTCTGTCCTTGGACGTGGGGTATCCTCCTTGGTGAAGTCCAGGGTCTTCCTGTCAATGATTGTCCAGCAGCCAGTTGTGATTCTGGTGCTCTTGCAAGAGGGAGTGAGAGCACGTCCTTCTACTCCGCCATCTTGGTTAATGCTCCTCCCAGAGTAGTTTTAATTTGCATTTCTTATTACAAATGAGATTGAGCATATTTTTATATCTTTAAAAGCTCTTCACATTTCTTTTCTCTGTACTGCCCATATTTTCTATAAAGTTGTTGGCCTTTTTTTTTCTTTCTATATTGTTAGAAGCTCTTTACATATTGTCTATAATATGAGTTGCATATACTTTTCTCTTTTTCTTTATTATTATTTTATTTTAGGAAGGGTGTATGTATGCACTTATGCTTTGCATACATGATATTGTTTTTACCTTTTTCTTATTTTTTATGTAATTTATTTTTTTAAATAAGCTTATATCTTAGAAGTTTTAGACTTACAGATTAGATTGAACAAATAGTACAGAAAGTTTCGATATATACCCCCTGTCCACTGCACATGGTTCTCCCGTTATTAACCTACTAATAATGTACATTTGTTACAATTAATGAACCAAAAATTGATTCATTATTGTTAACTAAAGTCCATAGTCTATTCATATGTCATTACTTTTTAACCCAGTATCCTTTTCTGTTCTGGGATCCCGTGTTATATTTAGATGTTGTATTTCCTCATGCTTTTCTTTGAGGTTTTCTTGTTTTTTCTCCGACTTTCCTTGTTTTTGTTGACCTTGACAGTTTTGAGGAATCTTAGTCAGACATATTGCAGCATGGCTCTCTGTTGGAATTTGTCTGATGTTTTTCCCATGAATAGACCAGATTATGTGTTTTAGAGAGGAAGAGCACGGAGTTAAAGTGCCATTTTTATCACATTATACCCAGGATGCATACTGTTAACGTGATTTATGACTGTTTTTGTTAACCTTGATCACCTGGCTAAGATATTGTGTGTCTGTTTTT
This sequence comes from Eschrichtius robustus, assembly GCF_028021215.1. Lineage (NCBI taxonomy): Eukaryota > Metazoa > Chordata > Mammalia > Artiodactyla > Eschrichtiidae > Eschrichtius > Eschrichtius robustus. Next base: position 119,407,361 of record NC_090831.1, on the reverse strand, counting down.
TCCTACCATGAGGTTAATGTACTCCCCCCTTCCATCTGTACTCTGAAGGAAGTCACAGTGTGCAGCCCACATTAAGGAGTGGGGAGTTAGACTGTCCCTCCATTAGGGTGGAGTAGTTACACAATTTATTTGGAATTCTTTGTGGGAGATTTCTCTCTTTTTCCCCATTTAAAAATTTATTCGGTAATTTTTTTTTATCAGATTGGGCTCATGAATATTTATTTTATGCTTTGATTTGTATTCTAATTCTACTTTATTTGGTTGTTCAGATTGTTTCAGTGTTGGCCATTGGAAACTCTTTCACTTGGTTCCTGTGCTACTTTTTTTTCTATTTATTTTCAGACTTTTATTATGCAAACTTAAAACACACAAAATTAGAGAGCACAGTATATTGAGTTTCCAAATACCCATCACTTGGATTTAACGATTGTTAACATTTAGCCTTTTTTTCTCCATCTATTTTTTACCTTTAACAGATAAAGTTTTTTTCTCCATAATGCCATTTTCTATTTTTTTTTAGTTATTTCTGAGATATACATTTTAAAGTAATAACTAGAATTATGACTTATAACATTATACCAGAACATATAAGATTTTTAGAAATTTCATGTAATGTCTGAAACATTTATATTAACATATTTCTATACAAATAACCCAGTGAAAGTTTAGTATTTGTTGTTTTGTTGGTTTGTTTGTTTTTTTACTGCAGGTTCTTATTAGTCATCAATTTTATACACATCAGTGTATACATGTCAATCCCAGTTGCCCAATTCAGCACACCACCATCCCCACCCCACCGTGGTTTTCCCCCCTTGGTGTCCATACATTTGTTCTCTACATCTGTGTCTCAACTTCTTGTGCTCCTTTGACAGAGCCCCTAAGAGAGAGTGTGTGTGTGTTGTGTGCATGCATGCGTGTGTGCGTACACGTCTGCACACACATGCTTCCTTTCTTTCTACTAGAAGGCATTCCAAGCTCATCTTGTATATTTCCTGCCCTAGTCTTAGAATCACCTATCTTTCTACAGAGTTCTGTTTCCCTTTTTTTTGGAGAATGGGTTTAGAAACCAAGATCTGGATGCTAGGTGTGCTTATTGCTACTGAGGTGTCATTTTTTAGACCCTCTTAGCAAAGAAGTATAGATGTGTATTTTAACCTGTGTATATATACCCATATTTATACATACTTCTGTATGTAACCATCTGCATATATATTAAGTTAAACATGAGTTCTTACTGATATTTCCAACTGTAACGCATCATCACATGGATCGTTTTAGCTTATTTCTCCTGCTTGTCTGTAACCTCTCACTTCAACAGTGACAAACCTGGATCTCACCATCTACCATCCATTTAGTTAATTATTGAATTCCAGTATACATGTATAGCAGTGTTAGAGTTAATAACTTGTACCCCTGTAGGAAACAACTTTATCGGCTAGAGGACCCTTCTTCTATGTAGTTCCTTTTGCCTTTAGTTTTACAGACTCTATTCATTTCCAAAGTGCTTAGGTCAGCACCCTTTTCCTACTCCCTCTATTGAGGCTATTCCATATATTGGTAATACAGTTAGGTTCTATTGTCACATTCTGCATTTTGTCCCAGAATCCCCTGATCCTCCTAAATGATTTTTTAACTTTGTATATGATAAAGTTCATTCTTAGTGTTGTGAAGTTCTACAGGTCTTGACAAACCCATACTGTCATGTACCCACCTTTACAATACCATGCATGCAGTACAGTACAGTACACCTTTGCCACCCTAACAATCCCCTGAGCTTCACCTATTCGTCACACTGCCCACCTTCCCCTGGACCCCAGGAACCAGTCATCTTTGTACTGTCTCTATAGTTTTCCCTTTTCCTGAGTGGCATATAATTGGAATCATACAATATGTAATCTTTTTAGACTGGCTTGTTTTGCTTAGCAATGTGCTTTTAAGCTTCCTCCATCTTTTTTCTTACCTTTTTTACTCAGCATTATGTTTTTAAGATCTATCTGTGTTGCTGTGTAAATATCGATTCTTTTCCTTTGCATAGCACTAAGTGTTGTATATCTAGTATATTTGCCAATCCACTCTGAGTGCTGGACACCAAATTGCTTCTAAACTCTGCATCTCCCTGCAACCCTACCAAGCTACATCACCACAAATAATTTTGCAATGCACAGCCTCACATATATGCCCTTACAGAACTGTGTGAGCTTTTCTTTGACATGTATATATAGAGAGAGAGCTAGGAAAAGAATTACAAGATCATAGGATATTTGTTTATCTTATTTAACTATTGCCTGATTGCTCTCTAGAACAGTTTTATCAAACCAGCAGTGTGGGGGGGAGTTTTGTGTGTGTGCATGTGTGTGTGTTTAAAAAATCATCCCCATATCCCCACCAATATTTCACATTATCCAAATCTGGGTATAAAGTATATAGGAATCAAGTGATATCTTATTGTGTTCATTTGTATTTCTATAATTACTAACAAGTCTGAGCATCTCTTCATATACTTTCTTCCTTTACTCATTTTTCTGTTGGGGATACTGTCAAATTTTTATTGCGGATTGCAAGTATTCCTTTTATATTTTAAAGATAAATCCCCTGTCAGCTTTGAACATTACAATACATCTTTTCTCATTACATCATGTGTCTACTAGCTTTGTTCATGATGTCCTTTATTGAATAGAATAATCAGTTTCGTTTTTGGCTTGGTCGATAGTGGTACCATTTACTGACAGGCTGAAAACAGGGAGAGGAATAGGATAGACTGAAAACTAAGGGTAGGAATAGGAGTTCGCCTTGGTTGCCTTAAGTTAGAGATGCTCATTGAACCTTCAAGTAGGAATCTTGAATAGGCAGTTGGATATTTGAGTCTGGAATAAACATGAGATTTTGTTAATCTTAATATTCTAAATTGTTTTTATTGTTCTTTGAAGATTTTCTTTTTTTTTATTTACATTTTAAAACTTAGAGCTTTGTTGTTTCAAGTTACTAAGAAAATTTTTATTTAAGAAATTGGAATTGAAGGTACTTTAAATTGTATCATAGTGGGGTTTTTTTGGCTACATATGTAATTTTGATCATAATTTCATTTTTTTCTTATCCAACATACTGAATCTTTGCAGAGTCATGGTTACCCAAGGAAATGTGCAGTTCTAACTTGTTTCAAGGACCCTCTGAACATATTTCATAGAACATTTACTATTCACCTTATAAATGATAATGTTTCTCCATTTCACATTTAGATTCTAAAAAATAACTCAAGGTGACTCTCATGTTTAAATTGAATGTGAAAATAGATAGTTTTGATGTATCTATATGTTCGTGGGATTCAGTAATCAAGTATTGAATATTATAGTTTCAGGACCATCTTCCTTAAGAAGGAAATGCCCATGGGTATGCAAATGTGAATCTTTTTTTTTAAACATCTTTATTGGAGTATAATTGCTTTACAATGTTGTGTTAGTTTCTGCTGTATAACAGTGTGAATCAGCTATATGTATACATATATCCCCATATCCGCTCCCTCTTGCATCTCCCTCCCACCCTCCCTATCCCACCCCTCTCTGTGGTCACAGAGCACCAAGCAGATCTCCTCATGCGATGCAGCTGCTTCCCACTAGCTATATATTTTACATTTGGTAGTGTATGTATGTCAAGCTACTCTCTCACTTCGTCCCAGCTTACCCTTCCCCCTCGCCTTCTCCTCAGGTCCATTCTCTATGTCTGTGTCTTTATTCCTGTCCTGCCACTAGGTTCTTCAGAAGCATTTTTTCTTTTTTTTTTTTTTAGATTCCATATATATGTGTTAACATATGGTATTTGTTTTTCTCTTTCTGACTTCACTCTGTATGACAGACTCTAGGTCCATCTACCTCACTACAAATAACTCAATTTCGTTTCTTTTTATGGCTGAGTAATATTCCATTGTATATGTGCCACATCTTCTTTATCCATTCATCTGTCGATGGACACTTAGGTTGCTTCCATGTTCTGGCTGTTGTAAATAGTGCTGCAGTGAACATTGTGGTTCATGGCTCTTTTTGAATTATGGTTTTCTCAGGACATATGCCCAGTAGTGGGATTGCTGGGTCATATGGTAGTTCTGTTTTTAGTTTTCTAAGGAACCTCCATGCTGTTCTCCAAAGTGGCTGTATCAATTTACATTCCCACCAACAGTGCAAGAGGGTTCCCTTTTCTCCACACCCTCTCTAGCATTTATTGTTTGTAGATTTTTTGATGATGGCCATTCTGACCAGTGTGAGATGATATCTCATTGTAGTTTTGATTTGCATTTCTCTAATGATTAGTGATGTTCAGCATCCTTTCATGTGTTTGTTGGCCATCTGTATATCTTCTTTGGAGAAATGTCTGTTTAGGTCTTCTGCCCATTTTTGGATTGGGTTGTTTGTTTTTCTGATATTGAGCTGCATGAGCTGCTTGTATATTTTGAAGATTAATCCTTTGTCAGTTGCTTCGTTTGCAAATATTTTCTTCCATTCTGAGGGTTGTCTTTTCGTCTCATTTATGGTTTCCTTTGCTGTGCAAAAGCTTTTGAGTTTCACTAGGTCCCATTTGTTTATTTTTGTTTTTATTTCCATTTCTCTAGGAGGTGGGTCAGAAAGGATCTTGCTGTGATTTATGTCGTAGAGTGTTCTGTCTATGTTTTCCTCTAAGAGTTTTATAGTATCTGGCCTTACATTTAGGTCTTTAATCCAGTTTGAGTTTATTTTTGTGTATGGTGTTAGGGAGTGTTCTAATTTCATACTTTTACATGTAGCTGTCCAGTTTTCCCAGCACCACTTATTAAAGAGGCTGTCTTTTCTCCATTGTATATTCTTGCCTCCTTTATCAAAGATAAGGTGACCATATGTGCGTGGGTTTATCTCTGGGCTTTCTGTCCTGTTCCTCTGATCTATATTTCTGCTTTTGTGCCAGTACCATGCTGTATTGATTACTGTAGCTTTGTAGTATAGTCTGAAGTCTGGGATCCTGATTCCTCCAGCTCTGTTTTTCTTTCTCAAGATTGCTTTGGCTATTCGGGGTCTTTTGTGTTTCCATACAAATTGTGAAATTTTTTGTTCTAGTTCTGTGAAAAATGCCAGTGGTAGTTTGATAGGGATTGCATTGAATCTGTAGATTGCTTTGGGTAGTAGAGTCATTTTCACAATGTTGATTCTTCCAATCCAAGAACATGGTCTATCTCTCCATCTGTTTGTATCATCTTTAATTTCTTTCATCAGTGTCCTATAGTTTTCTGCATACAGGTCTTAGGTCTCCTAAGGTAGGTTTATTCCTCAGTATTTTATTCTTTTTGTTGTGATGGTAAATGGGAGTGTTTCCTTAATTTCTCCTTCAGATTTTTCATCATTAGTGAATAGGAATGCAAGAGATTTTTGTGCATTAATTTTGTATCCTGCTACTTTACCAAATTCATTGATTAGCTCTAGTAGTTTTCTGGTAGCATCTTTAGGATTCTCTATGTATATTATCATGTCATCTGTAAACATTGTCAGCTTTACTTCTTCTTTTCCAATTTGGATTCCTTTTATTTCTTTTTCTTCTCTGATTGCTGTGGCTAAAACTTCCAAAACAATGTTGAATAATAGTGGTAAGAGTGGACAACCTTGTCTTGTTCCTGATCTTAGTGGAAATGATTTCAGTTTTTCAACATTGAGGATGATGTTGGCTGTGGGTTTGTCATATATGGCCTTTATTATGTTGAGGTAAGTTCCCTCTATGCCTGCTTTCTGGAGGATTTTTATCATAAATGGGTGTTGAATTTTGTCAAAAGCTTTTTCTGCATCTATTGAGAGGATCATATGGTTTTTATTCTTCAATTTGTTAATATGGTGTATCACATTGATTGATTTGCGTATATTGAAGAATCCTTGCATTTCTGGGATAAACCCCACTTGATCATGGTGTATGATCCTTTTAATGTGCTGTTGGATTCTGTTTGCTAGTATTTTGTTGAGGATTTTTGCATCTATGTTCATCAGTGATATTGGCTTGTAGTTTTCTTTCTTTGTGACATCTTTGTCTGGTTTTGGTATCAGGGTGATGGTGGCCTCGTAGAATGAGTTTGGGAGTGTTCCTCCCTCTGCTCTATTTTGGAAGAGTTTGAGAAGGATCAGATCCATGGTTTTATATCTTAAAATATATTCATAGTTGGCTTTTATTATTTAGGAAGAAAGGATAGTATCTTAGCTATTTAAGTTTATAGAGGTGATATTTCTTCCAACAAGGAATGTGACCATCCTTAAGAAGACAAAGCAAAGAAAATCTTTCTTTTAAGTACAGAAAAAAAAAGTTCCTATATTGCTGTGCTGGGCACTCATAAAAATGACTGGTGGTACTTTCAAGCATCATTCATCAGGCTTACATTTTAGAGGGAAAAAAAAAAATCTCACTATCCACTCCATTTATTCATTTAAGTTTTAAGTGCTTAGAAGACTTACCATAACCTCGACTTTAGCTCTGAAATGGTAAATCTTTTCTTTTTTAATTTCTTTTAAATTTTATTTATTTGTTTGTTTGTTTATTTATGGCTGTGTTGGGTCTTCGTTGCTGTGCGTGGGCTTTCTTTAGTTTCGGCGAGCAGGCTTTTCATTGCAGTGGCTTCTCTTGTTGCGGAGCATGGGCTCTAGGTGTGCGGGCTTCAGTAGTTGTGGCACGTGTGCTCAGTAGTTGTGGCTCGAGGGCTCTAGAGCACAGGCTCAGTAGTTGTGGCACACGGGCTTAGTTGTTCCACGGCATGCGGGGTCTTCCCGGACCAGGGCTCGAGCCCCTGTCCCCTGCATAGGCAGGCGGATTCTTAACCAGTGCGCCACCCGGGAAGCCCTGAAATGGTAAATTTTGACAGGTATCAATTTTAGCAGTTTGTCCCGGCACTGCTAGAACTCTGAGCACCCAGATGTCCAGAAGCTTTACGCTCTGTTTTGCCATAGTTCTTTCACATTTTTCACCCATCACTACTAACTTTGTAATGTTGTTAGCTTTTACATCTCCCCTTATTTTAAAACTGGACTAATCTAAAAGTTTCCTATTCTGTGAGAAACACCAGACAATGTATCAGACATGTTGTGCTTTCTTAATGCATCCAATCACAAAGGGCAGGTGAGGAGACCTTCATCATAATTCAAGTGGGCCTGCAGAATGAGATTTCTCTGAGGTCATAAATATTGTATTTACCTTAATTTTGTGCTCTCTCTACACTGCCTTCTTGACATCATGCAGGCTTCTCATATAGCAGAATTATCCTGATTATTAAAAATTTATTCTATTTGAGTATATAAGTAGGTTAGGAGAGAAAGGACTGGGAAGTTTTTTAAAAAATATTTATTCTTCAGTATCCTAAGAAGTAGCAGGTATAAAAGTGTTACTTATGTTAGTAATGTTTAAAAATTCATTGAGAATTAAAAATTGCCATAAAATGACATTTTTCCAATAGCTTCTTATACCAGATTCGGTGTTCAAATTAGAGTCAGAAGATAAGGGTTCAGATTTTGACTGCTACTAGGATAATCTATCCAAACAGAGCAACACTGTGAATTGTGGAATTTATGGCAGTGCTAGGATGTAAAAGAAGGCAGTAATAAAATTATGACTTTTTTTAAGACATGTAATGATTGGGTTGTATGGGCTTTTCTTTCATGCAGTAGGCTCTCTACCCACTTATTTGGTCTGTGTTTTCACAGCAGCCTTGAGATATGGGGAAAGTGACATAGGACTGCTGTGTAGACTGGCCTTAGCATGGGGGTTGGGGCTGAACAGGGGTAGTGTAGACAGTGGCGAAGTTAGATGAATGTATTTCATAGCAAAGCACTGTGTGGTTGTTGTCTGTCACCTGTCTTCTGTCTTTTGTTTTCTCCGTTAGCTTATCCGACAAAATCAGAGAATAATTAAAGATGAACAGCAGAACCCCTTTCCTCACACACATGCAAAATTCACACGTTAAACCTACCTTGGTCATTTTTTCATTTGCCATGATAAAATAATGAGAATGGAATAGGTAAGATTTATTAAAAGCTATGTGCCATGCGCTCAGATCTGAGCACTTTATGTGTACTACTTAATTTCACCTTGGCAACAACTCTCTGATGTTAGATAATATCATTACCTCAGTTTTGCAAATGAGGAAATTGAGATGTAGAGAGATTAATAAAATTGTCCAAAGTCACAGGGCCAGTCTAAGTGGCAGGACAGCTGTGGATTCCAGGTAGTCAGACCGCAGAGTCCCTGCTGATTCTCACCACAGTGGAATCTCTGTGAGTTGCCGACTCTCTTATCACTGTTGTTGGCAACACAATGCTAAGTACAAGCTAAAATAGAGCGACTGGGACTGAATGCCAGTCTCCTCTTACAAAACAGTCATCTGAATGGCCCTTAATAGGATCATATAATTTTTATTAACATAAACTACTAAATGGAAAAGCAACAATTATTTTCATTGATACGTAGAAAGAGATAACTCTTCGATTGAAAACCATGCCTGCTGATTGAAGATCCTGAGTTTTCAACTATTTTTCACATGGTATGGTTTTGTTTTTTGGTTTTTTTTTGGACCCTTCACTAGGTACATCAATATATCTTAGAAGAAATGGACAGCTACCATGACTGAGATGTTAAATGCCAAATATTTTTAAAATAATGTTACTCATTATTAGAATAAAGGCTTCCCACAGCCTGGTTCCTAAGGTTCCCTGCAACAAAAAATTACTGACATCTTACAGAAAAAAATTCAAAATATTTTGTCCTGCCTTTTTTTGTTGTTATATATCTCCCTTTAATTTTACTCATTTTTCTAAGTAGCTAGTTGCATGTGTGTATGTATATATATATATATACACACACATACACACACACATACATACATATATACATATATATATACACACACTTATTTCACTTGTCATTGTGTCATTGGCCTCTATTATAGTATGCCGAAATCACACATTTTGCACATTTTTAAGTACAGAACGACAAAGTCATGACAGGATTAATCATGATAGACAGTCACTAAGTCCATGATAGTATTGAATTTGGATTTGGAGAATGAAAGAGGAGAGGATATAAAAATGACAGTGACATTCTAGAGCAGGACCTTTATTTTTTATAATACCAAAGACTGTTTCCTTACAGATGACTTCAGAAATTAAACCCTAAACACATCCTTGGTGCACTGTTTTTTCTAAGTGTCCACGTTCTACAATGAAAATGCAGTGCTTTTCTTGTCCGAGTCTAGAGGAAAAAAAGTGCTATCAGTTATTTAGAATCTGATTTATGCCTTAAGAGATTGGCTGCCACTCTCTGTGATTTCAGGGAAGCTGGGTATCAAGGAGCAATTTTCAAAGAATTGAAAGCTGGTACAGGGTTATGAATAAATTCTGAGAAGCTTTGACCTTCCCTGTCAAATGACAGGACCATAAATATGTTGGTAATTCTGCTTTGTTGTGAGTACCTGTTCTTTTCCATCATTGTGGAGTTTCTAGGATACCATAAATTGGTACCAGCAGAACTAAAACAAAATTTTTTATTGTATTAAAAAAAATTAGAAGAGGAGAAAATATAAGGTAGAGAACACAGGTAGCGGCCTCTTGGTTGTTGCTCCTGAAATGTGTCTAGAATTAGAGGATCCAATTTTGGAAACTTTATAGTATCCAAGTTAAAAATAACTATTTGGTCACATTTTATCATTTATTTACATGAAATTAAATGAGTGACTGATTTTTGGATAGGAATTGAGGTAGTTAATGCACAATATTTTTTTTTTTTAATGATTTTTTTTTTTTTTTTTACTTATTGGCTGTGTTGGGTCTTCGTTTCTGAATGCACAATATTTTTGATGGTTTCCCTCCCCTTATGCCAAAATCATCATGAAATATGGCTCATTCTTGCTTTAATATAGTCTTTTAAAATAACTACATACAGTATGTAATTACATACAGAATTTAGATATGTGTAACGTGGTTAAGCATAAGGTGCTGTGTTTTCATGATTGTGTTATGTATCTTAATTCCATTAAGATGCAATTTATTGATTGTCATAGAATCTTTTTCCTCTAACTTCACCCTTACCTTTCCCAAGCTGACAGTTCAGGAAAGAATAGAGATGAGGGAAAAATTGGTCCAGATAACCCACAGAGAAGGGGGCAAAGAAGAGCTGGTTGTTTTCCTTTAGAAACAAAGAAAAACCTTTTCATACTTCCACTTTTTAAGAGGGTTCCATGTATTCTTTTGAACAAAAGTGAATATATACACATATATATATACATATATATATATGTATGCACACACAAACATATACACCTGTTGTCTGTTTTAGGGACACTTAAAGAAGCAGAAAGGGTGCAAGAAATAAGGAAGAAAAGCAGTGGGGATAGAAAGGTACAGCAGTGCAGACAAAGGCATCTAGAAAGAGATGGAGATTGTTAGTCACCTATGGCCGTGTAACAAGTCACCACAAAACTTGGTGTCATAAAACAACAGTAAACATTTATTATGTCTCAGAATTTCTCTGCAGATCCGGAATTTGGACTTTTCTGGATGCTTCAAGCTTAGGGTGTCATGAAGTTCAGTTGTCCCAGCATCCGTCATATGGTTCCCAGGTGGCTCATGGGTAGTGGTGATGGTGACAGCGGCCCTGGTTGGGGGCAGGGAGCAGCTCCATTCCTCTCCATACGGGCTGACTGGTACACATAGGTTAGTCCTATTCAGTGTGGGGAGTCACTAGGCGAGGACCTAAATTCCAGGAGGCAAGGTTCATTGGGTGCCATCTCGGAGTCTGACCACCACAGAGAAATACGGTAAAAGAGCATTAGACTCACATGAGCACATATACTTGTAGGAAAATGAGAGGGTAAAAGACTAGGTGGTTCAGTGGTGCGGTGAACGTGACCGTGATCATCCTGCAACACACTTGATTTGTGACAAACATAGACTGCTGTCGTCGCAGTTGTTACTCCAAACCCAATGCATCACATGTAGTTGCTTAATTGTGGCCCCATGATAATAGTCTCCTTTACAGCACAGAGCTGTGAAGCTAAGCTGCATCAAGGCATGGTATTTCTCTCAGAAGTCTTACCATAATTTTACCTTAAGACATCAAAAACTACCCCTCCCAAAATCAGTACTTTTACTTTTCTGATGTTAAAGAGTCTTACTTCATATGTAACAGGTACCAATATAAGACTACTGTGGCCATTAAGATTGTGTCTGTATAACTTAAAAGGTGTATTTATTTCAACATTGTGCCAATACATAATACATAGCATATTATGGGGTACTCTTCAGATTGCTTTCAGAAGACAAAATTATCCTAACGTTCTTGACACGAAAAATGAGAGACAGGTAAATTGTCTAAAATTAAAAGTAATGCATTGCATGAAAATAAGCTAGTTTGAAATTCAGAGAATAAAGAAAAGCTTGAAAAAAAAAAAAAGGTAAGGCATTGTTTTGTTGCCCATTGTAGTCCTTTTGTATGATAGAAATAATAGCAGGGAATGTTCATAGAGCATTTGTTCTGTGGCAGGCACTACTCTAAGTACCCCACATATCAAGTCATTTAATCCTCACAACAGGCCTTTTATTCTGGTTTGATAGATGAGGAGAGCGAAACACAAACATGGTGAAAAGATTCAAATCCAGAAGTCTTTCTTTAGCACTTGTGCCTTCAACCACAGCACTGTACGTGGAACAGACTACCCCGGGCTGGCTCAGAGCAAGGATTCGTTAGTAATGACAGCGTTTCTCTCAGACTCACTCCATGGACAGAATCTAAAGTCTAGCCAGAGTCCCCAGGGGCCAGAAGAGGGAAATGGAAGGCTTTCAGAAAGCTAGGAGTATTTCTCTTGAGAGGGTACAGTCAGTATGGAGACGGGTAGGTCTGACTTACTTTTTTTTTTAGGGTATTTTAGGTTGTTTTACAATGTTATGTTAGTTTCTACTGTACAGGGAGGTGAAGCAGAGTTCCCTGTGCTATACAGCAGGTTCTCATTAGTTATCTATTTTATACATATTAGTTAGTGTATATATGTCAATCCCAATCTCCCAGTTCATCTCCCCCACCTTTCTCCCCTTGGTGTCCATACATTTGTTCTCTACGTCTGTGTCTCTATTTCTGCCTTGCAGACAGGTTCATCTGTACCATTTTTCTAGATCCCACATATATGCGTTAATATACGATATTTGTTCTTCTCTTTCTGACCTACTTCACTGTATGACAGTCTCTTTGGCAGCTGAGTTGACTCTGGTGAGACAAGGGGAGATCTTGTCATGGTGACTTGGATACGGTAGTAGTGAAAGAAATTGTGAGAAGTGATAGGGATCTGGATATATTTAGAAGATAGAGTAAATGGGATTTCCTCAGGGGTATGAAAAAAGAAGAAGAACTTTCCACCTGAGTAGCTGGAAGGATGTAGTAGATATCCACTCAGATCAAAAGCTGTGTGTGGGGTGGGTTTGAGATAAAAGTTGAGGATGTATCAAATAGGCAGTTGTATGTTCAGGACCAGAGTTAGAGAGGGAAGTCTAGACTAGAGATACAAATTTGGATTTGCCAAGCTCTACATGTGTGAGCTCACAAAGGACATAAATATAGGTCGATGAGAGAGGAGGATCTAGCCGAGACCAAGGGACTGAGCCCTGAGGCAGTTCAGTTTTAGGATTTGGAGTGAAGAGGAGGAGCCAGCAAAGGAAATTGTGGGTGAAGAGGAAAACCAAGAGAGTGTGCTGTTCTGGAAGCAAAGTAAAGATAGTATATCAAGGAGGTGTGAGTAATAACCCATTGCAAATTCTACTGATAGGTCAAGCCAGATGAGGACTAATAATTGACCATTGGGTTTAGCAGTTTGGAGGTCATGGGTTGTCTTGGTGAAAGCTGATTTGGAAAAGAGGTTAATTAAGCAAAGACTTAATTGGAATGAATGTAACAGAATTGGAACAGTGAATTTAGACAACCCTTTCTAGGAGTTTTAATGTAAAGAGGAACAAAGAAATGGGTTAGCAAGGTGGTAGTTGGCACATGAATTGGAGGTTGAAAGTAGTTATATGAAAACAGCTAAGCTTAGTGCCCCCCTTTCGATAAATATTTGTTGTATTTCTACTGTGTGTCCAAGATTGTTCAGTGTTTTATAGATACAAAAATTAATGAGCTGTTGTTTCTCTCCTTGAGGGTGTGCAAGTAGCCCAGGCTGTGTGTTCATGGAGGGCTTTGGAGAAGAAGTGCTTTCATCAAAGAGGTGATACTGCTTCTAATTCATATTTTATAGGATCTGGGGGAGAAGCAAAACTGTCCTATCTGTTCCTGACTAAAAATACTCAAATCTTTTAAAAAAAAACACTTTTGTATGTTAATTTTCTTTATCTTAGCCCACTCATTGATTTTGCTTTAACCATTCTTCGTGAACTTCTTGAAGACCCAGTAAGTGCGTTTTTGAAAAAAAAAAAAAGTGTGTTTTGAAAACAGGAATGAGTGTCGCACACATCCTTGTCAGCACCCTCCGTATAGCCAGTCACTAGCAGAGGACAATTAAATGAATGAGGACATGTAAGTAGAGTGGGAAATGTTGAAGAGAGGTAGATGAGGTCAAGGAACATAGTTGTTCATTTACTTAATTCATGAACTGCACAAGTATTTATTATTTAGGATAAACTTTGGACAAGATCATGCAAAAGCTTAACTTGCTGATTGAGTGTAGGGAACAAAAAGCAAGAATGGGAAGAAAAGCAAAGGAATGAAATGGTCTGAGTGGCTTTTGAAGATAGAAGCCTAGAAAAACATGATGATACAGTAAAATGAAGTAGATGTTAAAATCACAGCATACTTGGGTTTAGATCCCACGTCTGCTAGTTACTAGTTGAGTGATCTTGAGCAAGTTAATGACTGTACTGAGTCCACAGTCTCTTTTTTAGTAATAACTCTACCACTCCAGGTTGTTATGAGAACTGTGGTGCCCAGAAGAATATTAGGTCAGAGCAGATATTCAAAAATTGTTACCTTACTTCTCTGTCTTTTTCTTTAACTGGAAGTTTTTCAGTTATTTCTTCCAGAATATAAAATTTGATAGTTGAGCTGGGGTTTGAAATAATTAAATGAATGCAAAGTTGTCTTTTTCTTTCACCTTCTTCAGGACATGAGCATTGTGAGCATAAGTGGAAAACAAAACAAAACAGAAGTAGACACGTAGCTCAGTTAAACATGCTGAACCTCAGCCATACTGCATCTCAGCAAGCAGACATGCTTCCTGGAGTGTATTTGAATAGGATAATGAATAGGATCACCCAGTACATGTATCCACTGTCAAACCACCTCACAATTACCCTTCACTCCCCTACCAGTCTTAATGACTTGCAGCCTCTGCTATAGCAGAAAGAAGTATGGGGGCGGGGAGGGTTGATGAATCTGACAAAAGGGAGGAGTCCAGTGGAGGAGAATGTACAATACTTGGAGTAATTGTGGGAAGCTGGCTGGCTGTCGTAGGAGACTCGGCATAAAGCTCTTTTATAGAAGGAGAGTTGGAGTAGCTAAGGATACAAGGAGGACAGTTGAGATACATCTTGCAGTGCCGACATTCCCATCAACTCTTTACAAACTATGAGAAAATTTGAGAAACAAGTTCAGTGGCTTTAGAGTCTGAACTGAATTTTATTTAAATTATTTGCTTGCATTGAAGAAAGAGAATCTTGGGTTACCTTAGTACTAGGCTCAGTTCAAATCGAGAACTCCAGAAATTAACTTTCAGAAGCTTAATGCTCCAGAAGCATTACATTTTGGATATGGTGAGCAGCTATGAGACCTTAGAAGGAGTTCTTTGGAGTTTTCTAAAATTGATGAACAAAGTTGGGGAGGTGTGCTCCTATAAAGAAGGACTATTTCAGAATAGGGGAGCATTTTTAAAAAGTAGTTTACTGAAAACTAGAGCTTCTGTATAGCAAATGGAGATATGATTCTTGTCTTTAAAATATCTTAATGTCTCATGAAGGTTAAACATAAAAATGTTTACATAAGTATTTTTCTCTTTCTCCGTTCCTGCTAATATTTCATATTAGTCTTATGAGGTCTAAACACTTTTTTTTTCTTTAAAAATTACTGGGCTAAAGTGACTAGGCTTTTATAAAATAAAGAGCAGAGAAGAGTGGAAAGAAAACTTGTGTTCAAGTTAAACTTGGAGGACTTGATAGAGGGAGAGGGGTAAGTGAATCAACATTTATAATAGGAATGTTTGAAGCCCTGTTCGTGGCACCTTATACATGTTCTCATTTAGTCCTCAGAATAACCCAGTGAGGTAGTACTGTCACGCCCATTTTACATACAAACATAAAATGTGTACTCTGTATACACCTTGAAGTGTATTTTGAATACTGTTGACGGGGTATTCATAATTGTTGGTTGTGTGTGGTTTATCCTAGTGTCCAATTAAGCAGACATTATCCACACAAAGAATTCTGTTTTGGTGCCTGTATGGAGACCTGTCAGTTCAACTGGGCCCTCTCTCACCTACTTTAATTTTGGCAAAGATTTTTCTAAGCATATTGACACCTTTTTATTGATACTTTTTCTATTGTTCTAAACCATTAATCAGACATTTATTAGACACTTAGTATGTTCTTCCCCCTGTGCTATAAATCCGACAGAAATGAAAGGCCAGGGTTTTGCCGTCAAAGAAATTTTATTCATTTTAAGGATATAACATGCACCCATTTGAGAGGTACAGGACAGTAAGTTACAAATGCTCTATTTTGTGGTGTAAATAAAGGCTGTAGCTGTTAGAAGCAAGTGTGATCCATGTTAACTGGGATAACAGAGGGAGCTTTGAAAGGAAGGTAGAATTTGACCTTTGCTTTGAAGCTTCTCTTGGTTAAGGATGGAGAAATAGCCTAAGAATAGACAGGGATTGTGGGCCTCTTGATCACACCATACATTAAGTAGAGTAACATTTATCTGAAGTTATTTGAAAACTCTGTGATCACTCTTTGACTCAAAATATATCTTTCGTGTAACCTGTCCTGTCTCCACTGTTAGGAATGCTTGCTTCTGGGGTAAGTATTGTCTTTAGAAGGCATCGTGGAAAATGTCCGTATGTTTTGGAGGAGCAAAGAGTAGGTTTCTGACATTTAGTGTGAGGGCGCTCACCACATGATTTTCTCTGACTGGAATAAAAGGAAGGCTTAGAGATAGGATAGGATACATTGTAAGAAAATCATCAATACGAGGTGCTAGGGTACAAAGGATAAACATCGATTGCATCTGTTTTAATTTGAAATAGTTTAGTGTTGGGAGTTAAGGAGGAAATTAGCCAATCATACTATTTTACGATCTCTAACAATAGTGGGTATTTCTTAAATATCTTTGACTTTTAAATAAACTTGCTTAACAGGCATTCAGAAGGTTTTCTTTTGGATATACATGCACCCAGTATGGTCGTTAACCTTTTAATCAAAAAATAAGCCTACCTTTTGTCAATATACACATGATTTCAGCCCCAGGTGACTAAATAATTTCCAAAACAAAAATCAGATGGAGGTTATTAATTTCAAAACATATCACTGAAATGTTCTGGCTGTGGAAATATTCAACCAAAAATCATAGTTTCAGGTGCTGTGTGCAAAATCTCTATTCCAAATCAGTATTATCCTAGGTGGATTTCATGAAATGCAAATTCCACAGGTAATTGTGAGGTGTTATTTTAAGGGGCAGGAGGAGGATCTGTAATTAAGTAAGTTTGGGAAACACTCGCTCAGGTAAACAGAGTATTTTGCTTCAAGACTACCTAGAGGGACTTCCTTGGTGGCACAGTGGTTAAGAATCCGCCTGCCAATGCAGGGGATATGAGTTCGATTCCCTGGTCCGGGAAGATCCCACATGCCGCGGAGCAACTAAGCCCGTGCACCACAACTACTGAGCCTGCGCTCTAGAGCCCTCAAGCCACAACTACTGAGCCTGTGTGTCTAGAGCCCGTGCTCTGCAACAAGAGAAGCCACCGCGACGAGAAGACTGCACACCTCAACGAAGAGTAGCCCTCGCTCGATCCAACTAGAGAAAGCCTGCACGCAGCAACGAAGACCCAATGCAACCCAAAATAAATAAATAAATTAAAAAAAAAAAAAAAAGACTACCTAGAACACCTAGGATGCTGGTGTGTGTTGTGACTTCCAAGGGGGGAATCCAAGAAGCTATTGTTCTATAACCAGACCCCACGAGTAGTGTTCTGTGGGATACACTTTGGAAAATGTGGTTCTGACATGATTGGAAACTCTAAAAGCTCTCTATAGATAAGGAATTAATGCTTTTTCAAAAGGAAGTGCAATCAATCAATCAATGATAAAGAAATATATATTAAACCAACACGCTTGAGTTTTGAATTCTACGTTTGTGGAGCAGAATAAAAGTCAATATACGAGTCCTCTAGCTCTGAGATTTTACAACTATAAATTCACTGAAAAGACCATTTCTCTTGTTACTACTCTCAGTCATGTAGGTAGTCACAGTATGAAATGTACCAGCACAAAAGTCTATCTTTGTGTGGGAGAGGTAACCTCTTCTGCTAGTAAATATAAGGTAGATCCTTCCGTTGACTTCTTTCACTATTCTTTCCAGGGGGCTATTTAAATTCCCATGGTGTTAGCTGATGACTTTTTAAAGTACCTGGACAAACTAACAAAAGATTAGGTAACAGAGGTTAGCCTTGTATTTAATCAGTGTACAGCAGTATTCCATTCATACTGGGTCTAACCGTGTGCCAGAAATGTTAGCTGCAATTAGCCATGGGGTGTAAGTGCAGCATTAACAGCAATTTGATGAATGGTTATCCACTTTATAAACTAGTATCGGTATCTGCTCCTTGAATCTTTTGCACTAAGTAGAAAGGACATTTGTGGTCTTCCTGTGTTCAGTTGCTTTGTGAACGATCTTGTTAAATTGCTCTGTATTTTGTGAGCGCCACACTAAGATAACTTAGCCTAAAACTTGGCATCGTTATTGGATGTAAAGATTTCGAGATGTAAACAGGATTCAGATGCCTTAATGTTTGGAATTTTTGCAAAAGCAAAATCTAGGGTGAGCTTTATCATTTCTCTCGGTCATGTCCTTGTCATTTTCAAAGAGGAGGTAGAATACAGTCAAAGGGACAGTGATGTCTCAGCCCTTCATTAGGTGTCCGCTCGCGTATGTTTTGCTAGCTTGGCGCTGCAGCCCAGGGACGGTGACTGTGACGCCGCCTGTCCTTTACCTGCTCGTCAGTGTGACTCCAGCATAGGTGCCAAGCACCATCTTTGTTGCCTTTCACTGAATTACAATTTCATCCCTTATTGAGGTTGTTAATATGTTCAAAATAACCATGATTGGAACACCAAACTGTCTGTGATTTATTCTTGTTCCATCTCTACCATATAGAACTGCCTTTGACTTTGAAGAGTCATCTAAGCTCAGAACAGGTGACAGAATAGGAAGCTGTGCAGTGATTCATGAGAGTAGATGGAAGTCAATGATGAGTTCACGTGCCTGTGGTCTCCGGTAATGGCGTAAATCTTTAGGGAAGTTCTTTACTGTCGGGCTGCATGTCTGCCTGTGTCAAATCCCATATAGGCTAGCATATATTATGAATTGAGAAATCTGAGGGATGAACAAAAATTCCTTTTGTTGTCCACTGTAAACATGTCACATAGACTTGAGGATACAGGAGAAAAGCATAGTATTGCTCTCTGTTAACCATACAAAGCTAAATTTTGTATATTTGTAAACACAAAGACCATTCACTTGTGGCTAAACACCTTTTTGGAATGAGAGGAAAAACTGTTCATTGTTTGATTGTAGGCAGATACCTATCTGGGACTTTTTAGGTCCCAGATTGAAATTTTCAAGGTCTGTTGAATCTTAAAATAATGAGGAAGGCAATGAATACATAGCAAGGCTAGAAGAGAAAGCTTACCATTGTGTCATTTAAACCAATGGGGTTTTTAACAGCACCCTCCCACCCCAGGGTAATATAGCTTAACATGTGTTTGTGCTGTTGCCTTCGCATTATATGATACAAGTTGAAGAATCTTCCTAGGGAGTTAATATTCACGAGTTGAGAAATCATTCCTTATTTCCTTTATCATTCTTTACTGCAGTTAGCCAGAGCACCAAACATAGTAATGTGTTCAGCTGACCACTACCAAACCGTTAAGCAGGCCACAAACAGAGGGAGGAAAGTCTTCAATTAGAAGATAGGAATTAAACTGTAACACATTGAAAATAAGACAACCCAAGGACACATGAGTCCCCTTTGATAAGAAATGAAGAAGTCGCAGGTCTCATTGTCAGAGAACACCATTACCAGAGACAGAGGTAGAGCTATCTGGTCCAGGAGTGCATCCCTGCCCTTCTTGGTCCCGTGTCCTCTGCCACCCAGAGCCCAGGAGACTACGGGCCACCTGCAACTCCTTTGATACGCTGTGCTTTCTGATGGGGACCCTGGTGGTACAGCCCTCATCAGGCTGGGATCCGCCGTTGTGAAAAGTCACCGTCATTCCTGTCCCTTCACTGCTGAAGCCAAAGCGGTTCTAAGGAAATCAGAATTTCTGCAATGCCCTCCCTCATGAACTCCTTTGATGAGAAAAGAGGCTTTGTTACTGCTTTCCAAGGTTGTTAAAGTCTGTTACGTTTGGCATCTCTGGATGATAATTTGTATTATATTTAGCGTCTGTATCTTCAGAGAGAATTATTTCTATAATGGAAGGTAGTAGGGAGAAATAAAACTCAAAATTCATGTGGCAAGCTATCAGTGTAAATCAACTTAGGGAAAAGATTCTAAAGAAAGAAGGAAAGGTGGCTCATATCTTAAAAAAAAAAAACCTTTTTTTTAGGGGAAAAAAAGCAGAACAAGGTTGTGTAAAGGCTGCTGAGAAACGGCTGCATGTTTCTCCGTGTGTGGTACCGCTCATCTGCTGGCCTAGGTTTCAAACCCACCAGCACATTGCTGTTGGTCCCACTGAAGGGATGAGAAAGTGAAAGGTCATTGAGAGACTTTTTAAAAAATAGCAATACTCTTTATGCTTAGAGCAGTTTTACATTTACGGAAAATTTAGCAGATGAGATGGAGGGTTCCCATATATACCCCCTCTCCTGCTGGCAGTTTCCCCTATTATCTTGCATTAGTGTGGTACCTTTGTTACAAATAGTGAACCAATATTGATACATTATTAAGGAAAGTCCCTGATTTACATTAGAGTTCACTCCTGGTGTGGTACGTCTGTGGTTCTGACAGATGCATCATGTCACGTATTCACCATCACGGTGTCACACAGAATAGCTCTACTGCCCTGAAAATCTCCTGTGCTCCACCCATCCCCACCCCACCCCGATGCCTCAAGTGATCCTCCTCTGGCTTTTGGGGTGCGCCCTCGGCCTGCAAGCCTCTTTGCCCTCCCGTCATGAGTTGGCTCTTGTTCATCCTTCAGTTCCCACTCAAGCATCATTCCTCAGGGCGCCCCTTGCTTGCATGCTGCCCTCCACTCCCCACATCGGATCGCATCTCTGATCTGTCATCTTTCCTCCTTCCCTGTGCTTTGCCTTCCACGCAGTGGTCACAGGTTTCATGTATACAGTTGGGTGAATAACTTGTCTGTGACACTGGCTTGGAGGTTCATGAATGAGTAATAGGGCAGGATGAAGAACAGAGCTATTTCAGATCCCATTCCTCAGTCCCGCTGCTGGCGCTTAGGCATGTTACCCACGTTACCAATAACTCAGGACAGGAGCAATTTTAAAATCCCCCTTTAAAAAAATCTGCAACTTTAGGCTCTATTTCCTGATTCCCATATGATGTAAAATGATGAGAAAATAAAGACCACTGCACTTTCTTCTACTCTTTTCCTTACTTGTGCCTTCTGACAATTATAGCATTACTTTTACACTGAAATATGTAGAAAATTTCTGTAATTATAATATGGTTTATATGCCTTTGCTCTAAATTACACTAAAAGAAAAACACCAAAGATCATTATTCAAGAATGAGATAAGTTTTTATTTCGCTCCTGAGTTTTTCCCATGGCTGTCTCCCAATTATTCCTCTTTCTTGAATTACTGTTTTTAGTAATTAGTAATTACTAATAATTACTGAATTATGGGAATATTTTCTCTATTTTTTTTCCTTCAGAAGAGTCTAAGAATTTCTAAATCTTGTATCACTTCATATCTAAAATATGTATTTGTTATTTTATTTTTATGAGATTTCAGTGTTGGGTCAGTAGTACTCGTTAGTTCATAGCACATTATCATCTCTGGTCCAGGCAAGAATCCTCATTGGCTGATTGATCCATTGCTTCCCTTTTGTCGCTATATCATTTCCCATTACGCAAACATGTTAGTGTGTGTGTATATATGAATATATATTTTTAATTTTGTTAGTAGAAAAAGTGCCTTATTGTGTTTGCATTTATTTTAATTTACATAGATAGGTTCTGTCATTTATCACGATTCTGTTTCCTACTATGTGTTATGTTTTCACAATGCATTGTGTTTTCTATCCATCCACATTTCTCTGTGTGCATCTAATCCATTGCTTGGTGTATATCTACAAGTGTGGCCTACCTTTCTTCCAATGATGGACACGCAGTTCAAATGTATTTTAAATTTTCTTTAAAAATCTTCTTTGTGTTTGAATGTATTTAAGCCCTTCTAATTGAATTTATGCCCTCTGATTGAATGTTCAAATGGAAATATATGTATATGAATTGTACAGGAAGTAAATGTCTGAATGAACTTGTGTTAAACACAAGGATTCATATGTATAATAATCTAGAGAATTGTTTTCCTAATAAAAGCAATCTTTTGACAAAAGACAAATCCTGCTTGCATGTTGAGACCTGGATACAGTAGAATAAGTTCTCAGAAACTTACAATATACAGCACAAAAGGCATAGTTGCAATAAAAGTAAAATGACTGTACAAGGAGACCTAGATACCTTAGTTTGGTAATATGTCATATATTAAATACACTTTAAAACAATATTTTATTAAAATGAAGAATATCTTTTGGAGCTTATTCCTTCAGAGTTATTTGGCTTATGAAAAATACCTTTTTTACTCTATTATTGAATGCATGCATGTCTTGACATTTTCCCATAAGAACCTGAGGTATCTTTCTACAAAGACTGTATACCCTGAGGATAATGAACAGGGTAGGAATGGAAAAGCATTACTTTGTAGGAGAGGCATTTCCAAGTATTTTATTTAAAAGCAAAGCTTGTGGCCTTGATTGAGCATTACATTTAACTTTAACCTTCTTGTAAACTGAAAAATTGAAAACATGGTAGATTATATCAGTTTTCATAATCAGAATAGAAGAAGCATACTCATTTCTCAGGGAAGATACTCTATTTCCTGGTAGAGGTATGCCCCACTGAGCATCTCCTAGAGCAGCTGTGGGTATAGGAAAGAGGTTAACCATTAGTAGGGTTTACATTGAATTTTCAAGGCTAGAAGCCCAGTTCTCAGATAAAAAGCAGAGATTTTACTGAGGAAGCAATGTTGTATTTACACTCAAGCAAGTGTTTGATTAAGACCCTAGAATTCTGTTCACTTAGTGCTATATTTTTAGCACATGGAATCTTGGAAGTGGCAGGTATAGGTAGGAATCCTGATTCTGCCCCTTGTTACCTGTGTGGTCCTGGCTGGACACATTTAATCTCTGCAAACTTCAATTTTCTGATATATAAAGGTAATAATTAACAATAAACTACCTTGTAAAACTGTTGCTAGGATTAAGTCAGGTGAAAGTTCCTAGGATAATTCAGTACATACTACATAAGTATGTTGTTAGGATTAAGTATGATAAACCATGTGAAGTTCCTAGGATGGTACCTGGTGCGTATGACCAGGTCTTCAGTGAGCGTTAATGTGCCTTCCTTTCTCTTCCCCATCTTAATGATCATTCCTTGTCTACCTCAGGGAAAGCACAAATTGCATGTAGATACCGGAATGGAAGGTGATTGGTGTGGCCTTATTCCTGTCGGACAGCCATGCGATCAGGTTACAACAACAGGCCTAAAGTGGAACATCAGTAAGTAAAACCCTTGCACAAAGGGAGGTTTTCTTTCTTTCTTTTTTTAAAAATTTCTCTTGATAAATAATTAGAAGTGGAATTGCTAGGTCATATGGGAACTCTATGTTTAACCTTTCAAGGAACTGCCAGACTATTTTCCAAAGCAGCTGTACCAATTTTATATTCCTACCAGTGATGTATGAAGGTTCCAGTTTCTCCATATCCTCACCAACACTTGTTGTTCTTATTATTATTCCCATCCTAGTGAGTATGAAGTGTTATCTCATTGTGGTTTTTATCTGCTTTTTCCTGATGACTAATGATGTTGAACATATTTTCATGTGCTTATGGACCATTCGTATATTTTCTTTGGAGTAATGTCTATTTAGATCTTTTGCACATATTTTAATTGGGTTATCTCTTTTTTTATGTTGAGTTATAAGATTCTCTTATGTATTCTGGATAAAAGTCCTTTATCAGATATATGATTTGAAAATATTTTCTCAGAGTCTTTGGCGTATCTTTTTATTTTCTGAAATTTAATTATCTAAGTGCATTAAGTTAATCTAATTTAAATTTGATGAAGTCTAATTTTTTCTTTTATGGATCATACTTCTGGTGTCGTATCTAAGCACTCTTTGCCCGGCCTTCTTCGCAATTCTGTATGCCTGAAAACTACTTTACTTTTCCAGAGAAGTAGCTATTCTTACTAAAATAGAGTTATTTTCATAATCAAACACCTGAGATTTTATAAGATTAGCTGTTCTTACTAAATTTTAAAATGTTCTTCAGTACTTATGAACTGTATTCAGTACTGTACCTCGGTACTAGTCATACTAAAACTGTCTGGTTTGAAAAGAACAAAAAATGAGGTGGATCTGTTCATGAAATAAATTCCAAAAGAAACCATCAGGCGTTATGAAATGAATTATCCCTAGTCTCTAAGAATAACGGTAATTTAATCAAAGGGCTTTGATTGAATGTCAAAGGGATTATTTCATGATTGACCAACACCTCTAAGGTTGTAAAAAGCAAAATACGGAACCATGTCATTCTTTCATAACATGTACAACTTTGAGGTTCCTACAAGGAAATAAATATTTCAAGAAATAAATACATTGAAGATTAAAAGATATTTTAAAAGGCCTTTCTATGAGCCATTGCTGAAACAATTAGGAAAAAAGCTAGAGATATTTTGAAGCAAATGTCTGGCAAGCTCATCCGAATTTGAAAGGACGGTGAGAACAGATCTCCTCCAGTGCATAGAAATCTGTGACAGGCTTTGAAGCGGTTAGCTGAAACTGACATGCGCTCCCATCAGAAGCTTTATTTGAAAACATTTCCAGCCTAAAACAATTGTTTTACTGTCTGGAGCTCCCATTCTTTTCAAGGACCCAGTCTAGACAATGGTGAGAGCTTCCTCCTGGATCTGGTAGTGACCTCACTTTCCAGGGCCGACGCCAAGACACGCCGGGCACTGTGCAAAGAGAACAGGAGGGTTGACCATATAGCTTCCTTTATCTTACAGGAACAGGCAAGAGTTGGAGGATACAAGAGATTCTTCTGTGCTCTTTAGAGCACCCTCAGAGCCCCTGTGTCCCGCACCAAAATGCACATCCTAATTCTTTTTTTTTTCTAATTTAAACTTATAAAAATGTTTTATACAATTTTTAAAGGTTATACTCCATTTACAGTTATTACAGAACATTAGCTATATCCCCCGTGTTGCGCAGTACATCCCTATTGTACACCCAGTAGTTTGCACCTCCCACTCCCCTACCCCTATATCGCCCACCCTCCACCGGTAACCACTAGTTTGCTCTCTATATCTGCGAGTCTGCTGCTTTTTTGTTATAGCAACTAGTTGGTTGTATTTTATGATTCCACATATAAGTGATATCATACAGTATCTGAATAATAAAATTTAGTCCAGGAAGGGGCCTTGGGCATGATGGAGCTTTTAATCTTCTTGTCTGTGATAATGTTTCAGTCCTGCCGAAATGCTCTACACTGTTACTTACCTGTATATTTACAGATTGCTTCAACTTTTGAAATAGATACTTTTTTCTCTACAACTCTGTGAAAATAAGAAATAGGAACTTCACAGGGTATGAAAAGCAACAGAGTTGAGACGCAAGTGTTTCATCAATGGTATGTGGTAAAAGTGCTAATGAATGGGGTCTTCCGATAGGTGTAATAGTGCCTCATTAAAAAGCCATAAAAATAACTGTGAAATGACACCATGTTGGCTTGGAGAGACGTGGATAGATCTTTTTCACAGAGAGGGTCCTGCTTTACTCAGTGTCATTGTGAAAGCAGAGCTTGATGTCATTTTGTCTGTCACACCTACAAAGTGGCAGGACAGGGCTGGACCCAGAGGAGGAGAAAGGAGACACAGTAACTTAGTCAGGAGTTGCTCGCATCCTGGGTCAAGGAGAATAAGCAAGTCCTCGTAAGGAAATGCATCAAAATCTTCCTCAGGTGGTCTGGAGGCTGACATTCTCCCTGTCTGTACCCACACTGAAATATGATGCCACTTTCTGATATGAATCAGAAAGTAGTCTGATTCACCTGTTTCAATTTGTGGTCTCTCCCATCACGGTCTGTGTTTAAAGCAAGTGCCTGTGGTGGTGCCACCATCCAGAAGTGTATCTTTACTAATTTTGTCAAAACTACCTCTATTATAATACTTTAATTCATAGCAATATACTGTGAACAGTCTGTGGTGTGTGTCTGGCACTGGAGTTTCTCTAGGCTATGTACACATGGGACTAAAACAGCTGCATCACAGGCAATGGCATCCTCCTCTTTACTAGACCTGCCATACAGCTCTGAGAGTGGGAATGCCAGTGTACACTCGCCTCAGGAGTACGCAGGAGTTCCCATGCCTCACGTCCTTACCCTGTTCTCGGTATTGTCAGATTTAATCATTTTTGCCAGTCTCATGAGTGTCAATGATATTTCATTGTGGTCTCTGATTGCTGGGGAGCGAAAGCATCTTTTTGTAGTTATTAGCCATGTGGGTTTCCTCTTCTGTGAATTGCTACTTTCTTTTGCCCTTTTAGCCCTTGGACTATTTGTTTCTTTCTTTCTTAGAAGCTCTTCAGACCCTAATGATCTTCCTCCTGGCTATACATTGCCTTTGCCATTTGTTTATGCCATTTTTGTACACAGAAAGGTTATTAAGTTAAAGAGGTAGTCAAATTTATCAGTCTTTTTCTTTCAGATTTGTAATTTCTGTGTCATAAATCATCTTTCTATATTCCCTGTGGTTGTAAAGATGTTCTCACAGTTTAGTTTTGAGGGGGATTTTTTTTAGGTTTCTCCTTTCACCTGAAATTGACTTTTGTGTATGATATGAGTTAGGGATCTGATTTTTTTCCTTACTGATAACCAACTGCCCTAGCATCATTTATCATCATTTTTCCAGTGATTTGTGATATACTGTAAGTTTTTGTATTCACGGGTATGTTTCTTTGATCTCTAGTCTCTTCCTTTGACTTACATTCTTCTTCCTGTACTGATACCACACTGCCTTAATTAACATAGCTTTATAATAAACATTGAAATGTGTCGAGTCTACCAACCTTGTTCTTCGAAATTTTCATGGCTATTCCTGGCTTTTCTCTCTTCTTTGTAAACGTTAGCATTAGCCTGACAAGTGTCACACACACAATTCCATTGTAATTTTTATTGGGATTACATTTAATTTACAGATTATTTTGGGGAGATCAGAACAATTGGGGAAGAGAATTCCTGCATGAAACTGAGTCTTCCCATCCATAAACATAATGTATCTCTCCATTTAATTAGTACTTTTTAATTGCTTTTGATAATTAAAAAATTTTGTCTAAAAGATTCTGTACTTCCTATATAAGATTTGTCTGTAGAAACCTTATATTTTGTACTGCTATTGTAACTACACCTTTAAAAATTACAGGACTTCCTTGGCGGTCCAGTGGTTAAGACTCCGTGCTTCCAATGCAGGGGGTGTGGGTTCAATCCCTGGTCGGGGAACTAAGATCCCACATTCTGCATGGTGCGGCCAAAAAATAAATAAATAAAAAAAAATGATATTCTCTGAGTTCATTGGTGCTATATACACATACAATTGACTTTAGTATATTGTATTAATATATTGCTGAATACTTTCATTGTTTCTAAAAAAGTGACTTGGGTTTTCTATAGAGCCACATTTTTGTTAGTAATCAAGTTTTTCTTTCTTCTTCATCTGTAACAAATAGGATTGTGTTCAGTTATGAGTAACTGAAATAGTAGCTTTAAAAACTGCCCCCCTTTCCCCCTTCATGTAACAAAGTATAGAGTTAAGTAGTTACAGGGCAAGGTTTCTATGGTTTCCTCAGCCTTTGCCTCAAAACATAAGATGTCTCTGTTGCAACTCCAGCCACTGTGTTCCCCGTTCAGCATCAGGTGGGAAAAAACGGAAGAGAGGAAGTAGGGTAGCACATATTGCAGGAAAACAAGGCATCAGGGATTCCCAGCATTTCCAGAAATCCTTCCTGCATCTAATCTTTTGCCTCAGTGGCTAGAACTATCAAATACCACCCTAGCAGCAGAGGAGTC
This sequence comes from Eschrichtius robustus, assembly GCF_028021215.1. Classification (NCBI taxonomy): domain Eukaryota; kingdom Metazoa; phylum Chordata; class Mammalia; order Artiodactyla; family Eschrichtiidae; genus Eschrichtius; species Eschrichtius robustus. The sequence continues at coordinate 119,379,760 of NC_090831.1, read as the reverse complement.
TGGGACATGAAATTTTTTCATCTAAGGACATAGTCACCCCAAATAAAACCGAGGTCCTGTCAGTGAGGAAAGAAAGAATGAGTAGGAGTCTGCTCTTCTATCAAAAAAATGCCTTTTCTTTGTCCGCATCTTGATGAACCGTTTAGCCACATATATAATAAAAGCTTATTTTAACTTTCTTCCAGCCATACTCTTCTGGATTTCTGTTGTTGCTGTCGATGAATCCACAATCAGACTAATTCTTATTTGTTTATAATCTGTCTTTAACTCTATCCACTCTTTAGACCTTATGTTTTTCTTTGATGTTCTACAGATTTACTACAGTATGTTTAAGTGTAACTTTTCTCTTGTTCTAGTTGGTTTTCCTTAGCTCTGATAATTGGTGTCCATTGATTATGAAAATTTTTCAGATATCCCCATTTTTCAGATAAGGGCATGGTAGTTCAAAGCCCTAGTTAGTGATTTGCCCAAATTCATATCATTAAGGGATTGGTACACTCAAAATTTGAATTTAGGTCTTCAATGCTATTTTTCCTGTTTCTAACTAGTAAATGAAAGACCTTCCATATAAAATAAGTTGATGTTTTTAAAAAATCACTAAAATGAATTTGGGATAAAGAGAAAAATACAAGAGGAAGTTAACTGTAGACAGGGGAAAGAAAGCAAAGGAGATAGGAAAGAGGACAATAATGGTAGGAAATTAAAAGTAATTTGGAAGAAAAATAAAAATCCTGAGGGACAGAACTTTTAACTTCTCTACACTTTTGCCTAAGAAAAATATTAAGTGGTGTTGCCCTCCATTTGCCCAGGCCTCTGCTTTATAACACTCAAATTGAGTTTGAAATGATGCATTCATTGTTCTTCATTGTTCCTTTTTTTGTGTTTTTTCAAAGAAGTATAGATATAAATAATAGAGTGAAATAATTTTGTAGCATTGACTGAAAGAGACTCAAATCTAGCCCAAGTGAAAGAGTTTTGAAAGAAAAAAAATTCTGAGAAAACAGTTTGAAAAGATTTTTCATCTCTATGGAAATGCTTTGTAATAAGTGTGTACAGGTACCAGGATATTCTGCAGGAGTTCTCTGTGAGGGTTTTTTTTTCCCTATCTATCTATTTATTTATACATCTTTATTGGAGTATAATTGCTTTACAACGGTGTGTTAGTTTCTGCTGTATAACAAAGTGAATCAGCTATACATATACATACATCCCCATATCCCCTCCCTCTTGCTTCTCCCTCCCACCCTCCCTATCCCACCCCTCTAGGTGGTCACAAAGCACCGAGCTGATCTCCCTGTGCTATGCGGCTGCTTCCCACTAGCTATTTATTTTACATTTGGTAGCGTATATATGTCCATGCCACTCTCTCACTTTGTCCCAGCTTACCCTTCCCCCTCCCCATGTCCTCAAGTCCATTCTCTACGTCTGTGTCTTTATTCCTGTCCTGCCCCTAGGTTCTTCAGAACCTTTTTTTTTTTAGATTCCATATATATGCATTAGCATACGGTATTTGTTTTTCTCTTTCTGACTTACTTCACTCTGTGTGGCAGACTCTAGGTCCATCCACCACTGAGGATTTTTAAGTGCCAGCCTAACAAGGGAACAGTTCAAGCATCTATTAAAAAACAGCAACAACTACTACAGTTGCTATTAATGCAGTTTCAGTGAGAAACTCTTAATTCTCACTCCATTATGCCTCACAAGGTGATTCTAGTCAGTTGTCATGGTTCAACAATAGCTGTACACACTTAAGGTATAACATTTGTGAGCTCATGCCACTAATGTGTGAGATGTTTCATGTTTCTAAATGTCTTTATTATTATTTTAATTATTGCTTTTCTAGTCCAGTGCTTGAAAAAAAGCACTCTGAAACTGTGTCAACATTTCTTCTTTGATTCGAGGACAATATCTTTTGTGTCTTCATTCTTTTGATAATCAGTGATCCGCTTTGAGTTGAAGAGATTGTTACAATTTTTACATAAAACACATGCTTCAAGAATCAAAGGTGATGATAATAAGGATGGCTTTTAAAAAATTAATTTTTTTTTTTTTTGCCCCAAAGAAGATGTTAGCTAAAGTTTCCCTCCCCAAGACCATTTTCTCAAGTTTACAATTTGGTGAAATGACTGTATTTCATCATAGCAAAAATGTCATCAGTTGTAAGATGCATTATTATTTTATGTACACTGAGGAAAAAATGCTACTAATTGTAATTGCAGAGATGTGGGGAAAATATATGTGTTAAAACTGATAAAATACGGTAGATCAAATAGAATAGAAATTTACGAATCAAACTATATGCATAGACATACCACTCTTAAACGTGTTGTGAAAAATTGCAAAAGCCTTTGAAATGGGCAAAAAGATACCTGCGTATCTTTCAGTGGATTGTTTGGCCTGGTCTAGAGGCCCTTTAAATGTTATATGATTCTATAGGATACCTAGCTTTTCATCGTCTTTGATTATTTTGCAATGTTGTGGAATTAGAATTTAACTGATAAAGGGCAGATCATACTGTATATGATTCCTGTTCATATAAGTCAGTTGAACTTTTGTTCTGTGAAAACTCCATGGATTGTCACCCTATATAAGTGGCCAATTTTCCATCTATTAGCAAATCCATTTCAGCATTCCTTGTTGTCTAAATAGGTCTGTCCTTTGTAGTCTCCTTTGAACCAGTTTTTTACATCATAATAGTTTTCTCATTAATTAATGACTTAATTGAAATCTTTGATGTGTTCATTTTATATTTGTTTGAGTCATTATTTTACCCTTTAAAAATCAAAAAAAAATTGTAATCACCTATGATATTTAAAGGATCACAAGCTGTTGCAGTCTTTAAAAAAAAATAGTGTAAAGTGTTATTGCAAAATACCACTTCCGGTTGTATGCAGTAGGTCAGAGGGAGCTCTGGGACAAAGGTCTAATGATGTCACTTCCATATTTGTATCCCGGAAAAGGTCTCACAAAGGGCTGTACTTGAACTGTGCACTCTGTATCTATAAAGGATCATGGCCATGACTGAACCTTTTAAGCAAAAGAAATCAGACCAATATGCTCTTCTAGAAGGCAAAAGTTGATTCTAGTACTAGTAAACTAAGCTGGAAGGAAATGACATTTTTTAAGCAGTGTTATTGAAATATAATTCACGTATTGTAAAATTGTTCTGTTCTTGATCACAGAAAGACAGCATCCAGTGTTTTTACCATGAACTATGATGTCAGCTGTTGGTTTTTCACAGATGTCCTTGATCAGATTGAGGAAATTCTATTCTATTCCTAGTTTGTTGAGTGGTTTTACCATGGAAGGGTTTTGGACTTTGCTTTTTTTTTTTTGGTCTATTGAGATGATCATGTGATTTTTTAAAAAAAAAATCCTGTTGATATAATAATATATTACATTAATTGAATTTCCAATATTAAATCAAACTTAAATCCCTTGGATAAGTTCCACTTGGTCATGATGTATAATTCTTTCTCTGTGTTGCTGGATTCAGTTTCCTAGTATATTTTTGAGGATTTTTGCATCCACATTCCTAAGATACATTGTTTTGCAGAGTTTTTTTCTTGTGGTGTCTTTGACTGGTTTTATAATCAGGGTGGTACTGACATCTACTCTTAAAGTCCAGGCATTCAGGAGGGAACCTCCAGGGAAGTCAGCCAAGGCAGCAAGAGTGAAACAGCAGTGAAGTAGGTCTAGCAGACAGGATGCAGATTTGGGGAGCACATAGCATAGAGGAAACTCTGGTTGCAGGAGACACCTGAAGTGTGTTCTGATCCAAAGATAGGTGGTGCCTTGTACCTTGCCCTCTTTTATTTGTGTGCTTGCTGCTAGACATGGGAGGGAGGAGAGAATGAGACCTATAGAGCCAGCTTGTATCTAATGGATAAATAACAGGGGCTGGCTGGCCCTTCTAACGAGGAAGTTTAGGTCACTGAACATTTAAACAAGCCCAACCTGCTGGGGAAGCAGTTTCATTTACAGGAGATTATATCGAATGATCTCTAAGTGTTCCTTTAAAAAGCAATTATCTCCACGCACGGATAAAGACAAGGAGCAGCCTTTTCTCCCTTCTGTGTTTAATTAACCATCAATGGCTTTGCATCTTCACTGCTTTATATTATTAATTTAGAAAAGTCATTAATGTGTCCATAGGTCATTTTTATTTATAAATAGAGAGTGCTAGCTATAAATTCCAATATTGATTTTTCTCCAATAATAACTTTTCACTAAGGATCTTTCAAACCTTAGGAATAATAAGTTCCCTCACAAATTTATGTAAATTTAAATGTGTGAAAGATTTATTTTTCATAATAGCTGTACCTAGAATATTACATTTATTTATATATGTATAAATAAATTAGGATGATAATTACAGATAAATATTTTCACAAAGGTTTCTCAAGGAAGCCTTACATTTCTATTTGTAGGGCCCTGAATATTTTCAAATATTTGGTAAGATTTAAAGTGTAACAGTGCATACTGAGGTCATTGCTCTAAGCTGTATTAAGTGTTTTTTTTTTTTTTAAATTGGAGTATAGTTGATTTATAATGCTGTATTAGTTTCTGCTGTACGGCAAAGTGAGTCAGTTATACATATACATATATCCACTCTTTTTTAGATTCTCTTCCCATATAGGTCATTACAGAGTATTGAGTATCGAGTTCCCTGTGCTATACAGTAGGTTCTTATTAGTTATCTATTTTATATATAGTAGTGTGTATATGTCAGTCCCAATCTCCCAATTTATCTCTCCCCCCGCTTCCCCCTCGGTAACCATAAGTTTGTCTTCTACACCTGTGACTCAATTTCTGTTTGGTAAATAGGTTCATTTGTACCATATTTTTAGATTCCACGTATAAGTGATATCATATGATATTTGTCTTTGACTTCACTTGGTATGACAATCTCTAGGTCCATCCATGTCTCTGAAAATGACATTATTTAGTTCTTTTTTAATGGCTGAGTAATATTCCATTATATATATGTACGACATCTCCTTTATCCATTCCTCTGTCGATGGACATTTAGGTTGCTTCCATGTCCTGGCTATTGTAAATAGTGCTGCAATGAACATTGGGGTGCATGTATCCTTTCGAATTATGATTTTCTTCAGATATATGCCCAGGAGTGGAATTGCTGGATCATATGGTAGTTCTATTTTTAGTGATTTCTTATATTTTTGACTATGTTATGGAAATAACAGAATATTACATTCTTGATTAATGGAATATATTAAAAAAGAAACCTTTATCGTTGATACCACATCTTGATTTTTTAAGGTATCCTTGATAGTAAGTGCCAGCAAATGACAATTTCTATGATGTGTCGTCCAGACTATATGAATGTTATTTCCTTTACTTAGAATCTAGGATAATTATATTGATAGTGTCAGAATGTTGAAAGGCACATCATCGTTCGTCTTGACCTATGATTTTCAAATGAAATAATGAAAATCTAAAAGTGACTTCCACAAATCACATGGTTTGGTAGGGCCAGAGCTGGCCTGGAACACAGATGACTCTATCCCAACACAGGGCTTTTCCCTCCTAGGCTCCTTCACTACTAGCAGTGTAGAAAACTTTGATATTTGATAATAGATTCAAATATATATAAAGATAGGTAAATGTAAAATGTGTGATGTTTGATAGGTAGATTGAAAAATATAACCATATTTGTTAAAATTTTCATGATACAAGTTTTCAGCTGTATCAGTGCCAAACTGCTGCTATAACAAGTTCCCACGAGCTAGAGGCCTAAAACAAGAAGCTCATCATCTGCAGTTCTGGAGGTTGAAGTCCCAAATGGGGCTTATGAGACTAAGATCCAGGTATTGACAGAGCTGCAATCCTCCTGGAGGCTAGAGTGGAGAATCCTTTTCTTACCATTTCAGCCTCCAGAGGCTGCCCACATTTCTTGACTCATGATTCCTTCCTTCACTGTCAAGGCCATCAGTGTAACATCATCAGATCTCTCTTCCTCTGACCTCTGCTTCTGTTGTCACCTCTCTTTCTCTGACTCAGACTCTGAGCCACCCTCTTTTAAGGAAGTTGTGACTACACTGGGTAATCCAGGATAATCCTAGCTCGTGCTTTTTAATTTAATCACACCTGAAAAATCCCTCCTGCCATGCAAGTAACTTATTTACAGGTTCTGAGGATTATAATGTGGGCATTTTGGGGGTGCCATTATTGAGGCTGTCATTTAAGTCTGTAATCAATAAGTTCAATAATTTCCTGGAATAATACATATTGAATACAGTTATTACATCACTGAATCTTTACAGTTAACTCTGAAAAGTAATGTATGAAGACTGCTTACATGTCCTTGAGAAACTGAATCTCGTTGTTATTCATCTTGGCCTCAGATAACGTGTGGTAAAGACCCAAGACAAAATAGACACAAAATATTGTGTGAGCATGATTTATTTGGTGTCCACAAAGAGGGGTGAGAGTGACAATTTCCATTCACTGTGGTTTCTGTTCTCCAAGGATTGTGGTCAAGTTTAGTCCAGCGTATATTCTGATCCCTGGGAGCCATGAAGGAAGTCAGAGGGTTTGCATCTGGTCAGCTGTGAGTTTGTAATCGGGCTTTTATTAGACATATTCCTTCTTTCTATCCTTTTTTGATTCCTTCTCTTTTTTGGCCTTTGAGGCTGCATTTTAATGAGAAACTGATAGTTTCTACCAATAACAGGCAGCAATCTGATATGTGATCAAGATGGTGAAAAACAAAAGGCAGAAAATTTGACTCTTCTTATATCGCTTTCTTAGTTACATATTATTAGAATCTCAGGACTCTACGGGTCCTTAACAATCGGTCAGATATGTATCATTAATTTGCTGAGCACGCATACACCAGCAAACTACTGATTGACTACTTATCTGCTCTCACTTTTATTCCTGCCCCTTCCGCACAAACAAACATCAGTGCCGCACGCATATACTTGTACTACAATATGGTACAAGTTTGGGTTTTCTTATTATATACAGAGGTTTGATCAGTCTGGGGTCATAGAACACAGAACTGCCGCTTTTGATAAGTTCTGAATATTAACACTGAGGAATAATCGCACAAAATGACAATCATGGGGAACTTGAGGACCCAACTTTTATGAAAAAGGCAAAGTTGGGTAAGGGGGAACTTGATAAGCAGTAGATATTATTTCTCTGGGGAGAAAAATACAAAGAGAAACAAGATTTTTTTTTTTAGACTATGTTATTCTGCAGGATTTTCAAAAATTATACTGGTAAGCAAATATTACATTTCCAGACATATAAGACTAATGACATACAGCCTACAACAAGTTTGTATTAAATACTGTATATTTCATTAACTCAGCTCCAATTCTATTTTCTACGTTATAGGATTTGAAGCAGATATGAATGATTTTTCTTAAGTCCTTACCCTTTTGTGATTCTGCTGAGAGCACAAGAAACCAACAATAATTTACTGTATGCCATAATCATCCTGTTTTGTTTTTAGAAAACTCCCAACAACCTGACAACACACATTTGTTATGGTTGAGTCTAGGCATTTAAATATGAAAACAATTAACATGCATTTATGGGGAATATGACAAATGGGAATTTGTGAGCAGACCAATTTTTCATTGACCTGCATTCAAGAACACTATTATAACTCAGGCATGCCTCCCAAGTTGTTTAAATGAGTTGATTTCCTAGTATTTATGTGGGCAGGTTGACTGATGAGAATGACTTTGGTATAAGCTCAAGAGTCGCTTTCTATTACACCTCCTCCAGGTTTCACTTTTGTGCTGATTCATATGTGAGCTCTGTGCATTCAACCTTCCAGCTAATATATTGAGACAAGAAAGCAATAACTTTTGCTCATTACATGAATTGTAGAGAAAGAATCAAGGGGTTCAGATGAGTAAACTTTTATTATGGGAACAGCTCACTGGGCATAATTTTCTTCTGGGTCCAAATAATCATATTGTGTGTTTTGAATATACTTTCTTCTACCTATCTTTTCTCTACACTCTTTCAGGTATAACATCGACTCTTTTATGAATGCAGAGTATTATTTTCCTCATTTTATAGATGAGGAAACTGAGACCCAGAATGTTAAATGAATTGTCCAAGTTCATGTTTCCTAACTTAGTCCTCCATGCACAGAAAGTGGATCCATCGCTGGTTATTTACATATCTATTTTTAAAAGCTTTCGACTTGGTGAAGTAACCTATCTCAACATCCTTTTTCTAAATGAAAATAGAATTTTCCCGGACATTGGGCAGGTTCTAAGACAAAGGAGACAGAGAATTAACACCTTGGCAATTAAACTCATGATATGAGCCCTACCTAAGACATTCCCTTCCACTCTGTGAGCCACAAATCAGAACGCATGCGGATTTGAAGAGTGTGTAATTTAAGTGTAACTTATATGCTCACCGTGATGTGTGATGTCTGGGGTGATTATAAACCAAATGTCATTCATCGTGGTTCTCAAGTATTTGTGGTAAGGACTCAAGGGAAAAAAAAATACGTACTTAGCATTCACAAAGGGGGATAAATGGTTAAAGCAGGATTTTTGATGAAAAGGAAAGAGCAGTGATCAAAGGGCAGGATGGTTTGGCTGCAGGAGGTTTAGACGGCAGGCAGCTTTCTCAGCTCCGAGCTGCTCCCGTGTCCTGTAGATTGCTTGGAGGCCAGATTGTGAAAAAGCTGAAAATACTTAGAGAACACTAGGCTTATATTAAAAGAAGGGCAGATCACACTGGGGAAATGCCCAAAATGCAGACTAAATCAGAAGCATCTGCATAAAGGCGCTTTGAAATATGTCTGTGGACCCCAAATAAAGTTTGTAGTGAAGAAATATTTGCATAATGTGTTTTTGTTACAGTGCAAGGGAAACTCAAGGTACAGATTACATAGAGAGAAAGTAAGTTCTCCAGCTTAAGAGGTGTATTTGGGAACTAGCAAGAGAGGGTAGAGGTCTTCTTCTGGTTTTGAGATGATAAAACAGCCAAAAAAGGAAACAAATCAGTGCTTTAAACCCTTTGATAAAGTAACTCTCTGGAGATGATTGTATAACATATAACTTCCCTTCTTCTCTCTGTGTGAATTTGTACCTTGAGTTTCCCTTGAAACGTAGCAAAAAACATTTATACAGCTATTTACTTCAGTTAATAATGCGGAGGAAAGATGCAATAGGGTTCAAGCTCTGACTGTGAAATGAATGAATTATACGGCCCCGGGACAGCATGTGGGCCCTTAATCTATGCAAAGAGGGTTGCTAGATGATGTCAGAGGTTTTCTTCAGTGTGGAACTGTGGCTTCTGAAGCCACAGAGAAATAAGCGGGTCCAGATCATAAATGCCAGGAGCTTAATTTTCAAGGATACAACTCTCTCCTCCTTAATTCCCTATGTGATGGCAATTAAGTCCCCATGAGAAGCAGCAAGAGGACCAGACTCAGGAGACTTTCGTCTGGGGTTGCTGTGTCAGGGGTTGATGTGCAGCCCCTTTTCTCATAGATTTCGTGCGATGTGGTTCACTGTATGGAAGTGGCTTTGAATGTTGCAAAGGAGGACGCGTCCTGTGTCATCGTTACAGTTTATCATCTCTTGCTGAAGGTTCTGTCTTCCGAAGTTCACAGTGAGGCTAGAAATGGGAGATGATGATGATGATTATTCCTCATTTACTCTGAGAAAGAATGGACGCTCTGGCTGCAGCAATACAACATTTTCTGATAATGATTTATTAGTAGTGTTGTGGTCTCCTGCTTGCCCCAGTGCCAACGTCATACTTTGGCTGCCTCTCAATTTATTTGCAAGGTTTCACTTTGGAGAAATCACATCGGCCTTTTTCACTCATCTGTTTTCTAGACCACATTTAATTGCAAATTAACAACTTGTCTCTCAACTATTCCTAAGTCTGGCTTTTCTTTTGTGTGTGTGTGTCTGTGTCTGTGTCTGTGTCTGTGTCTTAAGAACTTGCTTAGAAAACATTATCAAAGCAAGAAGGCTTTCTGATTTTACCAGCTACAATTGATAACCAATTTTTATTTTTAACCATCGAAAAAATTTATTTGCAGTATATCAGTGTTAAGTCTGCCAGGAGAGAGAAACAGGTTCTGGGCAATTTAAATCTGACATATAATTAAGAAAAATACATGTTCAAACCTGAGGTGTTTTCAGTTGACCTGAATCCCACTAGAGGCTGATATTCTACAGATAAAGTAGATAAAGTTTTATTTCGTATACCTTGCATGGTACATTACTAACTAACAGGCAAATTAAATAAAGAAGGCTCCCCCATTCTAGAAGGATACATTACCAAGGTGGGTGGGTATCTGGCTTTTGCTTGTTGGACAAAGTGAAGAAAGGCAGAGATGCTGGCCTCCTTCTCATCCTGACCCACTGCTGCTGCAATTACGATGTAATTATGAGTGCTGTTCTCACCTGCCATGAGGTTTCATTCTCTTTCCTTTAAAATGTGTGACTTTGAACTAAATGATCTCAATCTTTTTCATTAAGTCTTTCTTCTTTATTCTCAATAGCAGAATTAGACTATTTTGTTCTCTCCTCCTGAATACCTGTGAAAAGCACTTGAGGTCCAACACACATGCCATTTCCCCCTTAAAACATGTCCCCAACTCCTAGTATTCTCAGAATATGTTCTCCCTTGAATATCTTCCTCTCCCTTACCCCCCACTAAAATCTTCACTCATCTTCAAGGGCCATTTCAAATCACGTCCTTCACGAAGCTTTCCTAACTAAATGTGATTTTTCTTTCTTAACTTTGAATTCCTAAAGTGTGCTGTGCACCTCTTCAGTATGTTTACCTATTAGTGTCATTCTCTGTGCAGATTTTTTATTCCTTTTGTTACAGTGCATTCGCCTCAAGGATTTGGTGCTGTCATCTGTGTTTTCTCCTAGTCCTCTGGGATAGAGCCTTGCATGTTTTGTGTAATTAGCAACCTTTTTTAAATGAGCAAGTGAATTTTGTAATGGGACACAGAGTCAATTGCATTATAGTACAAGATGCTGAAGCAAGAGTTCTATATTGTAAACCTTTAAAACAATTAGAATAATGAGGGCTAAGTTCAATTTTAAGGGTGAAAATAGTTGTAAACCCTGCCAAAAGTTGATATGGTTTAAAGTGATGCCATTTAGAATATGAATGTTACCAAAGATGGCTTTTTAGTATGAGAGTGTGTGTGTGTGTGTGTGTGTGTGTGTGTGTGTGTGTGTGTGTGAGTGAGAGAGAGAGAGAGGAGCCTATCTAGGGAGTGGGCAGTGCAGGAGTGAATCTGTAGAAATCTCACCATGTTGAGGATTTGGAGTGTTCAGTGAATTCATTGCTCCCCTAGATGCTTTTCTCTGACCCATTTGTTTACTGCTCTTAATATGAGGCAAGGTCTAAAGCATTTCATTTTTAGATTCCCCTCTTATAGATGTTGAAAATGGTGGAAAACTATAATGTGAGGGCAAGTTATCATTATAAAAAGAAAAGAAAATGGAGTTGGTTCTCTTATGGTGTCTTTATTCATGAAACTTCTAATATTTGCTGTGCAAAAAGAAGAAAAACAGAAAAATCCTAGTTTGGTTTATTCTACTGTGTCCTAGAGGGCACTCTTACAGTATTATATAAATGTAAACATTGGGTTTGTTTGTTCCAATCATTTTGTATCTTTATCCACTTAACTAGATTATTAATTTCTCTAGTTTATGAGCCCTTTAAGTTTTCCTTCCCATCCTATTTAGTAACAGTTTTAACACTAGGTGTTGAAATGACTTGATAAATAACAGGATTCATTATCAAATTGGTCCTTCTTTTTCATATCTATATTATATACATTCTTCTACTGTTATCAATGAGAAGTGGATAAGGAAGTGGTTACTTAGCCTGGGGAAATAGTTGTATTTACATGTTGGTAAGAAATAGTGGATCCTGAAAAAAAATGACAGGGAAGAGTGAGCAAGGCAGGAAGAGGAAAGGATGATATAGTTTATCCAGTGAGTAGGATCATATGCAAAACAGAGTTAAAATGGTTGGACTTCACTGAGGAAATATTTTGGTCACTCTTGAAAATGCAGAAAAGTAGTAGCATAGTACAGGCAGGGCCAGATTTCTGTTTTTCAAGGTGGTTAGAGAAGAGTTAAATGCATGTTGAGAGCACAATGGCAGCAGATTTATTAAGCTTTTTAAAAGAAGTTGATCAGTGATACAAGAAACCATACAGGTATGGAGTTTTGTTATCAAGGAGACCCTTATGTCCAAGGTGTAAAAAGAAGTCTATTTATGTTGAACGTCAAAAGGAGGCAAGAAACTCGAGACCCAGGAGAGGTGGGAGAAATGGGGAAATGCTGGCTGAAAAGGGGAAGGGCCGCAGCAGTGGGAGGCTTCAGAGAGACTATGCTTAGCTCCACCTTCGAAACTAGAAATGAGAGATGTTGAGTTAGGTTTTGAGGTGAAGATGCTTATGGATGAAGGCACTCATTGATCACACGTGGCACGAATCTTTATCAATAAGTCGGCCACAGCATCGGTGGATAAGGCACAGGGGTAAAGTTAGGATTTAGAAAGTGTAAAATACCTATCAACGGGAGTGTGTTAAAAAAAAAATAATAACTTTTGAATAAACTTTAGACCACAGCAAGGACCAGCTGTTGAACATAAAGGAGTCTTCAGTTCTGAACATTTCCCTAGAAGAATTCTAGTGGGGAATAGTGGACAAAGTGGATGGGGGCCACTGATTACTGGCAAGTTGCCTGGGGCAATAATTCTCAAGTGCCACATGGTCTCCATCAGTTATAAATTATGCCACAGGTAATCTGTAACTAAGTATAAGTACTCGTAATTTTGGTTGATTTTTTAAAAAAATTCATTAAAGCAGATTTAAGGTCACTCTTAAAATACTATCTCTCACTTGCAGTTCAGTGCGCTTCCTTGGACTGAAAAGTAACCTGTGGATTAGAGTCAGGGTTATGGAAACTGCATGTACCTTCACCCGCTGGTGCCTCATGATGTATGCAGCATTGTGACTGATTTGCCGCTAATTGTTAGGGCAATCACAAATTAGAGTTTTGCAGTTGAAACTTTATAGTTAACTGTGTTTTCTGTTTAACTTTACCCATGAATACAATTTTAATAAAGAAGGTAGGAATAGAAGAAGAAAATGAGAGTAGTACATCAACAACCTTATTGCACTTGCCCCTAAATAGTCTAAGAACTCAGTGGGCAGTGGTTGGGAGGTTGCTTTTCTATGTCTGTCAATAAAGCCAAACAAATTGATGACAAATTGTTACCCGGACGTGAATAGATTTATTTTGCTCTCTTCATTTCTCATTAAGAAAATGCTTGTCCTTTGCTTGGTCTGGTCCTGACCCCCTTCTCTCTATAAACTGTCCCTAAATGATCTTATCACAGCCTATAACTTTAAATACATCTACATGCCATTGCTTCTCTCATGTATAGCTCCACCGCTTACCTCTCTGATTTTCTTCGCTTGCCCTGGAATTCTGGGAACATAAGCCGCTCTAGAGCATAGAAACTTCATGTCTTTTGTTTAGAAGCTGTCCCTCCTGCAGAGAGGAGTGCCTGGTGCAGAGGTGTTGTTGAGTAAACCTTTGTTGAATGAATGTCTAAGAACCTTATCTAAGATGATGTGACCACGACAGAATGCTTGGGTGTTTTGCTCCACCTGTTCTGTTTTCCCCATGTCAGTAAACCAACACAGACACAGTTGCACAAACCAAGAACCTTAGATGACTTCTTCCTTTCTCCCCGTCTACTCTTTCATGATCCAAGTCCAGGCCATCTTCTTTTTTTTTTTTTTTTTTAACATCTTTATTGGAATATAATTGCTTTACAATGGTGTGTTAGTCTCTGCTTTATAACAAAGTGAATCAGCTGTACATATACATATATCCCCATATCTCCTCCCTCTTGCATCTCCCTCCCACCCTCCTTATTCCCACCCCTCTAGGTGGTCACAAAGCACCGAGCTGATCTCCCTGTGCTATGCGGCTGCTTCCCACTATCTGTTTTACATTTGGTAGTATATGTAAGTCCATGCCACTCTCTCACTTCATCCCAGCTTGCCCTTCCCCCTCCCCGTGTCCTCAAGTCCATTCTCTACATCTGCATCTTTATTCCTATCCTGCCCCTAGGTTCTTCATAACCATTTCTTTTTTTAGATTCCATACCTATGTGTTAGCATACGGTATTTGTTTTTCTCTTTCTGACTTACTTCACTCTGTATGACAGACTCTAGGTCCATCCACCTCACTACAAATAACTCCATTTTGTTTCTTTTATGGCTGAGTAATATTCCATTGTATATATGTGCCACATCTTCTTTATCCATTCATCTGTCGATGGACACTTAGGTTGCTTCCATGTCCTGGCTATTGTAAATAGTGTTGCAGTGAATATTGTGGTACATGACCCTTTTTGAATTATGGTTTTCTCAGGGTATATGCCCAGTAGTGGGATTGCTGGGTCATATGGTAGTTCTATTTTTAGTTTTTTAAGGAACCTCCATTCTGTTCTCCATAGTGGCTGTATCAATTTACATTCCTACCAACAGTGCAAGAGGGGGTTCCCTTTTCTCCACACCCTCTCCAGCATTTACTGTTCGTAGATTTTTTGATGATGGCCATTCTGACTGGTGTGAGGTGATATCTCATTGTAGTTTTGATTTGCATTTCTCTAATGATTAACGATGTTCAGCATCCTTTCATGTGTTTGTTGGCAATCTGTATATCTTCTTTGGAGAAATGTCTATTTAGATCTTCTGCCCATTTTTGGCAGGCCGTCTTCTTATCTCTCCTGGAATCTGCAATGGGCTCCTACTGCATCACCTCATTAAATCATCCTTCACAAAGTGACCAGAGCAATCGTTTTAAAGCCAAAATAAAACTACGTCTCCCAGCATTTGGAACCCTTTAATGACTTTCCTTCATATTTCAAATAAAAGCCACATTCCTGTCTGTGCCGAGGTCCTGCTCCAGCATCTGGCCTCCTCCTGCCTCTCCAGCCACTGGTACCACTCTCCCCTCACTCCCTGGCTCTAGTCACACTGCCCTTTTGGTTCCTGCCCTAGGCTCTTTGTACTTGTTTTTCTCTCTGCCCAGAATACTATTCTTCATATCTTCCTATCTTCTGATGGATCTCCCACATTGTATCATTTGAGTCTCAGCTAAGATGTTACTTCTTCATGGAGATTGTTTCTCATAAGCCAATCTGAAATAGTACGCATGCCCTCCCCTCCCAACAAAGCACATTGCCCTGTTTTATCTTCTTCATTGCAGTCATTACTGTTCGACTCTTATTAAATTATTGATAGCTCTCTTCCCCTCAGTAAAAGTTAAGCTTCATGAGAGCAAGGACATTGCCTGTCTAGTTCTTTGCTTTATCTTGAGTACTTAGAATGGTTCCTGCACAGAGTGAGCACTGAACAACTAGTTGTAGACTAGAATGTAGACTCTCTACAGAATGGGGTCACGTGGTAGGTGCCAGAATTAAATCGGGAAAGAGGGATTAGCCTCATTAAGCCTCTGAACCTCGTGTTCCATCTGCATCATTAAGAGTGGCTACAGTTAATTCTCTTAGAAAGAATTAGGGACAGCGGCCACTAAAGTAGAGCAGGAGGCTGGGGTGGAGATGGGTACAGTGCCCTGCCTGGTCCCAGACTATTTTGGACCAAAGCATAGAGAATGTAGAAGAGGCAGCACTAGGATGGAACCAGAGACAGTATTTGAGATGAATCAGAAATGGTAATATTTGCCAAGGGAGATCTTCTTTCTGTTTAACAGTCCGTCTAGCTAAGGTGTTTGAGAGATCCCATAAAACAGAAGTCTTAAAGGAACCCTGTTTATCACTGTGATCCAATTCTGCTGTGTCCAAAATCCAGGAATTTTCCACATCTGTGGAGTCCACCGCTGGACGGGAGGCTCTCAATCCGCAGGAAAACCAAATCTTTCATATTCTTAGGCTCATTGTTGTCGGTCACTCATAGTTCAAGGCCAGTGCCCTAGAATGGGCCACTTATTGACGCTCTGAAATCCACAGCTTCCATTTTCTGAAGCCCTCCTTATTTTCTAGGCTCCTTTAAAGCAACTGTTGCCTTTTGAAGATGTATACCTCCAACCAGATGCTATCTTTCCTTTCTCTGAATCTTCAGAGCATTTGGGAGTGTCTCTTTAAGGCACTCCAGCCTTGGATTGTAAGATTTGCATAATTGCCTTAGGTTCCTTCCCCTACCTAGATCAGAAATAGAGGCAGAAACCGGGTCCTAATCATTCCTATACCCTCTAAAACACAATCCCATGCCTCAGACATGCATGAATCAGTGTGAAACTTGAAAGAAAGTCTGCTGTTTACTAGGTGTGTGACCTTGTGATTTACTTCTCTAAGCCGACACTTTCTCATCTCTAAAACTGAGTTAATGATAGAGAAAATAAAAACCACATCATAGGACCTTCCAAAGAATTAAGCGAGATAGCATATACAGTGCTTGGCACAGAGTGTAATAAGCAGTGGTTTTATTATGGTGATGGATTTTATGGGTTCCCCAAATGTCAACCCCAAGGGAACCCAAGAATGGCCTATCTTAAGTGACTATCTTTGATTCTAATATTAATGACATTCTAAAATATTGACTGTCATAGGGCCAATAATAAATATAGTACCAAAAATTCAACTGTGAATATAGGCCTATATCCTTAATTAAGAAAAAAGTTAACAGAGGAAAATCACTTCTGAGTCTTATAAATAGGAAATTGGATTTCCTAATGGGTAATTTAAAATACTTTGGGAGCATAAATACACCTGGAGCACTCAAGCTATAAGTTGGTGACTCAGAACAAGGGCACAGAATTCTGAAATAAGCAACAGCAAATGGCCACTTAAGGTCTCAAAGAGCAAATTGCAGAAAATAAATTAATTCATTTAAACATGCATGAATCTCCAAAGTGGGGGAATAACCTGAAATGGTGCCGAATGATTTCCTTAGTTATGTGTGTTCTGAAGTATTAATAATGCCTTGTTTTGTGCCTTTTACCTTTGATGAGAACAGATCCCAGAATCTTTTGCCTTATTAAATTGTTTTCAAAGTAATTTAGATTATAAAACAGCAAATTCCAGTCAAAGTACAGATTGGTTTCATTGATTTGGAAAAGTGGATAGCAAGTTTATCAAAGGATAGATGGATCCTGGAGGGAATGGAAAGTGATTATGATTAAATCGTTAGAAAAGAGCTTTGGAGAGGCTGACGTAATTTTGCAGAAACTTCTTAAAAGTTTGAAACTTGCCCACCTTTCTGCTAAAATACGTGCAAAGATTGTATCAACCTGTCTGATACTGTGTGGCATGGCAATTTAAGTTCTAAGAATCAATATACTCATTTGTAGACTATAGGGTAGATTTAGTATATTTGTCAGAATTATTACTCAGTTATTTCCAGATCTCATCAGATGTTTTAATTTTCATTCCTGGAACCACAGACACGAAAATCCCAGCATTTTATGTCCTTGCATACTTAAACTTTACGGTTGTATAACTGAATAAATAAAGGAAAAGGGGCCAGAAAGAGGAGGCAGAGATGTCAGAAGCAGAAGCAAACTGTCAACTAAAGGCCTGTAATGTCCGATGACGTGTTCCATGTGATCTTTTAAAGGAGAAGGATTTAAGGAAATTACTATGTGCCCTGCACACGCTGGTTGTCAGGGTAGCTTTCTTGTATGGCAGCGGTTCGTTTTTGATGCCAAGGCAGTGAGGGAGAGCTTGGCAGCAGAGCAGGAGCTCGAACTGAGGACACCTGGCTATGGAATGGATGAAGCTTAGCAAAGGATTTGGCAGCCCTGCCTGAGAACAAAAATAATCAAAAGAATTGCCGAGAACCATAAAACCAGGAGAATAGGGGTATGAAATACATCAAGCTGATTATTTGAACATGGAAAAATATTAAACCTATTCTAAGTCTGTTAGGATGCCCGTGTATTTCTGTGAGTTTCTGTTACTATAGTCATTTCTGTTTTGCCCTGGGACTATGAATAGGATAAAGTCAGATACTTTGTTATTGTTTATTTTTTAAGTTTGGAAAAACACATACTTCTTAACCCAGGGTTTAAATAATTTGTAACTTACGAATAAGTGCATATATCTCTGTAGTTGAATATTTCCTTTGATGCCAAAGGCTCATTATTTGTATGCTAATCTGTTCTCTTGGGAAGCTCTGATATGTTACAATTGCAAATAATCTTTGAAATCTTTTGGAGCAACTCTAAAAAGAAACAGTACATTCCAGGACGATGGTACAGCATTTGCAAGGCTTTGTCATGATAGGTCAGGAGGTATTTTATGTAGCTGAAGTGTGCATAGAGGTGGTGGAAAGATGAGAGATGATGTTGGAAATTCAGGTGGGATCAGATCGTGTACTAGGAGAGGAAGTCTGGATTTATTCTGTAGGCAGTAGGGGAAGATTTTATTTTATTGAAAAAATTTTTTATTGGAGTATAGTTGATTTACAATGTTGTGTTAGTTTTTGCTGTGCAGCAAAGTGAATCAGCTATACATACATATACATAGATATACATATATATACACACACATATATACATATACATAGATATACATATATATATATCTCCTCTCTTTTTTAGATTCTTTTCCCATATAGGTCATTACAGAGTATTGAGTAGAGTTCCCTGTGCTATGCAGTAGGTCCTTATTAGCTATGTTTTATACATAGTAGTGTGTATATGTCAATCCCAATCTCCGAATTTATCCCTTCCCCCCCCTTTTCCCCTTGGCAACCGTAAGTTTGTTTTCTACATCTATGACTCTATTTCTGTTTTGTAAATAAGTGGGAAAGAATTTAAACAGAGGAGGAAAATGATCACTTTTGTGTTTAACAACAGTTCATGGAATCGTATGGCCTGGATTACAGAAAGATACAGTAAATAACTTTAAAAAAAAAATCAGACCACGTATGAAACTAGAACCTTATGTTAATTATTTGAATAAACACTCAAAAGAAGCATTTGTCACTCATTCTAAAGGGATAAGATCTTTTGAGTGACTTTTTAAAAAAAAAGATGCCTATATTAAATATACTACAATTGACCCTTGAACAACGCAGGTTTGAACTGCCCAGATCCACTTATATACACATATTTTTCAGTAGTGAACGCCACAGTACTATACACTCTGTGGTCGCTTGAATCCAAGGATGAGCGAGAACCACTGATGCAGAGGACCGACTATAAATCATAGGTGGATTAACCCCTAGGTTGTTCAAGGGTCAACTGTACTATCTTTTTCAATAGGTACCCCTGACCTTTAAAATTCCAAATTCAACTTCATGTCTGCTTATGAAAGAGGA
This sequence comes from Eschrichtius robustus, assembly GCF_028021215.1. Taxonomy (NCBI): domain Eukaryota; kingdom Metazoa; phylum Chordata; class Mammalia; order Artiodactyla; family Eschrichtiidae; genus Eschrichtius; species Eschrichtius robustus. The sequence continues at coordinate 119,360,406 of NC_090831.1, read as the reverse complement.
AATTCTCTTCTTCAGTGACAGGGTTTGTGGGATCACTTGGTTCTTTACAAGAAACATAAAATTCGAAGTGTCTCTTCTCCTTGTGAAATGTGACACATGTCTGTTTCTATAATTTATTCTGCCCTGTTGTTCTGACTCAACCAGGTAACCTACTATTCATTTGTTTAAAACAAAGCGATGCAGCTTAAAGGGCCACATGTACTGCAAATGAAGTTCTTGAGACATTAGAAAATCATCACAATTACATATCCACAACCCCACACCCACTGTACTGTGTTTCACACCATGCGCTGCTGTTGATAGATGGATTATACTTGTAGGTAGAAATCAAATGTTACCCACAGATAATGAATATATTTTGATATGTATTTATGTATAGGTACTAACTGTCCATTGATGCTTCTTTAAGAGCATATGTCTTATAATAAATTGAAAGGCAGAATCTTCAAGAACTTTCAAGTATGAAATACTGTTCCATCACTACTATGTTTCTGGTGATTAGCTTGCTTTTTTAGTAGCTCTGTGAGATGTTTTTCTAATCAGTGCACACGAGCCATCATCAAAACTAGAATTCCTAATTCTGAGCCCAAACAGTTGGAGTCTAACCACATCAGGACCTTTAATAAGCATTGTAAGGAAAAAGCCATCAATCATTTACTCCCTCTCCCTAGCTCTGCATACATTATTGAAAAGTTTTATCAAAGTTTTTGTACTAAAAAGCCTTTAAGAAATTTGAATGATGTACCTGTAAGCAGGTAGTATTATCTAATCAAAATTTGATTTGTGAGGGTGAGTCAGGTAACATTCATAACTTTAATCATGTTAACAACTCTGAAATTGGCTGATAATTATTTTAGAATTAGAGGCTCTAATTTGTACATTGGTAACGTGTTTCCAGTGACCGGCCAATGTAATAACAATAACAAATTATACTCTGTCTTCTTTGAGATCCTGATGGGCAGCTGAAATGGGATATTTCCACCAGAACTGAATATCAGTTTTTTCCTGAACATCCAAAACTTGTGAAGTTTCTGAAGATTCAAGGTCAGGTTTAGCATTGTGCTAGTAGAGTCCTACCATGTTCTCAGTGGTTTTAATTCAGTTAAAGTCTGTGACCAAAAACAGTCTTATCAGTGTCATTATCTCTATCAGCAAAGTATCCGAAGTACAGTACCAAGCAAAATGCTTTGTAAACCACTTGAATGCCAATATCTTAGCCATATAGCTTTATCCTTATTTATAGTAGGAATCCATCAAATTAACATACTAATCAGAGAGGCCTCAGATGAGAAAATTCCACTGCCCCTAAATATTTCTAATGATGTGTTTTAAATCTATGCAATAAGGATAAATTATGTTAACACAGGATTTTAAATATTTTCTTAAACTGTAGAACCCTTTTTTTGCTCAACCAAAATTTTACCTAGAACCTTAAACCATAAAGCTAGATAAACAACTGTTTTTATTTATGTATAATACAAATGCTATCACATATAGTGATTTACCACATAGTTTTTTTTTAAGTTACTAAAAATATATTCATAACATTGTATATATATTTCTAACTTTAGTGTGGCCTCTGCTTTATTTTTTCTACAAGAAATAATAGCTAATAATACCAAGTGAATACTGAGTGCTCCTTTATATGTCAGAAACTTTTGAGTGCTTTCTTTGAATTGTCTCACGTAATCCAAGTGTCAAGTACCATTTTACAGGTGGGGAAGCTGAGATATAGAGATAGCAACTTTGCTGCCCGGGATCACAAAGTGTTTAAGCAGGAGAGCTGGGAGTGTTCTCTGGATGACTGACTCCAGAACCCAGGTACTGACCACTCATATACCACCTCCTACCCTCCTACCTAAAATAAAAATAATCTTGCACCAGGATCTCTGAATGCACAAGGCTGCTATAGAGAGATTTTCGTCAGACATACTGGAGGAGAATTTTGCAGAGAATTAGTTGCCTTATGGCTTTCTGAAAAATTAGCCCACAGGCCAGGGGTTTGGTTTTATTATTACCTCTTTGCTGCCTCTTGAACTTTTTTGAAGCAAATGCTGGTGTCAACCTTGGCTGCACACTGGAATAACCTTGGCGGGGGGCGGGGGATGGGTGGTATAAAATGTACTAGTGCCTGTACTTTTGTCCCACACTTGGAGGGCCTGATTTAATTGATCTCATGTGTGGCCTGGATACCCTTTGTTTTTTTTTCCCAAGCTTCCCAGATGTTTTCTGTGCAGTCAAGGTTAAGAAGGGCTGTATTTAAAGCTAAGCTGCCTTTCTGCTGTGTTCATACCATTGCTCACATAGGGTATACATGAGATGGGTATAACTAACAGAGAGGGATGGGTGGCTAAAATCAAGTCACTCTAAGTTAATAGGACCATTTATTAATACTGAGTCATTCATTCATTCATTCATTCATTCATTTCCACGGACAGTCAAGTGCTAGGAAGAAAAATCCAGCAGGGGCACGAGACAGAGAATGACAGGGGGCTACTTAAGCCAGGAGATGGGGGGTGGCCTCTGAGGAGGTGACATCTGAGCTGAGACCTGGGTCACAGAAGGATCACATCTCCTCAGGGAGATGGCTAGGGGCAGGGAGGTGTTCCAGGCAGAGGGAGCCCAGGGCAGAAGCCTGGAGGCAGTTCTGCCTGGTCCACTGCAGGTTCTCTTCCCCTACTTTGCAGTGCAGTTGTGAGCATCAGACACAAGGTCAAGTGAATAAAGCAGCTAGCCCAGAGTAATAACCGCCACGGGTACCATTACCAAGGGCAGCCCCCTTTTCCAGATGAGCAAACTGAGGCCCAGAGAGGATAAAATGTCTCCCTGCAAACCAGAAGCTGGGGAGTAAGATTCATATGAGGCCACAGTGTTCCACCCACACCTGTGCATGCCTGGGGGCTGGAGTCTGGGGTCCAGCAAGGAGCGCCCCCCCTCAGGGCAGAGGTGGAGGCACAGCTCACAGAGATGCCAGACAGGAGGGTCCAGAGGGTGAGGTCAGGGCTTGGGATGGAGGGGGCTTGGGGATGTGGTGTCTGGGGTAGCTACATTGACCAGGAGACCTCAGGAGCTTAAAAATAGGGGATGCCTCGGACTTCCCTGGCAGTCCACTGGTTAAGACTCCCCGCTTCCACTGCAGGGGCGCGGGTTTGATCCCTGGTTGGGGAAGTTCTGCATGCCATGCCGGGAGTCCCTGCTGGGAGCGTCTCGCTGCCTTCCGATTGGCCCAGCCGATCCTAGCGCCTTCTGCCATTGGTTGCTGGTTCCTTGATCCCCATTCGACAGCGGTCATTGTGACATCACGGACCCATGTGGGAGAGCCCAGCCAACCACATGGAGAAAGGAATTTCCCCAGTAGCTGGGGCGGTGAGGCTGATTTAAGGTGGTCTGAGCAATCCTGGGTCCCAGGGCTACTTCTCAGGCTGTTCCTGGTCTCAGGACTTAATGAAGCTCAGGTTCCTGATGTCTCATGGCAGAAAGAATCCAGTGAGAGACAAAGTGATAGGTAAGAAGTGGATTTATTTAGAGAGATACACAGTCCATAGACAGAGTGTGGGCCGTCTCAGAAGGCGAGAAAGGCCAATACTGAGTCTTTAAACGATTGTTCTTTATATTATTCTACAAAACACACACACACACACACACACACACACACACACACTAATTCCCTAAGAATTCTCAATGGGTCATTGTAAACCAGTCTAGGTGGTCCTGTCCATTGTACTTAAGTTTTCTAATGCCTAGCTTTATACCTTGTGATAGGAAAAGCAACAAAACCTCAAGCTTGGAAAAGCATTATTTTGGATAATATTTAGAACACAGGACTGAAAATGGGAAGATTCTGTAGAAAGGGAACGTCTGTTTATGATAATTAGTAGTAGTGGTTAAAAACCTATTCCTCATATGGAGCACTTACTAGTTCTTTAGTAGTGCAGACAGCTGCTTTTAGCTAGAGGGCCTGTCATATGTAATGCCTTGTTTATAGCCATAACAGAACAAAATGATTAGTGTCTGGGGAGGGACTCACAGCCCTAGAACACATGCATACATACATATACATGTGTACATACACAGAGGTGGGGGGAAAGAAAGAAGGAAAGGGAGGGAGTAGGAAAGAAAGGGAAAGGGAGAAAAAAAGGACAGAAAGAGGAAGGAAGGAAAAGGAAAAGATTGATTTACATGCCTATCACTAAATTATTATTTGGGCAGGTAGATTAGTTCTTCTCTGTGATTGCATGTGCGGGCAATTATGCTTCCATCTAGAGTAATTAAACACGTTCATTTGTTTTCTTGGAAACGACTAAAAGTAGATTATGTGCCCATCAGGTGATTCTCATTTCAAAAAACAACTTGTTTAGCGGTAAAACTCCACCTCCAAAAATGTCCATACATTCCTTTATCCCCTGCTATCAATTTTGTTGTGTTGTGACTTTTTAAATCATGAATATTTAGTTCCAGTAAGTTCACTATGCTGTCATATTAAGGATGTTCCTTTTTAAATTAGAATCTATACGGTGATTTACTTTACTTTTTTTCCTTTTTCTCATTCAGATTATAGTTTTTTCCGCATAACTTTATATATCCTATAGTTAAGTTTTCTTTTTTCTGAGAATTTTGTCACAACTTGGATCAACAGAATCCTTTAAAGCATGAAGACAAATATTTGCCTAGGAAAGACAGGGATGGAGGAAAAAATAAGTGATATGTTTGAGGTCTAACTTTACTTGGATCAGTAGCCTGCAGTGCTCTTTTTAGCTGGAGGGCAGAAGGACAGAATTCTCTCTTGGACAGCTCCCCCCACTGTAACTGCTAGCTGTGAATGCACAGAATAATAGGTGTTGAATCAAGGAATCACCAAAAAGTTGTACTTTAAAATTTTTGTCAGTTAAAATATGTCACGTGTGGTATTAGAGTAATTGAAATTATTATGTCAAATGATACACTGGCCTTATAGCAAAATTGGGGAATTCTTTAAAAGAAACCTCTTAGCTGTTCAGTAAAGCCTAGGATATAGGGAAGAAGAGTAATGTCATTGCTTTGACAGGTTATTTGTTGGTTTTCTGATCCAGGCTGTTGCCCCGCCAGGATTCTGAGAGCCCCGGGGTCCTTGTTGGATTCCTTTCAATACCTCAACTCCTAGATAATTGAAAAATAAGATCACTGCGGTCCGCTTGAGGAATTGTGGATCTGGGCTGATAGATTACATCCTCTCTGTGTCCAGATTGTCATTGTACTTTTGCATCATTCTAGCGCCCTCACTGCTTCTGGACCTGAAACATCTGTCTCTGTATTATTCCTCACTCTTTATTTCTGTCACTAAGGTTCAGTTGACCCCACGGACAGGAAGGGAGAGTGACTGCTTGAAGCAACAAGCTCCAAGGAAGGGATGAAAAGAGAGCACCTCACGTCTGCCCTGTCAGCTCCGTAAAGTAACTGGCTCAGACAGAGGGCAAGGGAGATGGCCTAACTTCGATGGCAGAGGTGATCTAGTACGCGGCAATCAGGGGAGCTCAGCCGGGTATCTTCTCTGGTACAGAGCATAACCAGCCAAGAGGCTAGGGACCACAGGGGAGCTGTGTGTTTTTAGCAGTCTAATTGAAGACAGAATCTCCTCCATCGAGAAACTGTATCTTGACACTTGAACGACCATGATGATTAACTGCCAAACTTGCCATCCTCCCACGTTTTAGGATATACCTGTAAAGAAAAGGCCAGTCTAATGAAACATGCTTGTTGAACATCTGATCAACTGTGACTTGTTCTCTAGCCTAGTACTTGAGCCAGAAAAACCAAGTGTAATTCAAGCGCACAGGAAAAGATAGTAGTCTGATCCTACGGCGTAGTCTCAACTCTTTTGCCCCTCCTTCTACAGTTCTATCACTTTAGCCATTAGTGACCCTGGCTAAAAGGTTACTCAGTCAGTCAGTCAATATGAAACAAAATAAAAGTCTTGAGTTTCAGGACCAGAAGCCTTGACCTTTCTACTTCTTAAATGCTTGAACTGACTCACAGCAGCAGTTCCTTGCTTCAGCTCAAGACGACAGACTCGCCCTCCTGGACAGCATGGTCTGACTGCTGTGTGATGCTTCTCTCTGTGTCTCTGTCTTTAACCCTTCGTCCTTTACCTTCAGCGGACATTAATTCTACCTCCCTGCAGAAAATTACTTAACTTCCTGGGTTAGGAAGTGAAATTCAAATGCCAAAATAAGCATTCTTTGGGTTGAGTCACAGGAATGATTTATTATGTGTCGGTTTATCAGTGAATCATTTGTCCACTTCAGGAATAGACTTTTTTAGTTTGTTGCCATTATACCTGGCAATAAACTAAAACAGATACAGCAGCATAAACAGAATTATTTCAGCAGTTCATCCTCTGTGGGACCTATTACTTTATAAGGAAAGTTTTAATGAAATTACAAATTAGAGTTGTGTCCTGCCATTGCAAAGTGAGTTCTGCTTTTAGAGTGAATGTGGCTTTCATAGCACCCAAGGTGATACTGAGCAAAGGATCATTGTTGGACCTGCAGTGCCATCTACAGGATAGATGGAATAATGGAGATTGTGCTTCAAGTAATGTAGCCGCAGGGGAATTCAGATGTGTTATGTGTTTCAAGTTCCCTGTGTACACACAATAAGACTTTGTTGCTACATTAAAAAAAAAAAAAAAAAAGTTGTATATTTCAAAATGCTGTTATAGTACTTAAGCCTCTATTAGACTCCTAAGGTAATGGAGTGTTGTGTTTTGGTTTTTATTGAATTAATTGGAAAGCCCATTCATTTGTTTCAAAAATCCATCTGATAATCTTTGTAAGATGTAGTATTAAAGTTTCTGGTTACTTTGAATAGACTGTATTGCACTTAATATTAGATCATGATTTACTTATTTATCATGTCTATGGCTTATATCTGTCTCTCCCTGCCAGAACATAATCACCAGGAGGGAGAGATTTTTATTTTATTTACTGATTTTTCCTAAGAACCTAGAACAGTGCCTGCACAAAAGTAGGTGCTCACACATTTGTATGTGATGAGTAAATATCACTATGTTTTGCTAGTAAGAGGAACAAATATGGAAAGTCAATTACTCTCCTGGAAGCTTAGGGTCTTGCTTTTAATATGAGGGTGCCAATACCTTCTTCCTATCTTTCTGTTGTTGTGAAAATTAAATGAGATAGTGGATGGTGAAGTACTGTGAACTATGAGGCACTATAAAATTTAGGCATTTTTCCCAAATACCATTTTTTGTTTTGGTTAGAACTCCAGAAATGTAGGAAACGTAAGACCCTCTTTTTCGCCCCCCCTCCCATAATTTCCTGAGGTACTTTTTTTTTTAAAATAAAGTGTGGCATGTACTTTTAAAATTTATTTATTTATTTATTTTATTTTTGGCTGCGTTGGGTCTTTGTTGCCATGCGCGGGCTTTCTCTAGTTGCGGCGAGCGGGGGCTACTCTTCGTTGTGGTGCGCGGGCTTCTCATTGCGGTGGCTTCTCTTGTTGCAGAGCAGGGGCTCTAGGCACACGAGCTTCAGTAGTTGTGGCACGCGGGCTCAGCAGTTGTGGCTCACAGGCTCTAGAACGGAGGCTCAGTAGTTGTGGCGCACGGGCTTAGTTGCTCCGCGGCATGTGGGATCTTCCCGGACCAGGGATCGAACCCCCATCCCCTGCACTGGAAGGTGGATTCTTAACCACTGCGCCACCAGGGAATTCCAATCCTGAGGTACTTCTAAAAGACCATATTGGTTGGGGTCTGGAAATCTTTATTTTATAAAAAAAAAAAATTTAGAGGATCCTGAAGCACACTAAAATTTCAGAACTTCTGGCATAAAGAAGAGGTTGAAATTGAATTGAACCCCAAATGAAAAGTTACTCTTTTACTATTGCCCCCGTCAATTATTTCCTGATATAAAGTTGTTTCTGATAGGATGTATTCTTTGTCATAATAAGGAAAATACAGAAAATTTTAGTTGATTTATTATTATTTAGCTTATGGTTTAGAGCACTGCCTAACTTTTACAAAAATTTAGACCAGAAGGGTCTAGACATATGTAAATAAAGATTCCCTGAATACATGAATGTTACTTAATTTTAGAGAATTTTACATATATTTCACAAAGTAGGATATAAATGTTACATAAAACATTAGAAAGTCAAGACATACAGGGTTCATCAGGGTCATATCATTTGATCAGGTGGGAGATGTGAGTAGAACCAGGCCCTCTGATTCCAGCCCCATTCTGCTCTATCATGCTGACCCTCCCAGCTCCTACTTCCTTCCTCCTCCTGCCCAAACACCAGAAACCAGCAGAGAACACAGTGCTAGCTAAGTGTGCAGTAAGGCCCCAGTAAGCCTCATTTCATAAATCAGTTTCTCAGCATTCTAAATTTGAAATGATTTTTCATCAGTTCATGTTTGTCTTCTTGACAACCTTACTTCAGCTAGAATCTTTGGGGTAGGACTAAAGTTCAAAAGAATGGGCCAAATACATAGGATTAAGTTCTTTGGATTCAGAAAGGAAAAAGAGAAAGTCTCACGTACTGTTTATGAAACTTGTGACGTACAGTTTGCATGTTAGAAGCCTTTTTTTTTTTTTTTTCCTATTCATGCTTCTGGTTTTTCCACCCTAAGATAGATAGACAGATAGATAGATAGATGGATAGACAGATATCGCTCATGTCTTTGCTTCTGAAAGTCAAATATACTCGATAAACATGCTCTCTGGCCTCCCCAACACACACACGCACACCTGCACACACACACACACACACACACACACCTGCCTTTGGAATGCTGCCAAGAATTACCATTTTACTTGAATAGCATTAGGTAATTTAGTTAATCTGTTCCAAACTTTAGGAAGTGCAGTACCGCTAAAATATTCTTCTCTAACGTAAGCCAGTGATTCTTACAGCTGCATATCCAGAGGTTCAGGCTGCACATCCTCCCCCAGGGCTGTCTAGCTTTCTAGCACCAGGCATTTGTAACTGAGAAATCAGCAATGCGGTACTTGCTGTATTTTCCAGAATCCCATGCTGGGATCCTACACTCTTCTCTGGCCCTCTTATTAGCAATGATCTGACACAAAGAATTATGAAACCTGGGAAAGACAGAGGCCAGAGAAAACTGCCCCATCTTCCCAGGATGTGCCATATCTGCCCCCCCACACACTACCACCCCAGAACCTCCAAGAAAAGAAACTTGAGCCGACATTTTAGACTAATCATCATCCTCTGGTTACAGTTACATTTCTGGGAGGCCAGAGGCTGCTTCCCGGGGTGCAGAAGGACACACGCAGAACGCTGTCATCAATCATTCATCAGTTGCACTTGCCATTTGCATCCATTTATCTAATCACAGAGCACAGCAACCACCACCCATGAACAGTTCAAAATCAGATTAACACAGAAACACTGAGGGTGATTATAACATAATCACCCACAAATTCTCTAACGCTATCAAAAATATATGCCTGCCCCTGTTCCTATTTCCTTAAAATGAACAATAAACGTTCTCTCTACCCCATATCACATGTTTAAGGAGGGGTGGGAGAGCGTAGAATATTGTAACACAGAGAAAATATGGGGGCAATCACATGCCACATTTCTTCAGATCAGCAAAGAAACTTATCCTTTGGGCTGAAAATTCCTGGGATTGTGGTTCGAAGCATATTCTCTCTTCATTTCTGTAACCACACGAAATGCACACTCACGCAAAGCTGCTCTGCACTGCCATTCATCTTTCTCCTGCTCCCACCTCCCCGCCCCCAGTCACCTTCCTTCACTCTGTTCATGGTTTTCTTCGTCTGTTTGTTTTCGGTACCAGGCTTTATCTTCGTGGTTTCTACCTCAGGTTCTTTTCATGATTACAATTAGACTTGAAGCTGCTACGTAGTCACTTTATCCAGGACATCTTTTTAGAATCATCATAAACAACACTAAAAGCACTGAAGATGGTCAGTGACGGGAAATGAATGACCTTTCTTTCTTCCTCTGTTTGAAAATCTCTCATGCCTCTCCTATCACAATCGTGTGTGTGTGTGTGTGTGTGTGTGTGTGTGTGTTGACTCAGAATCGTACCTCACTGGACAAATACTGAATTGACTTCTGCTCACTTCTTGTCACGTCCTTAAAGTGCTTATATACTTTCTACTGTACATAACATAATTTAAGGACCTTAAGCTCTTAAACGTCTTCTGTTATATATAACACTATTTTAGTTTGAAAAGAAATATTCAAATAATGTAACACCCAGGTGATAGCAAAATGGTTTCGTTACTAAAGGATAAAATTCGAGCGAGGCTTACATTGCATACCTCAGTGTAACCAGGAATAAAGACCGGAGGAAGCAAGCAAAGTATTTCTCGTCAAAGGAAGCCTAGGTCGCCTATTGGCAGCCTGGCTGTTGGACTGTGTTAATGGACCTATAAAAGCTTTGTGGGCATTACGTTGATACTGAGCCCTTCCCTTGCAATTTTATAATTTTAACTAAACCCACTAAATTGAGGAATGCGGTCTGCGTGCAGGGTGAGAGGGGGCACAAAATGTACTAACTGTCAAGCCATCCTGAACGGATTCAACTGAATTTCTCTTGTTCTTCAGCTAAAAGGATTAGTTGTTCTTTGCATCCTCAAGTAGCTTGAAAACTTGGTCAAGGATGAAAAGTGCTATTTTCAGGTCGATATCTCCTCCCCTTTCCCAGTCCCACACTCAAATCAGTTCCTACCTACAAAGGAGGCTGGAATCTCCACTCCTCAGTACATTTATATATGAGGTAGCATAAAAATTGCCTTCATTGGTGTCTATGACAGGCCTATCTTTAGCCTGAATAATATGATACTTAGGTTTCAGAATATTTTAAGCAGAAGGAGAAGGTGGGTTGCTCCGTTGCCAGCAAGCTCATTCTTGCTTTTACATGTATTTATATATTCTTCCTCCTGCCAGGAATGCTCATTTTCTCTCTTTCTTACCTCCCTCTTTCTTTCCCTTTTTTACCTTTCCTTCTTACACAACTTTTTAAGGCTCAGCTCAACTCAACCTGAGTTGTGAGGGCTTCCCAGAGCAGGACAGTGATTTCTCCTATATGTACTTCTTCTTGCATGTTTTCTGGAATACATAACATAGAATCTTACTACATACTGCGTTCGTCATGTATGTACAAGATCATGTGTCTTCCAAGTGACTGTGGTGTCTAGAGATCAGTCGTACATCATCACTTGTCTAGTTAGGCTTATAGAAATGAACGATATTTAAATTAATGTTTCTTAGAACTTGGATTTTTTTTTAATTACTTATTTGGGAGGGAAAGACAATCTCTTCTGTCTTAAGTGCTTATAAATTGGATATTTTTAGATTTCTGGAAAACTAAGTACTGAAACGGGTAATGATAAAGCTATTAGGATAGCTCTCCAATGTCCATTGTCTTATGTATAAGATCCAATTTGAATGGATTTTACTGTTGTACATTTCTAAAATAATTTCCATAAAAATCATGTTTTCAAACTTTAAAATGCTTTGAACATAGATATGTCATGATATTAGAATCCACTTAAACATAATTTAAGTAATAAAAAAATGGGTTTATACATTCCTCAGCAGTTAGGCAAGATTACTGAAAAAAGTAATAAGATTTATGATACATCAAATCTGTAAATGTAGCTAGCTAGGTATCTGTCATCTCTTAGAGGTAACATACCAACTGAGATGTGCAGAAGAACTTGAAAAATACCCTTTGTTCACATATTTTGAGATGTGACATTAGAGTGACTTATTTATGAGAATTTCATAATACATTAGTAAGTGTGCTGCAGGATATTTTGGAAAAGTAATGAAGGCTTAGTAATGCAAAATTTTTCTCCAGCCTTCTGTTCCTAGAGATAAATGAGGTGAGACTTTCTCTTCGGTTCAAGACTTCAGCTCTTCCTATCCATAATCTCATTTATCACTTCATCCTACACATTTGTATAGTTGCTTATTCTTTTATAAATCTGCTCCATCTCCTCTACTAGATTCCAAGTCTCCTGGAGACAGATCCAGGATTTTTTCATCTGTTTCCAAGGCCTACCAGCAGAGTGTCCAGTGCAAAGTGTGTGCACATGAGAGAAGGAACAAGAGTTTGCTACCAGACGGGGGGGGGGGGGGGGGGGTGGAAAGTGGGAGAGGAAGGAGGATGCGTATGAATGGTGGCCTGGTTAGCTTCGCTGTCTGCTCAAGATGGTGCCCTGTTGCCGGCTCAGCCCTTGATCAACATTATCCCACTCATCCACGCAGCTGTCTTCATCCAAAGTCTCCATCCAACATTACTGAAAGCCTCTTGGCTGCTAGGCATCTTTCTCTGAGTATCTTCAGGGAAATTCATCAACAGATAAGGGCATTAAATAGAAACATGGCCCAGTGAATTCTGGATTGTGGTGGTGGTGATAAAAGCACAGGGAAAAAGACTTTTTAAAAATAAATTTTTTAATGAGGAGTTGGCCTGAAAGAGGGAGGACATTCTGGCAGATCGACATGCAGGAATACAGACAGGGAGGTGGGAACAGGAAGGGGGGAGGTGCAGGGATCTAATGGCAGTTTGCTATCACTAAAACAAAAAAGTGCAAGACACAGAATAGTGAGGAATGGGTATTAAACCCATCGAGGCCATGCCATAAAGGACCCTGCTAAGCTGGTTAATGAGCTTGGACTTCATCTCACATAATGGGTATCCATCAGACATTTAAGGAGAGTGACAGGCTAGTTTGGATAGTTCAGTCTGGCAGTTTTGTAAAGGATGTATTTGAAGGCATAGAACTGAAGGCAGGGAGACTGATAAGTAGATGGAATGAGGTGAGAGACTCAACGGGCGAGAGTATTAAAATTGGAGATGAGGGAATATTCAGGAAGGATTTTGGAGGTACAATTACACCTCTGTCTCAGTACTCTTTTTTGAGTGTAAATCATATATCACTCCCTGGTTAAACCTTCAGATGGTTCCCCATTGCTCTGAGAACAGAACACGCACACCTACCAAGTCTTACAAGGCTTCCCTCCTGCTTACCTCTGAGCTCAGACCCACACCCAGTTCAACCACTGTCCTCAGCCAGGCCTGAGGTTATTTACTTTCTCTGTATTCACCTGTTGGTCTCTCTGGTTCAGGGGCTGCAGTTTGCCCTCTGATCTCACTTCTCTTGGGGATCGAAGAAGAGTTGTTCTTTTTTCAGTTGTTCAGAAAGAGTTGCATCAGAGGGTTTTAAGCAAAGGAACATACTTCACAAGAAATACTCTGGCTGCCATATTGTAAAAAGACTACAAGTCATCAAGTGCCAATGTGGCAGGCCTCTGCTGCATTTAGACTTGTTGAATTATTGAAAAAAAATCATTATATTTCTTACAAACCATAGCTTACTCTTTTCAGATGCAAGGGACTAGTGAGAGTTACTAGGCAGTCTCTAGCTATGAGGCTTGCTGTGAGGACATCTTACACTGGGTTCCAGGGAATCTTGGGCAGATTCTAACTGACTGAGAACACAAGTATCCCCAGGTGGATATATTGGTGGGGGGCATTAATGAGATGCAGAAAAATGCTGAGTTTCATTGTAAATCTCACCCTTTTGTAAGATGCACATCATCCAGCAGTTGAAGAGTTGGGTTGCAAACTTTTCATTTTAAAATATCATTGATAATAAAAAGAAATCTTAATAAAATTAATTATTTACTCTCAATACAGGATCTGCTGGTTCCATTTCACACAGTTGTCCCAGACACTGGCATCCTGCACCTTGCCAGTCCACTGTCCCTGGGTGGGGCTTTCATTTTCCTGGTCACAGCAGGCAGCTAGGGCTCTACCCTGTCAGCATTCCAGGTAGCTGCATAGAAATCAAGGAACAAAAGCATCAGCTGTCTTTTGAAGGAAAATTCCCTTAAGTTGCTATAAAACCTCAGCAAGTATCTTTTTAGCCAGAACTTTGCCTCATGGACATACCTAGCTGCAAGGGAAACTAAGAAATGTTATCTCTATTCTCAGGAGCTGTGTGCCCAGGTAAAAATCAGTGGTCCTGTTATTCTAGATGAAGGAAAAAATGGATATCAGGGGATAATAAGCAGTTTCTGTCCAGACTGCAAATGACATGGAGAATAGATGGTACTGTTTTTGTCTTGTTTTGTTTTAACATCAAAACCCCTAGGATTTACGGACTTGGGTCAAAAATGTGGAAGACTGTTGAGTAGTTGTTCAGTTGAACTTACAAATTTGTTCAGCACATTTTCCTACCAGTCACAATTTTCATTATGCCACTTGAGCCATTTATTTCTAAATCCATCCCCTAATTTAAACTCTGATGGAATTCACGCAGCGTATATAACTCACCACCAGACAGCTGTTTTTGGTTTTTTTTTTTTTACATAACTTTTTTTTTTTTTTTTAAATTTATTTATGGCTGTGTTGGGTCTTCGTTTCTGTGCGAGGGCTTTCTCCAGTTGCGGCAAGTGGGGGCCACTCTTCATCGCGGTGCGCGGGCCTCTCACCATCGCGGCCTCTCTTGTTGCGGAGCACAGGCTCCAGACGCGCAGGCTCAGTAGTTGTGGCTCACGGGCCTAGTTGCTGCGTGGCATGTGTGATCTTCCCAGACCAGGGTTTGAACCCGTGTCCCCTGCATTGGCAGGCAGATTCTCAACCACTGCGCCAGCAGGGAAGCCCCAGACAGCTGTTTTTGATCAGACTGGTGGCAGCCCAAATCTATAACCCTGGGATTTGTATTCTGTTCCAGGTCTTCCACCACAGAATGAAAGGAAGTTTGTTTAGGAACATTGGTAATTAGGTGGGGTGGGGCGTTCCATGCAGGGTTACTATGAATGTAGGTAGGACTAAAGTATAAAAGTGATGAGTTCCCAAGCCATGAAAGCCAGGTGAAGCCCTACGGACTTGAATTAGATTCATGGCTTTCGGCATGTTTTATACAAGTAAAGGTAAGAAGGAGGAAATTGAGCTGACTGACATAAACAGCCTAATAATCTGAGTGGATATATTAAATCACCCACTTATTACTCAAAGGCATGAATCTTTGTCAGATGTCTACTCATGCTTTTTTTAAGCTTATTTGCTTTTTTCCCCCTTTAACTTGAAGTATGAAGAAAAGACGGGGGGTACGTTTCTCTTGTCTCTTGAATCAGAATGTCAGTTGCGTCAGAATGTGACAACTTTGACAAATGAGACTGTAGCTTGATCAGCAGTTTCAATATAGGTGCAGGGGTTCTCGGGTACCGAGGCTCTCCTCACTCGTCCGTCATCTACAGTGAATAACCTGACAGTTACTTTGCAAAGTTTGGAAATTTAACTTGGGAAGAATGATAAAGAATATAGAAACCCAAAGTATACAAATAAATTGGAAACCAAATGCTATTTTGTTTTGACACTAAGAAAAAATGTTCATTTATCTGGGTTTGAATTTCTTTCGTTTCCATCCCATATATATGTATGTCATACTGGAGTTCCATTTTGCTCTATTTCTTTTCAGTCTTTGTTTTATAGCTATTAGAGCAAACTTCATACCCTAACTAAGTTCTAGAAATAAAGGACATTTATTTTCTGTCTTCTTCTCAACTTGTTGCTAGTAAAACCACTCAAAACGTGGAGTGAAGAATACCTCTGCATCTCTCTCTTTTTTCAGACACCTGATACATCTTTCCCCCTCCACTACCATTCTTTTCATTTAATTTTTGTTTTAGCTTATTAACTTCATAAAAGAGCATGCAAACCTTGATTGATTTGATATCTATTTCAGAAAACAATGTCATTTAATCTGTTGTGAAGAAATTACCCATAAGAATCTTGAAAACTAGTTAAGATGGTGACCAGTGGTCATGGAGACCACATTTAATGCCCTTTCAAAGTTAGTCCTCCTCAATAGCAAAGGAAGCAGAGAGGAGGGGAATTTCCCTTCCCTAGGCCAATGGGCTCTCTTCCTGAGATTTGCAAAACTATTCCCGTATACCAAGGACCACGAATTTTCATTCTTGTAGCTCTATTCTGGTTACCTATTCAGTGTTCATTCAGCACAGATTGTCCCTGTCTTAGCATTTGGGTTTGTATCTAGCTGAGATTGTTTTTCCTGCTTGTATCTAGAACCATAATATATTAATAAAATAGCTTCTAAGCATACATGTCTTTTTAAAAATATAATCATTTTCCTACAAAACAGACGTACTCACATCTCCCCCCACGTCTTCATCCCCTTCAGGATCCTCGTGATGCTCTTTTTACTGTGAGTGGAACAGGTGAGCCAACAGACCCTTAGGGTCACTTTAAAAAGTGTTTTCAAGTCTCTACTCCAGCCTAGTTTAGGAATAACAGTCCAGTGACTGCAATCCCATTCTTTCAAAGTCTGCTTTAAAGACTTCAGAAATATGTCGCTCCAAGGATGTTTAGGAAGACCAACTTAAAATTTACAGTAAGCGAAGAATGGCTGTGGGAGGGATGCAGAGGTAACAGGAGGCTTAAATGGAACAAGAAAAGGAAGGAATGCAGTTACTTTGATGCAGTTCTTTTCCAGGCCTAAGCAATGTCTGTGTTCCTTTGAATTTTAAACTTGTTTGAATTATTCTTTTGTTGCTGTTTGCAGCCATCACATTGATCTAGGGGAAGCAAGTGGGGCAGTTAAGAATCTCATTCCAACTTGGAACTGCCTCTATATTGATTGGTAGTAATGGCAAAGTGGCTGAAGAGGAAGGGACTGTGTGCTTTATTTCTTATTGACCGAAGGTGTGTCTGTCTGATTAGTCTCCGCCGACTACAGAAAGAGCAGGTACATGCTGTTGAGGGATCTAGCGATGGAGGTGTTGTGCTTTGAGGGAGGCCAGCAAGGCACCTGTCCCAAAGTTATCACCACTGGATTGTCCATCGCTTTCCAAACTCTACCACTGGAGATTCACTCATTCTGACATTTCAGTTCAAGTCAGTTAAATATATTTTGGATCCAATCCTTATGCACAGCTCTGGGACTTGTAAAGGATTCAGAAGTTAATAAATGTGGACTATCCTGGAATTTTCAATCTAGAGGCTGGACAGACATTTTTGTGTGTAAGAATGTATGTTGTATGATTTCTAACTTCAAGCCAAAAATAAGAACGGAAACCAAACATATGAGTAAGCAAAACTAATTTTAAAAAAAAAAGAAAGATTGAGTTAAAAAAAAATCTACATGCCAAATAACTACAAGAGATCCATTTAAAGCAAAGTGACCCAGAAAAGTTAAATGTAAACAAAGTTAAAAGTACTAACAAGCAGGGCTTCCCTGGTGGCGCAGTGGTTGAGAGTCTGCCTGCCGGTGCAGGGGACACGGGTTCGAGCCATGGTCTGGGAGGATCCCACATGCCGCGGAGCAACTGGGCCCGTGAGCCACAATTACTGAGCCTGCGCGTCTGGAGCCTGTGCTCCGCAACGAGAGAGGCCGCGATGGTGAGAGGCCCGCGCACCGCGATGAAGAGTGGCCCCCGCTTGCCGCAACTGGAGAAAGGCCCTCGCACAGAAACGAAGACCCAACACAGCCATAAATAAATAAATAAATAAATAAAAATTAAAAAAAAAAAAGTACTAACAAACATAAAGCTGCTATTGAGGTTTTTATTAGACAAAGCTGGATTCAAGGTAAACTATGTCAACAGAGATATGAATGAGGAATTTATAATATTAAAGGGCACAATGAGGCTATAAGTATATACCCAAACACTATTGCACCAAAATCCAGGAAAATGAAAGAAGAAACTGAGAGAAACACAATAGTGATTATAGCCTTTAATTAACCTCGATCAGCCCATGACAGATCGAGAAAACAAACAAAAAGAGGTGAAATATCTGACTTATAATTAGTAAGATTTACATTATAGATAAGCATTTGTATATATAAATATATATATGTGGTGTACATATGAAATATGTACACCACATATATATATGAAGTACACTACAAATATATGCACATGAATAAAATTATATAACAGAACAATTTTTACATCACCTTAGAAATATACAAAATTGACTGTTAAGTGACCAAAAAAAATAAATTTCTACTATAAAATAAAAATTCCACATTCTGACCCAGTGCAGTAAAACTAAAAATTATAATAATTCACAGATTGATAAGAACACATTCTGGAAAGTAAAATTTTACTCTTAAGCAACTCCTGAATCAAAAGGGATTCATAATGCATTTTAAGAATTGAAAAAAAAATCCCTTGTATATCCTAGAATAAAGTTTGCTCAGGAAAATATGTAGCTTTTAATACTTGCATTCTAAAAAGGAAAAAAGAAATGAATCTGGTTTTAACTCAAGAAGCTACAAATGGAACACTAGAGTCTGCCTAAGGAAGTCAAATGAAGAAAATAAAAATGACCAAAGGAGAAATTAAAAAATCACAAAATCGTTAGGCAGTCCAAAAAACCGGTTCTTAAAGATAGAAAGCAAGAAACCACTAGACAGTGGGCCATCAAAAACAAAAAGGCGAAAGCACAGGAAAAGTAAAATTAGAATTGTAAAAGGGCAAATCCCACAGTTACAGTAAAGATGAAATGAATGATAAGAGTAATATGCAAGTATCTACCAAATATATTTGAGGCTATAAGCATTCCAGCAGGAATATGGCACCGTGGAGTAGACTCAGAGTCACGTAATGAGAGCAGAATTGGGAAGGAAATGGAGAAGATCTACCCCTCTGCTGAGATTCCAGAATATCCTCAAAAGAATAGAAAACTGCATTTATAACCCCCTGATTAGATTCTAAAAATTTTCTTTCCCATCCCTCTTGAAATGGCTACTTTTTGCCTGATGCAGAAAAAAGTTGCTATTGAGAAACAGTTTTTCATTTGGAAAATAAATCTAAACACTGAATATAAAAATGCATATGCTATGACTGAACTGTGCAAAACAAAATAATCACATTCATACATAAACACAAAGTGAGGACATATATTTAATTAGAGTAATAAGATTATGGGTAATTTTTCTTATTTTCCAGCCTTTCCAAAATACTGTTTGCCTAATAGAAATGCAGAACAAAATGAGGTGTCTCCTGTATATGAGTCCAAATTTTTTTTTAACAGTTCTGAAGACTTTCTCCCACTCAAACGACAAAGTCCACTCTCCCTATTGTTATAAAATTGTAGATGGTGTTAAATTATTCCTTCAAAGGCCACCTAAAACGAACCATGTCCTTAGTTGAATGCATACTCTTCTTGAGTTGTTACCTCTTAAATACCAACTATGACAACGGTCTTCATCCTCATAGGAAGGCAGTCATATAAGAAATCTGCAGTACAAACTCAGTTTGTATATTTTGTGGGAAGTACAGTGCATTTCTTAGTAAATTAACAGATCCTAATTAGTGGAATAATTCCCTCGTCCTTTATTGAATTAACCGTAAGTAGAATGGACCAAAAGAGCACTTTGGAAACTCCACTAGAGATGACAGACATCAGGGGTGATTCTGATCTTGGACTTAGCAACTGTTTTAGTTGAGATGACAGATAACTTCAATCTCTCAAGACAGAGAGAAAGGAGACAAACTTTCTACTGTGTATCGAAGACTGACTAAGCCTTTTCATGGATAAAATGATTTATTTCGGAGCTGGTAACTACACTATCTTGGGAATTTGTTGAGGTTGGCAGTGGTACTTCTTATCAAAAGATGTCAGAAAATTCTTACTTGCTGCCTATACTGTGTTTTTGAGAGCAAAAGTTATCTATTTTGTGACAGAAAAGGGGGGAATATTGCCCTCAGTTTTGGTTATATTTAGTGTGTCATTATAACTTTTGGTCTTATTAATACTTAGGCGACTTTGGATAGAATACTTACAGAATTTTTTGCACATCATTAAAAATTATATATCATGTCAAGGACTGGATGAATTGATGACAACTTGGATGAAATTTGACCTACTTTGCATATATATAAATATTTCAAATACTGTATTCAGGTAGAAAGGTATAGAATTTTTAAGAATTTCCTTACAGTTACTTGTACTTAGGAAGGCAGTCTGGAACTTAAGGCAACACTGCTTTTATTTCCACTATTAGTAATTATCACAAAGTATCTACATCTGGAATAAAATATCATAGCACATACTACTCGATTACTTTCTTCCTCCTTTTAAATAAAATCTTCAGAAACGTGATTCAGGTTCCCCTTGCCACGTACAGTCCACATCTTTGATTATGAGCCCCTACAAAAATAAAATTTAAAATCAACATTAAAAAACATTATTCTTTGCAAAAATTGTTTTGCCCGAGTAATGAAACAGTGCAGACCTATGAAACGAAAGAAAGAGAAGTCCCATCACAATCTAGCTGCCATAGGTAACTGCTTTTAAAAGTTTGATATTTATTTTCCTAGAATCTTATGCCTTTTTACTCTCACTGTGTATATTTTTAACAAAAAAAGTTAATAAGCATACTCTTCTATATTTGCTTTTTTCACTTAAAAACATATTTTATGTATTATTAAATATATTGCCTTACTTTATAAATACAGATCCAAATAATTTGGTTAATGCATTTGTAGCATCACGTTGTATAGAACTACCGTGACTTATTA
The DNA here is from genome assembly GCF_028021215.1 of Eschrichtius robustus. Taxonomy (NCBI): domain Eukaryota; kingdom Metazoa; phylum Chordata; class Mammalia; order Artiodactyla; family Eschrichtiidae; genus Eschrichtius; species Eschrichtius robustus. The sequence goes on along the minus strand of NC_090831.1, from coordinate 119,339,850 downwards.
AATCAGTTCCAATTTTATGTGTATGAGGATTATATCTGTTTTTTTAAATTACAATGTTGCAGCCAAAATCCTTGTACATGTACATGTGTGAATAGTCACGAGGACTCAGTGTCCAGAAGTGAGATGGTTGTATCATGGGATATATATATTTACACATTTGCCAAAATGAATATTCCTGCCAGTCTAATGGGGAAATTTGTCATTTTAATTATTAGGGAAATTATTACTTAATTATTAGGGAAATAGAGCATCTTTTCTTACAATTATAGGAATTGTAAGTTTTTTTTTTGAATTGTCTACTCATCTTTTCTGTTGGATTGTTCATCTAGGGTGTGTGAACACATTTTTTTCTATTAGAGTTATTGGACTTATATGTATAGTACATTTATTTGTAGTTTGTCTTCTGACATTATACATAAAAGTGCTTATTTATTTTACTTCAAAACATTTTGAATTATTTTGAAAAATTTTTTGAAATGCATAATATAGAAAAATATAATTCTTACATTTCTACCATCCAGAATTAGCATTTTTTTTTGTTTTTGTTTCAGCCTTTTTTTTAACTAAAGAAATAAAACGTTTAATGCATTAAAAGAAAAGCCAGTCTTCCAGACCAACACCTCAGACCTCGTTTATCTTCCTGAGTGACAAAGTGTGTTTTATAGTCTTCTAAAACTTTTGTGTAGTTTTGAATGCCTGCATATGTTTCTATAAAGAATATGTTATATTACTTTCTGTATTTTAAATTCCTTTTGTTAGTAAGAGCAAATTTTATAGTATAATATTTGGACTTCCTTTTACTAATGAGCATTTTGTTTTTGAAATTTATCCATGTAGATATGTATAAATCCAGCTAACAGTGTTTAACTTTCAGGCTCTCAGATTTAATAGTTTTTTATGTCTTGACTTTCCTCCTGTCAAAACTATAAAATTATCCAATTATTTTATTCTCTTTTTCTTTTTTTTTTTTGTTCACATCTAAAATTTTGATGTGGATCATTTGACATTTATTTGCGGATAACCACCAGCCATCCGGTGGTTGCACAACATCAAGAATGTACAGTGCTAAGAGTCACTGATTTACATACTTTAACATTGGGGGGAGAAAAAGGGAATAATGTAAGTAGGGAATCAACCCGGTTTTCTCCCCCAAATTGCTGGATGGTTTGCTTATAGTTCATTCATCAATTCATTATGTGCTTATTGATTGAAAACACTGCCTTTGTCAAACATGCAATATCCAGATACATATGATCAATTTCTGTGGTTTTTCTATGCATTTTTCTTATCCCTATACTGTTTGTAACCAGTATAGCTTAAGTTTATATTATTATTCTCCCCACATATTTTCCTTGGTATTCTGTTTATGCTTTCAATGTGATTCAGAATTGTTTTATCATGTTCCTAAAAGAAAATCTTATTTTTATTGCAATTTCACTGAATTTATAACTTAAATTAGGGGAATTTTTTATAGTTTCGATTTGTTCTTCAGGCACATACTCATTTATTCACATCTTCTTTCATGCCCCTTAAGTAAAATTTTACTGCTTCCTTCATACAAGTTTAGTAAATTTCTTCTTAAACTCATGTCTACAATATTTTTGTTGCAGTTAGTGTAAAATCTTTCATTGTATTTTCATATTTTCTGTCTTGCTCATATTTGTATAGTATGTAACTTTATCAAACACTCCAGTTGTTTTCAGTAGTTTTTAAGTTGGTATTCATAGATTATATAGGTTTATTTGTCACCATGTGTCTTCTTTGGTAAAGTGTTATTCAAATCAATGGTTCTCATCCGGGGCAATTTTGCTTCCCATGGGATCATTAGCAATGTCTTGAGACATTGTTGGTTGTCATTAATATGGATCCTGTCGGCATCTGTTGGGTAGAGATTGGGAGGCTGCTAAATATCTTTCAGTGCCCAAGAGAGTCTCTTGATATTAGTGAGTCATACGAGTTCTTTATATACTCTAGATACAAGTCTTTTTTTTGGACATATGTTTTGCAAATATTTTTCCCAGTGTGTAGCTACTTTTTGATTTCCTAAGTCTCTTTTGAAGAGCAAAAGTTTTAATGAAATCCAATTTATTGATCTTTTAAAGTTTTTATAATTCATGCTTTTTGTGCTTTATTTAAGAAATCTTTCTAACCCAAGGTCACTAAAGTATTTTCTTGTGTTTTCTTCTGTAAGTTTCTTAGTGTTTGCTCTTACATGTAAATCCATGATCCATCTCAAATTAATTTTGGTAAATGATGAGTTAAGGCTTGATGTTTATATTTTTCCAAATGGCTATCCTATGGTTCCAACACCAGTTGTAGGAGATTTTTTTCCTTTCCCCAGTGAATTGCCTTGAAATCTTTGTTGCAATTAATTATTCATACGTGTGGATCTGTTTCTGGTCTTTACATTCTGTTCCACTTATCTATCTATAATCTACTACCACACAATGGTTAGGTTACTGAAGCTTTATAATAAGTCTCGGAATCAGATGGTACAAATCCTCTAACTTCGATCTTTTTAACAATATTGAATCTTCTGGTCTAAGAACACAGGGTATCTCTCCATTTCTTTAGGCCGTATTTAATTTTTCTCAGCAATGTCGTCTAGTTTTTAGTTTAAAAACTAAATTTTTTGTCAGATTTATCACTAATTGTTTCATATTTCTTAAAGTTATCTTAACTAAATTTTTTCAGGTTTTAGATTTAATACTATATTAGCTCACATCAAAAAAATAGTTAAGAAGGATTTTTTTTTTCGGTTTTTTTTTTTTTTTTTTTGAAGATTTGGAGGAATTAATAAATGGAGTCTTTGGCCTCAAAATGCTTTCCTCCTTACTTCCCAGTCAAACGCTACCCATTCATTTGAGACTGTGGGAAAGACTATTCCTCTACCCTCTTAGGTAGACTATGTATTTATAGTCACTATTTCTTGAATCTAATTAAACTTCCTATGAATTTATGCTTGTCTCCCCTTCTACATTTCCTATATCTTGAGGTTTTTCTTCATATCACTGAGCATGATGCATTATACACCTTATACAGAGGGCAAGGAACTCAGTCGCTAATGCTTGAGTGTTCAAAGGTAGGTTTCCATAAGAAAGCTTAAAATAGAATTATTTCTCTGAAGTAGAGAAATTGATTTTTTAGGAGGGATATTGCTTATAATGCTTCTGGCTAGTTTAAAGATGATCTGACAATCGCTGATGATTAGTTACTGAATCACTGTTTCTCTGAAATACATGTCCGACAGTTATTTCCTTCGGAGAAATGTTAGAAGGAAATAACATCAAAATAAAAAAATCAGAGCAAGACTAAATGTAAAGGCCCCTGGAGTTCATCAAAGCCGTAGAAAAGGCTTGGACCAGGTGTGATGAAACATAAAAGCTATGCATTTTATTCACGTCACAGAGAGATATATGTACCCTAAAAATTGACTCATGCAGTTAAAGTTTTGGTGTATTTTATACTGGAATGAACGTTGCTGCTAGTAGGATGACACACCAGGACCCTACTGAAGAACCATGGAAAAGGAACAAATGACTTAGAGCTGGCAAAAGTATCCCTACAAAGAAATCCTATATGCTCTTAACACTCAGATAACAGAGCGTTTTTAACTAAGGGTCAGAAAATGAACATGATAGGTTAGCTGGCTGGACAGACATCCAGGGGAGCCTGCGTTCACGGGGGCAAAGTCATCCACCAGCAGAGACACGCCACGTTGGAGGCTGGGATACAGGTGTCTGCAGGTCTGGATCTGGATGCAGGTGTACAGAAGGATCAGAAAACACACACATAAGACGTGTGCCCCCATCTTAACAAGTTTTTAAACTAGAGAAATCAGTTTAAATGGGAGACTGAGGGCAAATTTTAAGTAGGAAAAAAAAAAGAAAAGAGTAGAAAAGTATAATGGATTGTCTCCATAAGCGCTTCAGGCCTTGTTAGCACTTGCTGATGACCCCAGCTCCTTTCCTACCAGGTAGACTGGACTCCCTTGCCGGGAGCAAGCAGAGGGGGTCCTCGGGTGGCCTACAATGTGGTACTTGGTGCCTGAGGATAACTGTGGCCTCTAGTGTAAAAATGCTGGTCAAGGTGGCATTTTTACCAAAAGCCTAGAAGGACACTATAGAAGTCTGTTCCCCAGAGGAGGAGAAACTAGGCCTGAGAACTTTAAGTCATTGATACTAATAATGAACAAGAGAAAGTAGTTGTATAGTATTCATACCTGAAAATAATTGATTTATCAGAAGAACTCTGAAAGTCTTTAGATAACAAATTATATTACTAGAGATGGTGCTTTATCCCAGCGAAAAGGTTTGACATACCTTTAATTCTTACTCAGATTTTCTCTACTTTCTGTCCATGATGTTACATATTATATTTTAAAGAATGCCCTAAATAATGATTTTTAAAAATAAAATGATGTTAAAATTATGCTGGTGACATTACAGTGATGATCTATAGATTGACTCAGACTTTGGTTTTCTTCTCTAAAATGTGTAAGCTTTGTGGTGCTTTGCTGATGAGTAATTACTGCCAGCCTGATGGCTGTCTCCTGAAGTAAAAGGAAGGCGTGAGGAAAGCTCGACAACCACTCTCAAGTCCTTGATAATAAGCCCTTATAGCAAAGCAGGATGCGTTGCAAGTGGATGACATAACAGTAGAACACTGCCTTTTGTGGGTTATTAGTGCCTTTCTAGAGGATTATCAATACTGCTGGCTTTTGGAGAAGAGTCTCAGATCATAATTTTAAAAGTCACTGTTTCAGCATCACCAAACAGATATTCTAAGCCCATCTTCTTACAAGTGGTTTAGGTTATTTTTCTTTAAGGGCATTTGTGTGTCAACATTTTATTTTAGTTGCCATTTGGGGGTGCTATTTTCACATACTTGTAAAATCTTTTTTTTAATTTATTCTCATCCACTTAGAAACGTGCTTAGTATTAACCATCAAGTTGCGGCTCTTTTCCGGATCTATAAAGTTATGGGCCTGTTTTTCAGATTTTTTTGTAAAATAAACACTGACCCCCGAGAATCAGCTGTTTATATTTTTTTGTTGAGAGATTTGATCACTTCTCTCTTGCTATCGAAGGCCCAAGCCAGTTTCCTTTTCAAGACCAAAATCTTTCTCCCAGCCACTCTCTACCTTGACCCCCAACTCCCACCCCATTCCATGATGAAGCAAAACTCTTTGACCAACCGAAAGATAACAAAAATACTTCTTTGTAGAACCTTAACAGTGGCCTATGGATAATCAGTACTCTCTCCCCCATCCCACAACACACACACACATATATACACATGTGGGTTTAACTGATTCTCTCCTTATATATCCTTCTCAATTCCTCAAAGAACTCAAGGATTTTAGTCAGGTATTTCTGTTTTGAGTCTGATTTATGAACTCTTCTTTGTCCGGCCAGGTGCCGGCCATACTCCACAATTCATAATCTGTCACCAGGTGTAATGGTCCATTTCCAAAGGTGAAGCGTGACAGTTCTTTCTGTATACATCAGGTAAACAGATCGCGTGGCTGCTCGGGTATCTATAAGAAGTGGGTGATCTATCTGGAGAGCACGTTAGCCTTTCAGCACACCCCCAGTTTCACTGTGGTTCTCTTCTTTTATGCTCTTCATTTTTCTTCATCAAAGGCTGACCTGATGAATAACATCCAAATCACTAGTGAGCAGATTGCTCCAAATCCCCAGAAGGGGAGTGGGTTGTGGTACCCGGTGAATTTCAGAGCATCTCAACCTTCAAACCTTTGTCAAATGAAATGCCATTCAGAGGGTACAACGTTTCAGTTATGCAGGATGAATAAGTAGAGATATGCTCTACAAAACTGTGTTGTGCACTTAAAAATTTGTTAAGCGGGTAGGTCTCATGTTAAGTGTTTTACCACAATAAAAAAAGGAAGAATAAAGGAAAGGGAGTCATTGGGATTAAGAGGAGAATTTGGTTTGGTTTTGTTGGTTCTTCAACAGTGTCAGCTTTTTCTTTAACACTTGATGGTGACAAATCCCATGGCTTCCATTGACAGCTTTGTTTTTTTCTTCACGTCTATCACAAGACTACAGGTAAACCTCTGCATTCAAGGATTTAGGAAACTGAAAGCTTCAGGAACCAAATCTTACAATAGATAAACTTGAATTACTAGGCCTCATTTTTTTTTCATTTTCATGAGTTCCTTGTGTATATTAATGGGTTATTTCTGTAGAGATGTAAAATTTCTGCTGTTCAAGGTTGGGACGTTGCCGCAGGAGGCATTCAGTAAATTCGGCCAATCCATCCAGTTAATAAGCAGGAGCACAGGTCTGCAGATCAGCGGTCCCCAGCCTTTTTGGCACCAGGGACTGGTTTCGTGGAAGACAGTTTTTCTACAGTCTGGTGGCAGAAGGGCTCGCTGCTCACCTCCTGCTGGGCGGCCCAGTTCCTAACAGGCCACGGCTGTAGATGATCTTGAGTAGATGCAGGATACGAGCGGGCACACGAAAATCATCAGGCACCAAATGCTGCTAATAAGATAATTCATTTTCCAGGCAGTATAGTGTGGACTGAAAAAAAAACGCACAACGTGAGAGTTGTGAGTTAAGTTTTATGTGGGGCAAAATGAGGTCTATAGCCCGGGAGACAGCACCTCAGATAGCTCTGAGAAACTGCTCCAAAGAGGTTGGGGGGAGGTCAGTATATATGTATACATGTGATTTTAGTGAAGGGGGAGTGCATGCAATCAAGCACACGTTTTCGCAGAAAGTTGCTACTAGTCACAAGGAGCAGCCGTCACCGTGAAGGATTTTTTAGTGCGTTTCTAGATATGAGGAGATTTAAGAATTGGGCTCATAAAATCTCTTCCTGAAAATATCTAAATATCGGAAAGCCTGTTCTTCTAGTTTTTCCCAGAGCACAGAGTGCCTCATTTCTGATCTCCACCTTGAACTCCTTTTAGGGTGTGTTGAAGGTCAGTGGTCACAGCAGCTTGTGATTTAATCCTTGTAGAGGCAGACGGCAAGTTGCCAGTTTGCAGTTGGCAAAAGGAAAAATGCATGTTTTAAGAGTGGATCTAAGCTTACTAAAGTTAACCGTCCACATTTTCTTTTTAGTGCTTTGTATGAACTACACGGGAGTGAAAGTCAAGTTTCAGAGTTTTAAGAAGGAAATAAGAAAATTAAAAGTAAAGGGAGCAGGGGCACAGAATTCATTCCAGGAATGTGGTAACCAGAGAAACCAAATTGGAAGAGTCTGGTCAGTAGAGGAGGGACCAGTCACTGAAGGTGGTAGGGCATGGGGAGAAATTTGGTTCTATTTTTGTTTGTTTTTGTTTTGTTTTTAATGATGAACCCTGGGTTGTTTCAAGAAGGAAGGAAAGGAAACAGTGAAGGAAAAGAGACTAATGGCATGTGAAATGGCTGGGTTAATTTTTAAAAGAACGACCTAAATCAGTACTGCTCACATTTTAATGTGTTCTGTTAAATGCAGATTCTGATTTTTTTTTAAATAAATTTATTTATTTTTATTTTTGGCTGCATTGGGCCTTTGATGCTGTGCACGGGCTTTTCTCTAGTTGCGGCGAGCCGGGGCTACTCTGCAGAGCACGGGCTCTAGGCACGTGGGCTTCAGTAGTTGTGGCACGCGGGCTCAGTAGTTGTGGCTCATGGGCTCTAGAGCACAGGCTCAGTAGTTGTGGCGCACGGGCTTAGTTGCTCCGCGGCACGTGGGATCTTCCCGGACCAGGGCTCGAACCCATGTCCCCTGCATTGGCAGGCGGATTCTTAACCACTGCACCACCAGGGAAGCCCCAGATTCTCATTCTTTAGGTCTGGGGTGAGGCCTGGGATTCTGCTTGTCTAACAGGATCCCAGGTGGTGCTGGTGCTGCCGTTAAGGCACTTAGAATCGTGCTGGGAGACAAGGCAACACATCTGAAACTAGTCATGATTGTTTTAGCGCCTGCCATATGTAAGACAGCACAATAAACGCAAGTAAGTGCTAAATGGCACAGTACTTTCCAATAAATGCAGTTAAAAACTCTCAAACCTTTAGACTGCCATGTATCCTGAGTGATAAGGAGATAACTCCATGTCAGGGAGGAAAAATGGTGTTGGTCATTGAGTTCATGACAATAACACACTTACAGGTCAAAAAAAAAAAAAAAAAAAGACTATTAGTTCTCAAGTAATTAAGAAAATATCATTGAACAGCAGAGAAAATATAAGTCAAAACCATCAAGGGTTATTATTATAGTTTCAACTTTAAAGACTGCTCCTGTTTGTATTTCTAACATTTTTATATACACACGCTCACAACTATGCTGATATATGCAGGAAAGAAAATGAGGTCTTTTTCATTATCTGCACATCCTTGCATCTCTTTAAAAAAATCAGAATGTGCATTCATGTATTCTCGCGTATTAGCGTTCTGATCTTTGCATTTCTGGGGGGAAGGAAAGAAGGCGTGTGGTTTTGTACTCAGCTAGTTCTTTTCCTCTGTATTCTACTGCACATGTGTGACTTTTCTTTGGTTAAGAGATAGGGAATAGCTCTTATGTTTTAAAGATAACTTGACAATGACCTGATGAGAAAGTTTTGTGTCTCTTTATGAAGTAGAAACATGAATCCTCTTTGATTGGAAGAAACATAAAAAGATGATAAATATATTAGCCAGGTTTTTCTCCACAGACCCTTGGACTTACTAGCACAACGTAATAAAATGCTGTATGCTTATTACAACCTGTGTTGTTTGACCTTAAAAATTTTTTTCGACAGCAAAGCAGAGGGCTGTCCTCTCTACATTACTTTTAATACAGACAAAATTAAAATAAACTATTATTTTATATTTTTATCACTATAGATTGGGTATTATATAGATATTACTAATAGAATGATCTGTGCATGGAAACTCTCTGTACATTTCTTTACAACCTCCTGTACATCTATAATTACTTCACAATAAATGTTTTTAAAAATTGAAGGTAAAATATATAAGATTAAAATACACAACAGCCATAACATATATGCATATAAGTTGGGATGGTTAAATGGAGTTGCAGTATCCTGAGATTCTTGTTTTGTCTGGAATGAGGGTAAAAGTATTGAGGAATATTAGGCTTTGTGTTAGGATAAGCATGCTGAAATTTCTAAAGTAATCACTAAAGGACTAGAAACAGCGTCTAACTTCTAAACTGGTAGACAGATACTCGTGTAGATACTTAAGGATGAATCTGTTAAGGGAATTTGAAATTGATAAAGCATAAGGGGCAGAATAGGATCAAGGGAGCCTCTTGTCAATGAGATGACGATGTAAGAACAAGAGAAAACTCAAGTACACAAACTGTGACTTCGGAAAACTGAGAAAGTGCTTCAGAATGGCAGATTTCGATAGAAGGAATTAAAAATGCTGAGACAGTGTTTTTATTCTTATTAGAGTTGGGTTCATAATAAGATCAAGGGCTGCACTGGGGGGTCTTGAAGTGCACAGAAAAACCAAGATTTAGTCAAGTAGCAAGTGACATCCTTTCAACTTAGTAAGGTGACGAGGTCATGGTCGTGACCTAGATATTTAGGACTAAGCTCTAAATGTGTGTTAGGGGGATGGGTTCTATTCTTTTTCTTTTTTTAAACTGAGATACAATTTATATAACATAAAATGTACCACATTAAAGTATATAATTCAGTGGTTTTTAGTATAGTCAATGTGTTGTACAACCATTACTATCACTTACTTCCAGAACATTTTCATCACTCCAAAAAGAAACTTTGTATCGATTGCCGTCAGTTCCAATTCCTCACTCTTTTTCTGTGGCAGCCACTAATCTACTTTATGTTTCTATAGATTTGCCTGTTCTGGACATTTCATATACATGGAATCATACAATATGTAGCCTTTTGTGTCTGGCTTCTTTCACTTAGCATAAAAGGTCCAATCATATAGTAGTGTGTAACAGTACCCCATTCTTTTTTGTGGCTGAATAATATTCTATCACATGGCTATACCACATTTTGTTTATCCATTTATCAGTGCATGGACATTCAGGTTGTGTTCACTTTTTTGCATATCATGAATAATGCTGCTGTGAACATCCACGTACAAGTTTTTGTGTGAGCATATATCTTTTTTTTAAGATCAATCTCAATTTTTTTAAATTTTATAAAATTATTTTTTAATTTATTTTATTTTTATTTTTGGCTGTGTTAGGTGTTCATTGCTGTGTGCCGGCTTTCTCTAATTGTGGCGAGCAGGGGCTACTCTTTGTTGCCGTGTGCGGGCTTCTCATTGTGGTGGCTTTTCTTGTTGAGGAGCGCAGACTTCAGTAGTTGCAGCGCATGGGCTCAGTAGTCATGGCTCGTGGGCTCTAGAGCGCAGGCTCGGTAGTTGTGGCTCGCGGGCTAAGTTGCTCCACGGCATGTGGGATCTTCCCGGACCAGGGATCAAACCTGTGTCCCCTGCATTGGCAGGCGGATTCTTAACCACTGCGCCACCAGGGAAGTCCGTGAGCATATATCTTGAGTCCTCTTGACTCAAAACATATACCTAGGAGTGGAGTTTGCTAGGTCATGTGGTAATTCTCTGTTTAACTTTTTGAGGAACTGCCAAACTATCTTCCTCAGTGGCTGTACTATTTTACATTCCTATCAGCAATGTATTAAGGGTTCCATTTTTTCAATATCCTCACCAATATTTGTTATTTTCTTTTTTAAAAAAATAGCCATCATAATGAGTGTGAATTGGTATCACGTGGGTTTTTTTTAAAATTGAAGTATAGTTGATTTACAATGTTGTGTTAATTTCTGCTGTACAGCAATGTGATTCAGTTATACATATATAAACATTATTTTTTAATATTCTTTTCCATTATGGTTTATCACAGGATATTGAATATAATTCCCTGTGCTATACAATAGGACCTTGTCGTTTATCCATCCCGTATATAATAGTTCGCATCTGCTAATCCCAAACTCCCATCCGTCCTTCCCCCACCCATCCTCTCCCTTGCCAACCCCCAAGTCTGTTCTCTATGTCTGTGATGGTATCTGGTGGTTTTGATTTGCATTTCCCCAATGATTAATGATGTTGAGCATCTTTTCATATGCTTATAAGGCAGTTGTATATCTTCTTTGGAGAAATGCCTATTCAAGTTCTTTGCCCTTTTAACAATTATGTTATTTATCTTTTTTATTGTTGAGCTGTAAGAGTTCTTTCCATATTCTGGATACTAGACCCTTATCAGATATATGATTTGGAAATATATATGATATATTGATATATTGATATTTTCTTTTTCTCGGGGTTGTCTTTTCACGTTCTTGATACTGCCCTTTGATGCATAAAAGTTTTTAATTTTGATGAAGTCCAGTTTATCTATTTTTTCTTTGGTTTCTGTTCTTTTGTAAAGCTATTTTTATTGAAATAAGATGCTATTTTACATTTTAAATTCTTGTTGTCTCTCAGTTATGCATAATTTAGATAGATAGCTTTCAGAGAGTCATAATTTAGGTAGTAACCTGCCTCACTAATGAGATGAAGTATTAGTTCCCTTTAGCTGCTGTAACAAAATTGCCACAAACTTGGTGGTTTAAAACAACACAAATTTATCATTGTACAGTTCCGTAGTTCAGAAGAGTGAAATGGGTCTCACTGGGCTAGAATCCAGGTGTCAGCTGACCAGTGTTTCTTCCTGGAGGCTCTAGGGGAGACTCTGTGGGGCCCTTCCAGCTTCTAGAGGCACCACATTCCTCAGCTTTGGGCTCCCTTCCCCTCCATCTTTGAAGCCAGCAGTGTTGGACCAAGTCTTCCACACATTTCATCACTCTGACCTCCAACTCTGCCTCCCTTTTCCACTTTTACGGGGCCCTTCTGATTACATTGGGCTCACCTGGATAATCCAGGGTGCACTCCCGATTTTAACGTGAGCTAATTGGAAAACTTAATTCCAGCCACGGCCTTAAAACCCCAATCTCCAGGTAATGTGTAGTCACAGGTTCTGGGAACTAGGAGGTGGGCATCTCTGGGCAGCTAATCGTTCCTGTACTACAGGTGACCTTATTGCTGACCTGCTCGACTAAAGCTGGGGGCTGCAGGACATCTATTGACAGCTCATGAAATTGCAAGTACTCTGAAATAAATTGACTGTAAACATCATTGGTCTTGTCTCTACAAGCCTATTTGGGTCGCGGCAGAAAGAGTAGTAAATATGTAAATTATTTATTCTCCATGAGCCTCTTTTATAATCCCTAAACCAGAAGTTTCTGTTCTTGCAATCCGGGAAGAAACCAGCTCAGAAATTTGGCATTATGGGTAGCAATCTTCAAACTGGCTTTCTAGAAGTGGGTTACACGGGCAGGTACATTTTTAGGGGCGGCATGGTAGCGAGAGAGCTTGGGCTTTTGACTTAAATGGATCTGGAACTAGGTGTCAGCCCACCCACTTTATTTGAAAAGTCCACCAGAATTCAACTACATCCACAAACCTAGATTTTTATGAATGTGCATGAAACTTTGCATTTGTGTGGTAGCATATCTCAAATATCTCTAAAAGGCAAATTGATACTTTTTTTAAAATGAGAAAAATTAGTGCTTAAAGTATCTAAAGGAGTTTAAAGACACTTAGCCATACTGTTTACTGAATGATAATGCCTTTAGGAAAACATGTTAAGTGTATGCGCTTTAAAATCAATTTCTTGGTGTGATGCGAGAGATAAAAGGGTTCTCCTTACCTAATGCTGTCGGAAGACACCAAAAGAGGCTGACAGTGAATTCTGTCAAGTCTATTTCTTTGATTAAAAGGAAAATGAGACAGCGGACAGGCTCACGTGTTTACTGCTAAGCACCCTCTCCTGCCCACGTTTTCTTGCCCAAATAATCTCTTGCCACATTTAGACAGAAGGGGGAAAAGATGAGTAGCGTAGCATGTGGGTGCTCCCAGGGATATACAGAAAGTCTGAATTTTTCCATCTCTGTATGCATCGAGGTGTCTTTTATAGTGGGATACATGGATTGTGAAAACTCAGATTATTATTAAAGAGGGCAGCGGGCAATTTAGGAAGTGCCCTATCTCCCTATGACAAAGGCTTTGCAGCTAAGTGCGGTAATTTATGTTGATAAATTGCAGCTGTCAGAGTGTCCAAAGCACTTTGTGGGATCCATTTCTAACTTTGCATTTTTTATTCATGCATTCTGAAGTATAAACTTCTATTACAAGAAAAAAAAAAAAAAAAAAAAGCACAGCGAGTTCTAGAGGTAGTCCCTAAATTGTCATAACCCAGTTTGGGTAACATTAAACAAAAGTAAGAATGAGGATAACATTATTATTATTAATGTCTCCTTTGCCCTCCAAAGTCAATAAGGATCTTAAGGTTGAAAGAAACGTTAGAGAAAGAGACCATTATTTAAATGAGGAGTTTAGGTGTCCAACAAAAGAAAAAAAAATGCCCTAAAGATGGAAAGATTGATTCCAAAATATAGGAAAATACATACATACTAACAAAAGGTATGAAAGGTAATGGGAAGCCAAGGTAGTTAAACCAAGAACTACAAGTTGCTAAAAAAAACACAACGGAAAGGGCACCAAAATTGCACAGATTAAGTTCTATATGTAAGTGTCATGACTAGTATTAACAGGGGGAAAAAAATGATAGATAAAATTTACATTAAAATAAAAAAAGCCTGCAAGTTCTAATAATCCGTTTTTGCCACTGTATCCGTGAGCTGTGTTTCATACTCAAAACTCAGTGGTTTAAAACTATAGCCACATACCTTGCTCATGCAGCTGCAGTTCAGGTGGGATTTGGCTGATCTAAAGCGGCTTGTTTCGTAGCACCTGGTGTGTCCCTGCTCTGCCTCTTAAAATTGATTCGTGCGGCACCTGGACGGCCACGCTCCTTACATCTCTCTGGATTTAGAGCTAGCGTATCCCTCTCAGCACAGTGCCGGACACTCAAGACAGCAAGCAGCGACCGGCAAAGCCTCCCAAGGCCTGTGTTCTGACCTGCTGCACTGTCCTCTCTGTTCACATATCATTGGCCTAAAGAGTCACATGGCCACGCCCATGTCAAGGGACAGACTCTGCTCTACATGAAAATTCCTGCAAAATTGTACCAAATTTTGTACCCAAGAAAGCCTCTGCTATAGGTAGTAAGATAATCTACGTAAATTTATAAAGTCTTAAAGTGAAATTCTGGGGGCGGGGAAAACCTCTAGTTTTTAAGCAACTCAGGCATCAAAAGTCTTGACCTAAGGAACAGATGCAATAGGTGTAGCCATCATATCTCCAAGACTAACTAGGCTTGTCAAGATAATCTAAACCAGCTTGTGACATGGCCACATGCTATCAAACTTATTCAGCTAGAACATCTCTGAGAGTGATACCAAGTGACACCAAGATGATAGAGGCTTGGTTCACCTCGCATAGAATTCACCTCTCCACCTCCCATTAAAGCTCTTCTGGCTGCAGATCTTAAAAAATGGAAAAATAAGAGAGATGAAATGTGGCTTGGAAAGTGATATAGGACTGTTTGCTTGGTTGTGGGTTTGCATTATTTTGTGATTATTCTTAATGCCCTTCCAGATAAGCCTACAAATTAAACAGGGTAATTCAAGGCTAGAGATGGCAATTGCTAACGTCTGGCTCTCTTTTATGACCGGAAATAGAAATACAATCTCTTACCGACACTGAGTCCCGAGGCCCCAGGGAATGTGCTTTGTCTGGGGAGTCTTGGCCCAGAAATGCCCCATGACTGTGGAAGATAAACAGCCAATTCCCTTCTAAATTTGTCCAGAAATGATGACCTTAAAAGGCTATTTTCTTCCACTGTCTTGTGGCAAGTGCACCACCTAAGCAGGTGAACTTTGTTTATCTTCTCTGTTTTATTGCTTTAGTGCCTCTTGTAATTGATTGAGAGAGAGGTGAAATCCTCCTGTGCAGGAGAATTTACACTCAGAGGTGACATTCCTCCATCAGGGCCAAGGGGGTAAAATCAGATAAGTAACCGAGCACATGCACGGAAAGAAAAGTTAATGCTCTGAGAGAATGTCTTTTCCTCAGTACCAATAAGAAAAAAGAGGAGACTTCCAGAACTGGCCTCTGGCCTAAAGTTTAAGTCATAGTGTTAAACGGTTTTTTTCCAATTTATTTTGAGTCAAGTACTTTTTCTTAGAGACAGTATATCAAAGTAGGATGAAATAAGAAGTAGCCGTGTGGATAAAATTCTGTACTTTGCCCTAGTTCAGTTATACAGCGTTGGTTAAACTTGCTGTTCTTACCATCAGACTCTGCACAATGCTAATAAAATCTCATTTCTGCAGTCAAGGTGTCTACAGTTTAGGGGGAGAAAAAATATGCATGTTATTATGCATAAAAATATATGAAAATAATACAAAGTGGGATATACAATTTTTTAAGAGGATCAGTATTTCAGCATACTCAGTGTCTTAGTCTGTCTGGGCTGCTATAACAACATATCATAGACTGGATGGCTTATAAACAACAAACATTTACTTCTCACAATTCTGGAGGCTGGGAAGTCCAAATCAAGGTTCCAGCAGATTCTGTGTCTGGTTCATAGCCTTCCTTCTTCTCTCTGTGTCCTCACATGGCAGAAGGGGCCAGGGAGCTCTCTGGGGCCTCTTTTATAAGGGCACTCATCCCATTCATGAGGCCTCCACCCTCATGACCTCATCACTTGCCAAAGACCTCACCTCCTAATACTGTCACCTTGGGGGTTAGGATCTCAACTTACGGATTTGGGGGCAACACAAGCATTCAGACCATAATCGTCAGTGTCGTTCAAACAACCCTGGTGGGGGCACGGACAGCAGGGATGTTTTTTTCCCATTCTACAAAAGCGGAACACAAGAAAAATAGACAAAAATATGAAATAAGATCATCACAACTTCCCCATAATCCTCTAATCCTGAGACAACCATGGTGAACGTTTTAGGGTTTATTTCAGTCTTTTTTCTATGTTAGATTTCTTAATTAGAAAAGAAGCTCCACATTTAAGCTTTTGTAACTTAAAGTTGCATTAGGTTTTTGGCTCTTTTCGTTGTTGTGTTGTTTTTAAGCAGCGTATTTATTTAACAAGTATTTACTGTGCATCTACTCTGCGCACACATTACGTCAGGTGCTGAGGATTTAAGGGTAAGTCTGGTGCTCAGGAAGCGAAGACTCCAGTAGACCATGCTGTTGGCTAATAACTGAGCTCACAGTCTGTTCAAGCCAAAAGACTATCACCAATTAAGCTGTTCCTATCCAGAACGTATGATTTTTTAACTCAAATATGAGGCTTTACATTTTCTAGTGAAACATCCTGCAGTTGCTTTCCTTTGTTCATTTGTTTACATAACAGCTTTTGTAAGACTTAATTTGCATACTGTAAAATTTACCCTTTTAAAATACATAGTTCTCCCATTGCTTTTGGTTCATAACTTTTAACTTTTCAGGATTGTTGTGAATCTTGTTTCTTTCCTTAGTTTATCTCTCCCGGTATTCTGTCACCCACAGATCAGATTAACCTTACAGATTTTATTCCAAGACGATGATAGAAACTTGAATGGGGATAGTTCCAAGGACAGAATCTTGCATTATTGAAGGCCTTTCCAGAGAGCCGCTAACCAGTCCTCTTTGGGGAAGGTACTTACCATCTCTCAGTCCATCTGTCTGTATAATCCTTCAGCGCATACTTCACCATGTTATTCTTGACATTATGCAAAAGTAAAAGGACGGTCTCTGAAAAGTAAGCCATTACTCAAGCGTCATTGAACGGTCCTTTTCAACGATCTGAGTCCAGCAGACAGAACCCTAACATCATCCCGTGCCCTGAGCTCAGTTTCCTTTGAACAACACACAAGACCGTCTTCCCTGATGAAGAATACGAAAGCCCAAGAAAAGCTCAGTCATTGATGCTACGCCATCTTCTCAAAGCAGAGATCAACTCCTGTTTTCCTTTGCTCCAAATATAGCTTTGAAGCCCCTTTTTGTTCCTGGTTTTAGCACTTTTTGGTTTTATGATCTTTCATGTCTTTTCTGAAATGGCTTTTCTATTTCCCCATCTTTTAAAGTATTTGCTCAAGTAAAGGAAACCCTTCCATTTATATTTTCCAGTGGTGAGTCCATCCTCAGAGTTATGATTATAAAATAGTAATATTTAGTCTGTTATGATAAAATGTAGAATCCTTTTGTTTGGGATGGGTTTTGTTTGTTTGTTTGCTATGAGTATACAGCATCTAAGGCATTAGGAGTGCTCCCAGCTAGCTTTCCTGACAATTTCAGAATAACCTCAGGACCTCAATATGGCTCCAAAAGATACCACATCCAGCCACGTTTCCTGCTTTGGGCAGTTTTTCTGGTGATATTTTTCCCTTTCCCTTACACATTTAACTCCTCTTCTCTAAATAATTTATACATTTCTTCCGAGGTTTTTACCTGTATTGCATTTCGAGCCAGAAACCCATCCTTTGTTTAACGTCGGCAGCTAGTGAACTGTTTGTTTCCTCCTGTCTCCTTTTCTTTTTCTTGGTATAAGTTTCTTTCCGTAAGGGCAGCATCATTAAAGTAGCACAGTGTCTATAACAGCATGGATCCTGTCATATCTCCTTGCTCTTACACTAAGGAAAAAACCTCGCAGTTGGCAAGCGATTCCTCCTGGGACCTCTTGGCAAACTGGTAACTATCTTCTGGGGACTTTTCCTAAGCATTTAACAATATTTAGGCAGAAAGGCAAGTAAACACTAATGCTTTTATTTGAGTAGAGATTTTTGAGGAGCTCAGACAGTTATGTGAGTACTGTTACGGTGCAGTATAAATACGGTTTCCCACTCTGATTTCCTCCCTTGGCTCAGTTCCTCAAATTTGAGGGGCGTTCCTTTCCTTATAATTTGTGTTAACGACCCCCTTGTTCCTCCCACTGTCTTTATCTTTTCTATCCACTGTAAATTGATGCCAGTGGGAGGGAAGGCAAGATGGTAAATCAGTAAATCGATGCTCTCATTTCCACTTTTGTTCAACTCTAATTACACTTTATTTTCCTATAGTAGCATATTTTCAAAGTTAAGTCTTATGAATTTCAGTATTTATACATGTACATAAAAGGGAAAACAACTGCTCTCCCCTTCAGCTCACACCTACAAACTAATATTTGCCATAATGAGATAAAGGTAAATCCTTTTCTCAGAAAGATGATTGTGATTACCAAATAACACCATTCATAAATTTGCCTTTTTAGAAATGAGTAAGTGCATATTGTAGAGAAAGGAAAAATGAAAACATTTTTTTCCCTATTCTTTTGTAAGATCAATGTGACCAGGTAAAGGCCTCCTGGTCCAAGAAGAATGCCTTCCTTGCCTTTAAAGGCCCCGCGGGCCACAGCTCTCAGCGAAAATAATTATTTAAGCATCACTGTTCTGACCTCTCTGGGCACATTCAATTAGCCAGAATTTATTGAGTATATTCCATGTGTATGGCATGGTTTTAGGTGCTAGAAAAAGAATAATACTCAGCATCTATTGAGCTCTTATTCATGTGCCAGGAAATGAGCAGGAAATCTGGGTGTTTCAGGGTATTTTTCCTGTCTATTCCTGTTGTTATTTCAGAGGGAAAAGGCAAGGATGGATCTTGGGGTAGATCAGATGTGTGTGAGATTTAACCTCTGTGAGCCCTAATCTCCAAAGTAGGAATAATTGTAACACTACCTACTTCACCTGGTTGTAATGGGGATTTGTATAAATTAATTCAGGTAAAGCTATAGCCAATTCACAGTGCAACAATGTAGAACTAATTTTAAAGTTAAGAAATCAAGAAAGAGGAGTTTCTTCCACATGTCAGTCACAATACTAGGCACTGAGAATACACATTGTTTTTGGAAAAAAAGTCATTGGTGATCTTGGTACAGTTTCAGTGAAATAACAGAGGTGGAACCTCCATTGCAGCTGGGTGTGGAATTAATGGAAACTGAAGAGTAGATAAGGTATCCTAATGTCTGTGCTCTAATGTGGGTAAGAGAGTCAGATTGAGAGCTGAAAGGGGCTTGGAGTCAGGGAGGGAATGAGAGAGTTTAAGGTGATAGAGCCTTGAATACATCTCAGTGCTCATAGACAAAGAGATGGGAAGAGTTTGAAGAAACAGGGGGGAGTGCTGAGTAATCGGTAGGTCAAAACTGTGAGTAAGCTGGAGACAGTAGGATCCAGAGCACCGGAAAGAAGAGATGTTTCCTTTTCTATCGTAACCAGAGGAAGGGAGAATTGAGTGGGTGAAACTATAGCTGTTGGGAGTGAATGTTGATAAGATGCTGAGGCAGTTCTTCTTGGGCTTGTTTTCCCCAAGAAGTTGGGGTAGAGTCATATGCTCAGAGTGGATACGTATAAGGTAAGAAGAAGTGTGTGGGAGGTTTTAGATATGTGGAAGTTTTTGAACAGTAGCTATCAAGAACTTCAAAATAATTGACCAGGAAAACAAAGAAAGATTGCTTCAACAGAAGACCTAGTTGAAGTTGAGTGCTTTCTCTGTGTCCGTTTTTAGTCTCATTCTGGAAACAAATGAATGCCAACCAAATGAGAACAAGAAAGACTGCTTTTTTATAGTCACTTACAGAGTGACCCAAAGGCAGGCCGAGGAGTAGGAAAACTTTATAGTGGGAAGTGGAAGACATGAGGTTACGCTGATGGGAGTCTGTTGGTCTGGAGAAGCTGTAGGCAGGCTAACTAGCAGAGGATCCTCCTATGTAACTGGTTAGAGGATATTCGGTGTATGACTGTTAGCATAACTGATGCCATCTTGGGCCCAGAGAGTTCCCCCTGTCCCTCCACTGACCCTCCCTGAGACCGTACTTTGCAGTAAATCATGTCTCTGTTGTCAAGGGCTTTGTAGTTAATAGATATTGTTGTTTTTTTTTTAAACATTTATTGAATATGTTGCTACCAACTTTTTTTTTTAAATATTTATTTATTTATTTATTTATTCAGGCTATGCTGGGTCTTAGCTGTGGCACACGGGATCTTTTTTAGTTGCAGCATGCGGGCTTCTTCATTGCGGTGTGCAGGATCTAGTTCCTCAACCAGGGATCAAACCCAGGCCCCCTGCATTGGGAGCGCAGAGTCTTACCCGCTGGACCACCAGGGAAGTCCCTGTAGTTAATAGATATTGTTTAATGATGATTAAGTCCAGATGGCCTCTATGCTCTGTTAGCCTCCAAACAATGATGAAGACCTTTGCTGACGTATTCCTGGTGTCCACAAAACTAGTGACCCGTTCATACGTCTTGACTTAGAAATGCACTTCCTGTTTCCAAGCACATACCGCCATACCCTAGGTTAACTATAAAGCTGTTCCAATGGCCCCTTGGTGGTGAGAGTGCAGCTCTGAGTGCTTCTGGATTGTTGTCTGCCTGATCCCACCCTGTAAGTCACCTTATCATAAACTGATCCATCAATTATATGGAGCTGCCTGCCTCATTTTTTGGTCTCAAGATACCTTCTCAGTTTGGTGGGCATTTTTCATTCCCTCTGTCCTCCAACATTTGGATTTCTTCGGCTGGTCTTAAAGTAGGAAACAGGGACAAAAATTAGGGAATCTGTCAGTTATTATTCAAGTCCCGGCCATTTAGGGTCAATTGTTATGAAGTTATTGTTTGGCTTCCTGGATTGTTAGTAGATATAGCAGTCTGACTTCCTACAGGTCTGCCTTATAGCAGGCTGGCTTCCTGGGCTGGCTGTTGTATATAAGAGTTTGGTTTCCTGGGCAGGTTTCTGCAGGTTGTGCGTCAGAGATTCTGTTTTACATGTGGTCTGGCCATTGTCTGTTTGTATATTCAGTCTCTCACCAGTTTATCATTATGAAACTTAAAATGGCCTTTTGCTTAGAATCTATTATTCCTTCAGTTAAGAGAATATAGAACTCAGGAGACAGAAGAGACCCAGGAAACAGTCAATGATGGAATGGGCATAAGGACATTTGTAGGAATACATTTCAGGAACAAAAATGGAAATTCAAGCTGCACTGTAAAGGAGAAGTTTTTTTTAAATTGCTTCATTGTTTTGCACCTTGCGTTAAGGTAAACCCAGGCTGTGGAAGTGGAGCAGCAGGGCAGATCTCTCAGAACATACAGACTTAAGACATCACCTAGCAAGGTTGGAACTGGGATCCCAGGCAGGGTGAGGGCTGTCCCAGCTACCCGAGACTTGATTTCCAATCCAGTGTTCTCATTTTCATTGACCTAAGAACAATCGTCAAGCATGTTGCACATTTGTCTTTCAAATCTAGAATCAGAGAGTTCAAATAATGCAGGATATTAACCCAAACCTTCCACAGAGCTGTATAAAACCATAATAAACCTATTGTGAATATCTATTATTCATACTGGCTATTCAGGCTTAAGAGAGTTTAAGGAGACTTAAACTTACAACTGTATAACCATAAGGCATGATAAATGTTATGATTAATGTTATATCAGAATACTCATACTTTTAGGATTATTGTTACTATTCCGGAAATTCCCTTGTTCCCATAAGGTATGCGAGGGGCAGTTTCCCTGATTAGAGAAACAAGGGTGTATTACCGTTGATTGATTATATAGTAAACCTTTACCTTGCCTCTCTTCACACAACGAATCTCTCTTCCCCTTACTGCCTGACGGAAAAATTTAATGGGATGTTTCCCTCCAGTAGTAAAACCACTGAGCGAGCCATAGAGAAAGTGTTTTTTGCATCTAATGAAGGAAACGATACCAGCCAGGAAGAGTCATGACTTCTACATAAATGTTGTGCTAAAGTGAAAAGCTTAACAAAGCACTCAGTTTATCAGGAACACAACATTTCTCAAAGTTCTGTCCATGGATGTGTGGTATTTTATGGACCAAAGGTAATCTGAAGTTGCTAATGATCTCAAAGGATGAAAAGGGAAAAAATGGGAACAGGGTTCTGGCCACTGAGGCAAGTGCTTCTTTCCCCCTGGTGCTTCTGGACTCACCTGTCAGGTGGCCTGGAAGCAGTATTAAATAAGTTCTGGAACATCTGGGGTCAGTATGCTTCCATTGTAATAACCATGTAAGGAAATTCTGAGTTCTAGGAAAAGAAGTCAGTAAAAGATCCTTGATTTGAGAGCTCAGGGAGAATCAATCTCAAAGTCGTGTGGGTTGGTCTGTGTCTTGGCTTTCTGGATGAATTACCTGACACCTAGACCCACAGCCTGCGTGGATGTTGGTAGAGCAGACACCCAGTTTCAGGTCAGATACTTATTGTCATGGGTACCAAAGTCATTCTTAGTCTTTACGCTGGTTGTTTTATTCAGATATTCATTTATTCATCCAATAAATATTTATAGGAAGTCCACTCTGCTAAGTGTACAGTACGATGGAGAGCAAAACAAACCTGGTCTCTCCCGGGCTTACATGATTCTGAGTAGTGAGTGAACTTTAGAAATAACAGTTTTAATGTTAGTACTTTTGTATAATGTAGACGGTTAGCTACGGACTCCTTGTTTTTACTGGAGTTTGTTGACCGGGCAGACTGTCCGCTACAAAGTGAGAGCAGCGCTGAGCGTAACTACGGCTTTCCGCGCCTCATTTTCACAGAGTTCTCTTCTCGTAGCGCCAGGTGCTCGACACTCACATACACTGAGCCCTTATTTCCAGCTAGGGCCCCTGTCAGCATGTGTTACAATGTCAGAGTCTGCAGCTGTGGAACGCAGTTAGTCCGTCACCACAGCGAACCATGGATTGGGGTAGCCCCTTGCAACATTCTTACTGAACGCCTGCTTATTCCGGTGTTTCTTACCTTTTTAGAATTCATGACTCATTTTAATAAACATAGAAATATCACCCTTAATGTCTGAATTTTCACAATAAATTTTGCACTTAAAAAGAGATTAAGGGGACTTACCTGGTGGTCCAGTGGTTAAGCCTCCAGGCTTCCATTGCAGGAGGCACGGGTTCAATCCCTGGTTGGGGAACTAAGATCCCACATACCACACTGTGTGCCAAAAAAGGAATTAAAAAAAAAAAAGAGATGAACACAACTGCAATTTTAAGAATTTTTTTTTTCAAACTATACATACAACTCCCCACCCTACCCCTAAGAATTAGTCTTATAAAGCATATGACTGTCTTTGTAGATTACAGTAACTGCCCTTTTTCATATTTTTTTAAAATGTTAAAAAAAAATCATGGGTACACAAAGAGACAGAGATTTCAGGTATCCTAAAATAGCAAGTCAACCCAATAGAAATTTACTATACTCTTTTTTATAAAAAGGCCTTTAAGGTGCAATTTTTTTTTTCTTTCCCATTGTAATTATATTATCTCTTTAACTCCAAATGTCATGAATTAGCCATATGGGAGAAACTTAGACCAGAAGATGGTCTGCTATTTTTGTATTTCCTACAATGGCCTCTTAAATATTTTTGAGGCTGTGTAAATCCTTTTGCACACTGGGTTTTGGCTAAATCAAAACAGGAAGTAGATCCTTTTATCTTAGCATTTCAGAAACCAGTAACGTATATCACATACCAGGAGCATGTCTTTTGCAATTTTTCACAAGTGTCATGTTTGAAGGTTGAACTACATGCAGTCAATTGCACTGTTAAAAATTTAATGTCTTTGCCTGCAGACATTATATTACACCAGTATATAATTGTACCAGTATATTAATTTCATGGTGCGTTAAACCTCTGCATTTGAGGGTCATGAACTTAAAGTTCAATATAATTAATATGTGAGCCTTTTATTTTAAAGATAACTTTTTTACTTTGATGTTACAGGCTTTTTTCCATGATGTATAATATCATTTACATAAGCTGCGTTAATGCTAAAACACACCACCAACCATTCTTGCATTGCACATTATAAGAGCCATATAGGACTAACTACTGTTTAAAAAAGCACTTGGTATTTGTGGCAAAATTTTTAAAAATCTATTCCTTTTTGATTTAAAAAATTTAAATAATATTAGGGCAGCATAGGGAGAAAAAGAACTACCAAATAGCAGTTGTAGTCAGCAAAGTAGCATTTATTTAGAATGTTGAAGCACATTTAAATCCTGAATCAAGAAGAGATCAATCACTGTCTCAGGCAAAATGCCTAGGAGGGCGCCTGGAAGAAGTTCACCAGGGTGCCCATCAGAGACAGATGTGTGTCCAGATGCCTACAATCACGCCCAGATCTAGAGGATGCTCATCCCTAGCCCCAAGATGTTTAGAAGGAAAAACAATCTGCCAAGATGGCTTCTTCATCCCTTGACAGGGAAACGGGGACTGAGCTAGGTTGTTTGTATCTCTGGGCTTATTTGGAAGGATAAGACTTCTATGGAATAAGGGCCAGAATAGAGAGATTTTATCAGATTCATGCCCACCACAACTTGGCCCCAACCCACAGTCCTGCAGTGCATACTGTAGGAAATGCCCCTTTGATTCTGAAGAAAGGAAACAGACATCAGTCACTGCCATGTCCATCGATACATAGAAAATGGGACACTGCAGCACTAGTAGAATGTAACTGACACAGGAGGCTTCCTGGCCACTGCTCAGAAGGGAACCCGCCCCAAGGCCAAGATCAGAGACAGATGTTATTCCAGATCCATCAGGTGGCTGCAAGTGCCCAAGGAGAAGCCGACCTGCAGTCACTCCTTGGCAAAGCTCTACTACTAAGTGTAGAGAAGAGAGACATCACAACTGTGTCCGTCATCTCTGCAGCAAGGGATCTGCCAGTAACATCCGTCATCTCTGCAGCAGGGGATCTGCCAGTAATCAGAGGACATCACAGACATTGTAGTGAGCATTCGTGAGTGAGGTCCAAAGGAGCCCAGATCAAATACATTTTTTTCCAGATGATTGAGATGAAGAATATGGAAAGAGATATTAACTGCCCCAGATTGTTTCTTGAAAAAGTGTCTTTGATTAAGAGTAGAAAAGTGAGAAGTCACAGTTGTCAGCATCAAGAGGGTGGTTTGGCATGCTTCATCCACTCTTGATGGGACCAAAATGAGTAGCTTAGACCCTGCTCATCAGCAAGGCACAACGAGGACCAGGAGCAGAGGTGCCTCCCGGTGAATCCTCTCACCGACTAGACGCCATGTGTCATCGGGGGAACGGGGGAAGCCGCGGGTCTTCACTCTGTCAGCCTAGATGCTTGCGGGGAAAGTGTGGGATTGTTGATTTCTTAATTGCTAATACAGAAAAGACATTCTCAAGCTACTTCTATATGTATATACTTGTGATTTAACAGTTTTTAAAAATAAGTTCAATTTTAGTAATGACTGTTTTTACCAAATAGATTAGAGAGTTGTAAATCTGCCTATATCACGCCAAATAAGTATCACTTCTTAACCTGCAGCTTTGATGTAACTTTAGCTTGTAAGAACTGTATACCTCGGTTTTTAAGGAATGATTTTTTTTTCAATATAACAAAAAATTTGCCATTCTCCATCCCTCCCTCCAAATATTTTTTTATAAAAATGTTATAATCATCTGATTTGGGTAAAATTGATGTCAGATATTTTGAAACACTAATTTTCATTCTGAAAGTTGCAAATATAGCCATTCATTACAAATGATTTTTTTTTCATGTTCTCTAATGATAGAGATCAATTTCCCTAGAATTACAAATAAAGGCTGTCATTTAAGTCTTTCTTCTATACCATGAAATAATCTTCCCATATTAAAAGTGAATGTAGGGCTCCCCTGGTGGCGCAGTGGTTGAGAATCTGCCTGCCAATGCAGGGGACACGGGTTCGAGCCCTGGTCTGGGAAGATCCCACATGCCACGGAGCAACTAAGCCCGTGAGCCACAATTACTGAGCCTGCGCGTCTGGAGCCTGTGCTCCGCAACAAGAGAGGCCGCGACAGTGAGAGGCCCGCGCACCGCGATGAAGAGTGGCCCCCGCTTGCCGCAACTAGAGAAAGCCCTCGCACAGAAACGAAGACCCAACACAGCCATAAATAAATAAATTAATTTTTTAAAAAAAGTGAACGTAGATTAGCTGAATTTCACCTTAATTTTTATCTAATGTGTTTTCTACAGATATAGCAAAATGTTTTTACTAAAAAGCCCAGTATTGAACCACGTCCAAGC
Source organism: Eschrichtius robustus (assembly GCF_028021215.1). Classification (NCBI taxonomy): domain Eukaryota; kingdom Metazoa; phylum Chordata; class Mammalia; order Artiodactyla; family Eschrichtiidae; genus Eschrichtius; species Eschrichtius robustus. The sequence continues at coordinate 119,313,810 of NC_090831.1, read as the reverse complement.
AGCTAAGCCTGTTGGCTCATGTTCTCTCTCCTTTGTCTAGGCTGTTGGCACTACTTTATTAAACAGTGGCTAACACTGACAGTAAGAGAAACACTCCTATAGACATGTGTTTTATGAGGGAATTAGTGCATCATCTAAATTAGAAAATGCAGTAAAAAGTTCTTAGGTTAAGCCCTTTATGCTCTGCTTCCATGCTCTGTGGCTTCTTTGAAGATAAAGGGTGAGAAACTGCTGACTCAGTTTTGCTGCTGGCCTGAAGCCTACAACATCGGTCAGTCTACAAGAATCACTTTTTTCTCTTTTGTGACTAAGCTTTAGAAACATTTAGGTAACATCGCTACATTTCAAGCAACTTAAATATTCACTATGTAGCTCAGAATCATTTAACTTTGATCAGCCAATCTGAAAATGGTCCTGGGGAGCCCATCAATGTGTTGGTCCCAGAGTTTGACTGTGTGAAAGCAGAAAGCACACCGAGCTGGAAGTCAGTAGACTTGGATTCTGGTGCTGGGCCTACCTTAGGTCAACAAGGTATCTTGAATTGGCTTCCCAGTCTTGACATAAAGGGGTTGGATATTAGACCAGTGGTTCTCGGACTACATTCTCTGAAGCCCTGACTCCTAGCGGGTTCTGTAAGGCCACCTTAGTTTGGGAGTGGGGGTAAAGCCAAGTGGACAGAGCTCTGAGCCTAGTATCCTAACTGGTCAAAGTAGGAGCAGCTCCATTTTTATCTTTGTCAAACCACTGAGCTAGATCATAGATAAGGTCCCTTCCAGATTAGAAATTCTATGATAAAAGAAGTTAGACCAAGTCATATACCTGATGGGGAGAAAAAGACATTTGCATACTTAAAGTGTGAGGTAGAAAGTACATGCCACCACTCCAGTAATATAGTAAATGCTAAATAGAAAGTTTTGTATTTGAGCTTGGTATAATATAATATGCAACTTTGTATGCCAATAGTTAATGCAGAGAAAGTTCGTCAAGAAAAGAGAGAAGTGAAAGCTATCAGCAGGAAAGGATCCATGGTATGAATATTGAAAAATGGATTGATTATTATAACTAAAGTAGGAGGGAATATATTAATTGTGAATTAAAGTAGCTTGCTTTTAAGAAAGGCTAATATTTTCAGACTCATTAGAATAGTCATATGGTAAGATGCCCGCTGTTTCTAATACGAAATATTATCATTGTATATCAGTGAGGGGAAATTAAAACTGGAAATAGGTCATGATGAAATATATTAAGAGCAAGCATATATATTTATACATTTATGGACAGAGTCTTAAAACAGTGTTTTATTACCTTCGATATAACAAATCATTTGTTAATAATAAAACATTTGAGTTAAATGCTGTTTTCCTAAAAGACAGTGGTCAGACTTTCACTAAATGAAATTCTGTTCTAAAAATAGCCCCATCATTGAATGAACTTTGTTTTGATGGTAGACACTCATCTGCTATCTCTGTTTCGTAAATATTTTTCAACAAGGCGGTGAAAAGCCCCTGTGACCTTTGGGATTTCATTTTCAAAAGTCTCACAGAGGTTCAGGCTGGGAGGTGTCAGAAGTGCAGTTGTACTGATGTCCCTGGTAGGTAAAAGCACGGGGCAGGGTGGGAGGGGAGGTCTGGAGAAACCGGAGTTGACATGTAATCCAGAGGGAAGCAGGTGGTGGAGCCAAAGAAGAAAGCAGGTTACCATGCAAGGCCCCGGGCAGCGGGGAAGACGCCTTCGAGAGAGAAGTGGGTATTTCATCAGCAAGGTGTCCCCTCAGGGGAGCAGTTGGTCTGACTGAAGTTATCAAGGTTGAGCCAGAATCTTGGAGGGATTTACATGGCAGATCTTTCAGAACCTCAAGAGCTTTTGTAAACTCAAAGACTCAGAGTCCTTGGATTAATTTAACTAGGTCTTCCCCAGCCACATATAGAGAAGCAACTTCTAATGGCACCTACTCCTCACTCCTGAGATTTATCAGTATATGCAGGGATGTTTCTAATTCTTCCTAGGTGGTGGAAATAGTTTTTTTTCACATATTGGTGTGGGTGTCGGAGTGAGGGTATGTGTAAATATATGTGATATTATAGGGATTTTCAGAAACACCCTCACTGTAATGTAATCGGGGTACCTTGTGTTCAGAATTTGTGAACCTTTCTCCAGAGTGGTTCTGCTCTTCCCTCTAAGGGGGCGTTCCTTCTTCACATGGGTTATATGAAAATCCATGCCATTCTTTTTTTTTTTTTTCCATTTATTATTAAAAAAAATGTAACAAGAAAATTTAAATTTATATGCATGAACATATTTTCCCAGTTGTGATCAATGTATATAGTTTGAAATGTGACTTTTTCTCTTCCATGTCTGTTAGGAAATTTTTCTATATTGCTGCAGAGTCTTCATTTTTAATGACTATCATATTTATCAAACTTAAGTAACATGCAATATTAGCTTGGCATTAAAACATTGTAAGAAACTTACTTTTAACTAAATCAGAAGGCATTTTTGTCTGACGTGGCATCCCAGAGCAGTAACGGTGGATTGTAAAGCAGACGTACCAGGCCTTCATCCCCTTTTAGAGCCGCCTGGCTTTATTTGCGTGGATGCCCCTGAACTTGTCCTCTCTGATGTCACAAGCCAAAATGCGTCTTTGCCTTTATGATTTCCACACTTTCACCACTTCCATCTATGCCCAAGGTGACAGCTTTAATCCACACCCTACGCATAACATACTATAGCTAGTTGAAATCTATATGGTCATTGATAAGGTTAGTAGATGTCTTCACCAATTATAACAACATATATCCTAGTTGTTACAGATGTCAGATCAGCTTATATATGAGGTATGAAATAGGCTGGTTCATAGACTAGTTTAATCAAATCTTATTCAAGTGAGTTATGTCCTTCAAAGCAGTTTTTGGGAGTGCCACCATCTTTTTCCAGCCCAACACATTTCAATCTTCTAATCTCGTCCCTCTTTCTCAAGTTATAAGGAAGAGGTGCAGCGTCCTGTAACAGTTCCCCCACTATGTTATGCCTTTTTCTGAGCATGTTTATATGGTTTTTTTATTTGTCAGTCTGTTTGGGGTTATCTGATTTGACTGGTAAATTCCAAAACAGCACGGATTGTGTGGCTGTCACCTGCAGGTTTGAGATTGATGTTAAGTAATTATACTTTGCTACCTCACATATTTTCTTTCTTCACTTTTCTATGCCATTTCCATTTGTTTGATGTACTTGTAATAATCTCTGTTGACATTTGAAGGACAGAAGCAAATGCCACTTTAAAGCTTCCTCCGTGCAGATGAAATGATGATAATAATACAACAAATTTTCAGTACTTTCATGGAGAAGTCAAAGCCCTTCACAGACATTAACCCATTCATCTTTACAACAGCTGCATTAGAGATAACTGTGGCCGGGTATTATTGGCATTTTGCACATAGATGCTGAGGTCACCTAAGGAACTTTCAGCAGAAGCCATAGCATATTATAGTGGAAAATTCAACCCTGTTTTCAGGGTTGGCACTGAGGCCAGCGGCACAAGATGACTTGCCCAGTGTTCTACAGCCAGTCAGCAACGAATTGGGATGGTTTTTGCCATATATAGCCATCATTCTCCCACTTGTGTGAATGTTCTGGGGGCATGCCAGTGTCCACAGGTGGCAAGGCAGGGGCCCAGGAGGTGAAGGAAACAGAGCAAAGTAAATCAACTCAGAGAAGCCTTTGGACAGACTAGCATCCCCCTCTTTGCATGTACATTTAAATCTGATACAGACTTTTCACACTGAAAATTTTTGGCCAGTTCTACACAGATCATTCGTTTTGCCACTAATAATGAATGTAAATAGGTCACATTTTATGGATTCGGACTGCCCTTTTTATTTCATAAACCCAGTAAGTTTTTTGTTTTTTGGGGGTTTTTTTGGATCTTCCCTAAAAACAGCTCTGATGGACTCTTTAACTGCAACATGGGACCTGGGAGTAGAATTTAGTGCTAATGATATAACGCATTTTCTTTCTAACAAAGAAAAATAATAACAAATTTTGTTTGCTTTGGAGAAGCCTGAACATTTGAGAGTGCTAATGCTGGGAGATGTTTTCTAACTGGCCTAATTAGCTTTGATTCCTCCAAGCAGCAGCGTTTTCTTGGTCTGACTGTTTTTCGGACAGCAGGCTGAGTCATAGCACGGGAAATGTGGAGATGGAAGAATAATTGAACATCAGAAGCCTTCTAATGACTGCCAGCCCTGATCCAAGGGCAAGGAGACTGTGTGACTTGTGAGAGATGAAGATAAATGCAGCCACTTTCAAACAGAATTATAAGAGCCCTTCCTTAGACACCTGAGTTCAAGGAAGGATTAGTTGTCAAGATGGAGAGGTGACCAGTGAGTGCTCACCTTGGGAGGAGTCTTTGGCAGATCAGGATTTTGAGAGATAATGTCCTAAAAGAAAGCAAAGCTGAGGACGTGTTATCAGAGCCTGCATAACAATGAGTAAGTCTCCTCTTATCTTTTTCCCAGGCACCAAGACGGTCTGGTAACATAATTTGGGTTAATTTTCAGGTCCCCCTGCATCAATAAGTGTAAGTAGAGGTTATCCTTGGCGAGCTTCAATAAGTTGACAAAGGAAGGACTCTTTCCCACATACCAGGCTGAGCGCTCTGCATCTCTTAGGCTCTTCCAAGAAGCTGTGATGCAGATATCACTGGCTAGGTGACTTCTCCTAAATTTGGCATGCATTTTTTTCAATTAGGATTTATTTTAATGCACTTCAAATCAGTGAGCATTTCTTGCTTTCCTTTTTTTTTTTATTGACATATAATTGCTTTACAGTGTTGTGTTAGTTTCTGCTGTACAGTGACGTGAATCAGCTATATGTATACCTATATCCCCTCCCACTTGGCCCTCCCTTCCACCCCCTCCCCGCATCTTACCCATTTAGGTCGTCACAGAGCACTGAGCTGAGCTTCCTGTGCTTTATAGCATGTTCCCACTAGCTATCTACTTTACGCATGATAATGGCATCACTTCAGTTTGGGGGGAATCAAGGTGAACAAGACGAAAACACTTTCCCTCCACAAGTTCTTAGCCTATTTCCCAAATTTTTATCCAAATTTTAATATTGAATTTTAATGTTGAAACATTTCAAACCTACAGGAAATTTTAATAATACAGTGAAATCTATACTCTTTTTACCCAGATTTATTAGCTGTTAACATTCTTCTATATTTCCATTTCTCTGTGTGTGTATTTAGCTTTCTGAACCAGTTGAGACTATGCTGAATACATGATATTTAACCCCTGAAATTCTTCAGCTTGTACCTCCTAAAAACAAGGATATTTTTCATACAAAACTACAGTGCTGTTACCTATTCCAAAAAAAATAACACTGCTAGAAGAGTGTTATGCAGTCTATATTCATATTCCTTAATTTTCCCTGTAATGCTCTTTATAACTTTTTAAAAATCTACTAAAAAAACCATGCATTGTTTTTAGTTGTCATGTCTGTTTAGTCTCTTTTAATCCAGAAGACCTCTTTTCAGTCTTCCTTGACACTGACACTTTCGAATAGCTCAGGCCTGCTAACTTGTCAAGCGCTTCACATTCTGCATTGGTCTGATAGTTTCCCCATGATTATATTCAGCTTAAGCCTTTTTGGCAAAAATTATTACAGTAAATGATGTATTCATCCCTTCATCATATCAGAAGGCACATAATGTCAGTTTGTCCTTTTACTGGTGACGCTAAGCTTGACCATTTGGTTAAGATGATATTCACAAGATCTGTCTGCTACTTTTTTTTTTTTTTTTAATTAAAAGTACTACATGGAGTGTTTGTTAGTTGGAGACTGTAAATACCTTGGTCCCCAACATTTCACCCTGTGGCTTTAGCATCCATTGATGTTTCTTGCCTGAACCAATTATTACATTGGAAGCTGCAAAATGCTGCCTTGCTAATATTCTGATTCTGTTGCTCATTCCTTTAGTAGTCTTCTGTAAAGAAGAGATTCCCCTCTCTCCACATGCCTTTGGGGATTCTGTTTATTACTGAATGTGTTATTTGCATCACTCTCAGTATTCTTCTCTATCTCAAAGTGCCCTAAATTTTTTTTGAGCACTCTTTTGTTTTCTGGAACAAGGTGTTTCAGACTCACCCTGTACTTTGCCTGCCATAGACGAGGCGTCTAAATGGCCAACTTTTAATACAAAGTATATTCTAAGGAAGCAATCAAGTCATTTATAAATGGAAAAGAATTATTAATTCAGCCTATAGTGGGATATAGAATCAAAGAGAGATGTACAGACTAGAAGATGATATTTGACTTTAGCCTTGAAGGATACAACAAGCATAGAAAAGACTGGATATGTTCCAAAAGGAGGGGAGACAGCAAAACTTTTCATGGGGATAGGAAGCTCCTGATCTTTTTTTTTTTTTTTTAGTTGAAAAAAGTATTTTAATAGTCTCTTCAGATAATTTTATATTGGGATATAGTTGATTTACAATGTTATATTAGTTTCAGGTGTACAGCAAAGTGATTCAGTTATACATATACATATATCCATTCTTTTTCAGATTCTTTTCCCATATAGGTTATTACAGAGTATTGTGGCGAGTTCCCTGTGCTATATAGTAGGTCCTTGTTGATTATCTATTTTATATATAGTAGTGTGTATATGTTAATCCCAAACTCCTAATTTATCCCTCCCCCCACCTTTCCCTTTGGTAACCATGTTTGTTTTCAGAGTCTGTGAGTCTGTTTCTGTTTTGTAGGTAAGTTCATCTTTATCATCTTTTTAGATTCCATGTGTAAGTGATATCATATGATGTCTTTGTTTGACTTCACCTTAGTATGATAATCTCTAGGTCCATCTGTGTCCCTGCAAATGACATTATTTTGTTCTTTTTTATGGCTGAGTAATACTCCATTGTATTTATGTACCACATCTTTTTTATCCATTCCTCTGTCGATGGACATTTAGGTTGCTTCCATGTCTTAGCTATTGTAAATAGCGCTGCTATGAACATTAGGGTGCATGTATCTTTTCAAATTATGGTTTTCTCCAGATACATGCCCAGGAGTGGGATTGCTGGATCATATTGTAGTTCGATTTTTAGTTTTTTTAAGGAACCTCTGTACTGTTCTCCATAGTGGTTGTACCAATTTACATTCCCACCAACAGTGTAGGAGGGTTCCCTTTTCTCCACATCCCCTCCAGCATTTATTGTTTGTAGACTTTTTGATGATGGCCATTCTGACTGGTGTGAGGTGATGCCTCATTGTAATTTTGATTTGCATTTCTCTAGTGATTAGTGATGTTGAGCATCCTTTCATGTGTTTGTTGGCTATCTATCTGTATGTCTTCTTTGGAGAAATGTCTGTTTAGATCTTCTGCCCATTTTTTGATTGGGTTGTTTGTTTGTTTTGATATTGAGCTGTGTGAGCTGTTTGTATATTTTGGAGATTAACCCCTTGTCAGTCACTTCGTTTGCAAATATTTTCTGCCATTCTGTGGGTTGTTTTTTCATTTTGTTTATGGTTTCCTTTGCTATGCAAAAGCTTTTAAGTTTAATTAGGTCCCACTTGTTTACTTTTGTTTTTATTTTCATTACTCTAGGAGGTGTATCCAAAAAGATATTGCTGTGATTTATGTCAAAGAGTGTTCTGCTTATGTTTTCCTCTAAGAGTTTTGTAGTATCTGGTCTTAACATTTAGGTTTGTTAAGGGGATAGCAAGTAGCATGGGGTGGCTGGCAAGTAGGTAATAGGAGAGGAACTAGATGATGAAGGGCCTTAATGTCAGGCCATGATGTTTGTTTAGGGTGGGGGGCAGGGAGGTTATAGGCAACTGAAGTCCAAGAGTTATTCTTTCACATGAGAGAGACATGATCAGACAAGGCATTTAGAGGAGCGGGAAGGAGAGGTGACGATTTGAAGTAAGGAGTACAATTAAAGGGACTATCTGCTACATGACCAGGAAGGAGTCATTATATTCCTTACAGGATGTATTGATAATGTATATCCTATTCGTAATTTTATGTTAGGTTTGTTTAAATTTTGCAGTTTCAGGGTTTTTTCCTACAGTTTTGCTACATATTTTTAAACTTTCAACTTGAAGGGCAGAGGACTCAGTCTCTCTCACTGCTGAGCACATGTTAAGTATCTGAGTGTTTCTTGATTAAGGGGAAATCATTTCAAATGGATTTGATATGCTTACTTTAAATGTAATAGTACCTTTATAACATGAGACTCTATCACTCCATATCTGCAGGTGAAATGAAAATCAGTATCTGTATAATTAAATAATGGTCCTCTGGAGAAACAGATAACTGAATCTTAAATATGGTTCCCACTTCAATAACCTAGAATCTGTACTGTCTGTCTAATCAATACAGTAACCATTAGCTACTTATTGCTCTTCAACACTTAAAATGTGACTTGTCCAAATTAAGATATGCTGTAAGTGTATATACAAACCAGACTTCAAAGACTTAGTATGAAAAAGTAAAACATCTCGATAAGACAGGTTTTTTAAAATGATAATATTTTAGGTATATTGCATTAAATTAATATAAAATGGCTCACTCTCCGCACTTTTATTCAACATAGTGTTGGAAGTCCTAGGCAGAACAATTAATTTAGGTAAGAAAAAAAAAGGCATCCAAATTGGAAAGGAAAAAGTACAACTGTTACTATTTGCAGATGACATGATTATTACATGGAGAAAACCCTAAGACTTCACCAAAAAACTGTTAGAACTAATAAATGAATTCAGTAAAGTTGTAGGATACAAAAATCAATATAAAAAAATTTGTTCTGCTTCCATGTACTAATAATGAATTATCAGAAAGAGGAATTAAGAAAATATCATTTACAATTTCATAAAAAATTAAATACCTAGAAATAAATTTAACCAAGGAGGTGAAAGATCTCTACACTGAAGACTATAAGACATTGTTAAAAGAAATTGAAGACTAAAATAAATCAAAAGATATTCCACGCTCATGGATTGGAAGAATATTGTTAAAATGTTCATACTACTCAGGGATTGCAACGAATCTGCAGATCTTTCTATCAAAATTCCAGTGGCATTTTTCACAAACATAGAACAAACAATCATAAAATTTGTATGGAACCACAAAAGACCTTGAATTGCCAAAGCAATCTTAGGAACAAAGCTGGGGGAGGACCTTCAAGATGGCAGAGGAGTTAAGACATGGAGATCACCTTCCTCCCCACACATACATCAAAAATACATCTATATGTGGAACAACTCCTACAGAACACCTACTGAACGCTGGCAGAAGACCTCAGGCTTCCCAAAAGGCAAAACACACCCCCACGTACCTGGGCAGGGCAAAAGAAAAAAGGAAAAGCAGAGACAAAAGAATAGGGACGGGACCCGCACCTCTGGGAGGGAGCTGTGAAGGGGAAAAGTTTCCACACACTAGGAAGCCCCTTCACTGGCAGAGACGGGGAGGGGGGAAGCTTGGAGCCACAGAGGAGAGCACAGCCACAGGGGTGCAGAGAGATTCCCGCACAGAGGATGGGTGCCGACCAGCACTCACCAGCCGGAGAGGCTGGTCTGCTCACCCACTGGGGCAGATGGGGGCTGGGAGCTGAGGCTCTGGCTTTGGACGTCAGACACCAGGGAGAGGACTGGGGTTGGCAGCGTGAACACGGCCTGAAGGGGGCTAGCGCTCCACAGCTAGCCGGGAGGGAGTCCGGGAAAACGTCCGGAACTGCCGAAGAGGCAAGAGACCATTGTTTTGGGGTGCACAAGGAGAGGGGCTTCAGAGCACGGCCTAAATGAGCTCCAGAGACGGGTGTGAGCCATGGCTCTCAGTGCAGACACCAGAGACGGGCATGAGACGCTCAGGCTGCTGCTGCCGCCACCAAGAAGCCTGTGTGCAAGCACAGGTCACTATCCACACTGCCCCTCCCGGGAGCCTGTGCAGCCCGCCACTGCCAGGCTCCCGTGATCCGGGGACAACTTCCCCGGGAAAACACACAGCATGCCTCAGGCTGCTGCAACGTCACGCGCTGGCCTCTGCTGTGGCAGGCTTGCCCCGCATTCCGTACCCCTCCCTCCCCCGTGCCTGAGTGAGCCAGAGCCCCCTAGTCAGCTGCTCCTTTAACTCTGTCCTGTCCGGGTGAAGAACAGTTGTCCTCAGGCGACCTACATGCAGAGGCAGGGCCAAATCCAAAGCTGAACCCCGGGAGCTGTGAGAACAAAAGAGAAAGGGAAGTCTCTCCCAGCAGCCTCAGGAGCAGGGGATTAAATCTCCACAATCAACTTGATGTACCTGCATCTGTGGAATACCTGAACAGACAACAAATCATCCCAAAACTGAGGCGGTGGACTTTGGGAGCAGCTGTAGACTTGGGGTTTGCTTTGTGTCTAATTTGTTTCTAGTTTTATGTTTATCTTAGTTTAGTATTTAGAGCTTATTATCATTGGTAGATTGTTTACTGATTTGGTTGCTCTCTTTTAGTTTTTTATATCTCTATATATTATTTCCTTTTTCTCTTTTTGTGAGTGTGTATGTGTATGCGTCTTTGTGTGATTTTGTCTGTATAGGTTCGCTTTTACCATCTGTCCTAGGGTTCTGTCTGTCCGATTTTTTTTTAGTTTAGTTTTTAGTGCTTGTTATCATTGGTGGATTTGTGTATTAGTTTGGTTGCTCTCTTTTTTTTTTTATTTTTAATATTTTAATTTTAATAGCTTTATTTTATTTTATCCTTCTTTCTTTTTTTCTTTTCCTTCTTTTCTCCCTTTTCTTCTGAGCCGTGTGGCTGACAGGGTCTTGCTGCTCCGCCCGGGTGTCAGGCATGAGCCTCTGACGTGGGAGAGCCAAGTTCAGGACATTGCTCCACCACAGACCTCCCAGCCCCTCATAATATAAATCGGCAAGAGTTCTCCCAGAGATCTCCATCTCAACGCTAGGACCCAGCTCCACTTCAACGACCAGCAAGCTCCAGTGCTGGACCCCCCCCATGCCAAACAACTAGAAGGACAGGAACACAGCCCAACCCATTAGCAGAGAGGCTGCCTAAAATCATAATAAGCTCACAGACACCCCAAAACACACTACTGGACACGGACCCACCCACCAGAAAGACAAGATCCAGCCTCATCCACCAGAACACAGGCACTAGTCCCCTCCACCAGGAAGCCAACACAACCCACTGAACCAACCTTACCCATTGGGGGCAGACACCAAAAACAAGAGGAACTACAAACCTGCAGCCTGTGAAAAGGAGACCCCAAACACAGTAAGGTAGGCAAAATGAGAAGACAGAGAAATATGCAGCAGATGAAGGAGCAAGGTAAAAACCCACCAGACCAAACAAATGAAGAGGAAATAGGCACTCTACCTGAAAAAGTATTCAGAGTAATGATAGTAAGAGGATCCAAAATCTTGGAAATAGAATGGAGAAAATACAAGAAACGTTTAACAAGGACTTAAAAGAACTAAAGAGCAAACAAACAATGATGACCAACACAATAAATGGAATTAAAAATTCTCTAGAAGGAATCAATAGCAGAATAACTGAGGCAGAAGAATAGATAAGTGACCTGGAAGATAAAATAGTGGAAATAACTATTGCAGAGCAGAATAAAAAGAAAAAAGAATGAAAAGAATTGAGGACAGTCTCAGAGACCTCTGGGACAACATTAAATGCACCAACATTCAAATCGCAGAGGTCCCAGAAGAAGAAAAAAAGAAAGGGACTGAGAAAATACTTGAAGAGATTATAGTTGAAAATTTCCCTAATATGGGAAAGGAAGTAGTCACCCAAGTCCAGGAAGCCCAGAGAGTTCCATACAGGATAAATCCAAGGAGAAACACACCAAGACACATATTAATCAAACTATCAAAAATTAATTACAAAGAAAAATATTAAAAGCAGTAAGGGAAAAACAACAAATAACATACAAGGGAATCCCCATAAGGTTAATAATAGCTGATCTTTCAGCAGAAACTCTGCAAGCCAGAAGGGAGTGGCAGGGCATATTTAAAGTGATGAAAGAGGAAAACCTACAACCAAGATTACTCTACCCAGCAAGGATCTCATTCAGATTCAATGGAGAAATTAAAACCTTTACAGACAAGCAAAAGCTAAGAGAATTCAGCACCACCAAACCAGCTTTACAACAAACGCTAAAGGAACTTTTCTAGGTAGGAAACACAAGAGAAGGAAAAGACCTACAAATACAAACCCAAAACAGTTAAGAAAATGGTAACAGGAACATACATATCAATAACTACCTTAAACGTAAATGGATTAAATGCTCCAACCAAAACACGTAGACAAGCTGAATGGTTACAAAAGCAAGACCCATATAAATGCTGTCTACAAGAGACCCACTTCAGACTTAGGGGCACATACAGACTGAAAGTGAGGGGATGGAAAAAGATATTCCATGCAAATGGAAATCAAAAGAAAGCTGGACTAGCAATTCTCATATCAGACAAAATAGACTTTAAAATAAAGACTATTACAAGAGACAAAGAAGGACACTACATAATGATCAAGGGATCAATCCAAGAAGAAGATACAACAATTGTAGATATTTATGCACCCAACATAGGAGCACCTCAATACATAAGGCAAAAACTAACAGCCATAAAAGGGGAAATCGACAGTAACACAATCATACTAGGGGACTTTACCACCCCACTTTCACCAGTGGACAGATCATCCAAAATGAAAATAAATAAGGAAACACAACCTTTAAATGACACATTAAACAAGATGGACTTAGTTGATATTTATAGGACATTCCATCCAAAAACAGCAGAATACACTTTCTTCTCAAGTGCTCATGGAGCATTCTCCAGGATAGACCATATCTTGGGTCACAAATCAAGCCTCGGTAAGTTTAAGAAAACTGAAATCGTATCAAGTAACTTTTCCGACCACAACACTGTAAGACTAGATATCAGTTACAGGAAAAAAAAAAACTGTAAAAAATACAAACACATGGAGGCTAAACAACACACTACTAAATAACCAAGAGACCACTGAAGAAATCAAAGAAGAAATTAAAAAATACCTAGAAACAAATGACAATGAAAACACAACGGCCCAAAGCCTATGGGATGCAGCAAAAGCAGCTCTAAGAGGGAAGTTTATAGCAATACAATCCTACCTCAAGAAACAAGAAACATCTCAAATAAACAACCTAAAGCAATTAGAGAAAGAACAAAAAACCCCACAGTTAGCAGGAGGAAAGAAATCATAAAGAGCAGAGCAGAAATAAATGAAGTAAACAATAGCAAAGATCAATAAAATTAAAATCTGGTTCTTTGAGAAGATAAACAAAATTGATAAACCGTTAGCCCGACTGATCAGGAAAAAATAGGAGAAGACTCAAATCAACAGAATTAGAAATGAAAAAGGAGAAGTAACAACTGACACTGCAGAAATACAAAGGATCATGAGAGATTATTACATGCAACTATATGCCAGTAAAATGGACAGCCTGGAAGAAATGGACAAATTCTTAGAAAAGCACAGCCTTCTGAGACTGAACCAGGAAGAAATAGAAAATATAAACAGACCAATCACAAGCACTGAAGTTGAAACTGTGATTTAAAATCTTCCAACAAACAAAAGCCCAGGACCAGATGGCTTCACAGGCGAATTCTATCAAACATTTAGAGAAGAGCTAACACCTATCCTTCTCAAACTCTTCAAAATATGGCAGAGGGAGGAACACTCCCAAACTCATCCTACGAGGCCACCATCACCCTGATACCAAAACCAGACAAAGATGTCACAAAGAAAGAAAACTACAGGCCAATATCACTGATGAACAGAGATGCAAAAATCCTCAACAAAATACTAGCAAACAGAATCCAGCAGCACATTAGAAGGATCATACACCATGATCAAGTGGGGTTTATCCCAGGAATGCAAGGATTCTTCAATATGTGCAAATCAATCAATGTGATACACCATATTAACAAATGGAAGGATAAAAACCATATGATCATCTCAATAGATGCAGAAAAAGCTTTCGACAAAATTCAACACCCATTTATGATAAAAAACTCTCCAGAAAGTAGGCATAGAGGGAACTTACCTCAACATAATAAAGGCCATATATGACAAACCCACAGCCAACATCATTCTCAATGGTGAAAAACTGAAACCATTTCCACTAAGATCAGGAACAAGACAAGGTTGCCCACTCTCACCACTATTATTCAACATAGTTTTGGAAATTTTAGCCACAGCAATCAGAGAAGAAAAAGAAATAAAAGGAATCCAAATCAGAAAAGAAGTAAAACTGTCACTGTTTGCAGATGACATGATACTATACATACAGAATCCTAAAGATGCTACCAGAAAACTACTATAGCTAACCAATGAATTTGGTAAAGTAGCAGGATGCAAAATTAATGCACAGAAATCTCTTGCATTCCTATACACTAATGATGAAAAATCTGAAAGAGAAATTAAGGAAACACTCCCATTTACCATTGCAACAAAAAGAATAAAATACCTAGGAATAAACCTACCTAAGGAGACAAAGGACCTGTATGCAGAAAACTATAAGACACTGATGAAAGAAATTAAAGATGATACAAACAGATGGAGAGATATACCATGTCCTTGGATTGGAAGAATCAACATTGTGAAAATGCCTATACTACCCAAAGCAATCAGCAGATTCAATGCAATCGCTATCAAACTACCAATGGCATTTTTCACAGAACTAGAACAAAAAATTTCACAATTTGTATGGGAACACAAAACCCCAAATAGCCAAAGCAATCTTGAGAAAGAAAATGGAGCTGGAGGAATCAGGCTCCCGGACTTCAGACTATACTATGAAGCTACAGTAATCAAGACAGTATGGTACTGGCACAAAAACAGAAAGATAGATCAATGGAACAGGATAGAAAGCCCAGAGATAAACCCAGGTACATATGGTCACCTTATCTTTGATAAAGGAGGCAGGAATATACAATGGAGAAAAGACAGCCTCTTTAATAAGTGGTGCTGGGAAAACTGGACAGCTACATGTAAAAGAATGAAATTAGAACACTCCCTAATAGCATACACTAAAGTAAACTCAAAATGGATTAAAGACCTAAATGTAAGGCCAGACACTACAAAACCCTTAGAGGAAAACATAGGCAGAACGCTCTATGACATAAATCACAGCAGGATCCTTTTTGACCTACCTCCTAGAGAAATGGAAATAAAAACAAAAATAAACAAATGGGACCTAATGAAACTTAAAAGCTTTTGCACAGCAAAGGAAACCATAAAGAAGACGGAAAGACAACCCTCGGAATGGGAGACAATATTTGCAAACAAAGTAACTGACAAAGGATTAATCTCCAAAATAAACAAGCAGCTCATGCAGCTCAATATCAAAAAAACAAACAAGCCAACCCAAAAATGGGCAGAAGACGTAAATAGACATTTCTCCAAAGAAGATATACAGATTGCCAACAAACATATGAAAGGATGCTCAACATCACTAAATCATGAGAGAAATGCAAATCAAAACTACAATGAGGTGTCACCTCACACTGGTCAGAATGGGCATCATCAAAAAATCTACAAACAATAAATGCTGGAGAGGGTGTGGAGAAAAGGGAGCCCTCTTGCACTGCTGGTGGGAATGTAAATTGATAACAGCCACTATGGAGAATAGTATGGAGGTTCCTTAAAAAACTAAAAATAGAACTACCATACGACCCAGCAATCCCACTACTGGGCATATACCCTGAGAAAACCATAATTCAAAAAGAGTCATGCACCACAACGTTCATTGCAGCACTATTTACAATAGCCAGGACATGGAAGCAACCTAAGTGTCCCTCGACAGATGAATGGATAAAGAAGATGTGGCACATATATACAATGAAATATTACTCAGCCATAAAAAGAAATGAAATTGAGTTATTTGTGGTGAGGTGGATGGACCTAGTGTCTGTCATACAGAGTGAAGTAAGTTAGAAAGAGAAAAACAAATACCATATGCTAACACATATATATGGAATCTGAAAAACAAAAAAAGGTTCTGAAGAACCTAGGGCAGGACAGGAATAAAGATGCAGACGTAGAGAATGGACTTGAGGACACGGGGAGGGGGAAGGGTAAGCTGGGACAAAGTGAGAGAGTGTCATGGACATATATACACTACCAAACGTAAAACAGATAGCTAGTGGGAAGCAGCCGCATAGCACAGGGAGATCAGCTCGGTGCTTTGTGACCACCTAGAGGGGTGGGATATGGAGGGTGGGAGGGAGGCGCAAGAGGGAGGGGATATGGGGATATATGTATATGTATAGCTGATTCACTTTGTTATACAGCAGCAACTAACAGAGCAATATAAAGCAATTTTACTCCAATAAAAATGCTTTTGAAAAAAAGAACAAAGCTGGAGGAATTATGCTTCCTGATTGTAAACTATATTTCAAGTAAAAGAAGACACATAGGTCAAGTGGAACCAAACAGCCCAGAAATAAACCCATGCATATATGGTCAATTAATTTTCAAGAAAAAAGACAAAAACATACAATGGAGGAAAGACAGTCTTTTCAACAAATGGTGTTGGGAAAACTTGATGTCCACATGCAAAAAGAAGGAAACTAGACCTCTATCTTACACCATACACAAAAATGAACTGAAAATGGATTAAAGATTTTAACGTAAGACCTGAACCATAAAAGTCCTAGGAGAAAACATACGGACAAAGCTCCTTGCCATCCGCTCTGCAGTGATTTGTTTTGATTTGACCCCAAAAGGAAAGGCAACGAAAGCAAAAAAGTAATAAGTGGGACTACATTGAACTAAAAAGCCTCTATGCAGGAAAGGAAGCCATCTTCTGCAAAGGAAACCATCAACAAAATTGAAAATCAACCTACTAAAAGGGAGAAAATGTTTGCCAATATATCAGATAAGGAATTAATATCCAAAATATATAAAGCACTCATACAATAGCAAAAAAAAAAAAAAAATTAAAAAATGGGCGGAGGATCTGAATAGACTTTTTTTCCATAGAAGACACCTACAGATAGACAACTGGTACATGAAAATGTGCTCAACCTCACTAATCATCAGGGAAATGCAAATCAAAACCATAGTGAGTTACATTCACCTCACACCTGTTAGCATGGCTGTTATCAAAAAGACAAGATAACAAGTGTTGTGAAGGCTGTAGAGAGAAGGGAACCCTCGTGCACTGTTGGTGGGAATGTAAATTGGTGCAGCCACTGTGGAGAACAGTAGGGAGGTTCCTCAAAAAATTGAAAACAGAACTTCTATCTAACCCAGCAATCCCCCTTCTGGGTATTTATCCAAAGGAAATGAAAATGCTAACTTGAAAGGATATCTGTGCCCCCGTGTTCACTGCAGTATTATTTACAACAGCCAAGACATGGAAACAACTTTAAGAACTTTAAGTGTCCATCAGTGGATGAATGGATAAAGAAAATGTGAGATTTTATAAACACACACAGACCCACACAGGAATATTACTCGGCCATAAAAAAGAAGGAAACCTTGCCATCTGCAGCAACATGGATGGACTCTGAGGGCATCATGCTAAGTGAAGTAAGTCAGACAGAGAAAGACAAACACAGGATGATCTGATATATATGTGGAATCTGAAAAATACAATAAAAACCAGTCTCATAGATACAAAGAACATACTGGTGATTGCCAGAAGTGGGGGGGTGAGAGGGTGGAAGATACGAGTAAAGGTGATCACAAGGTACAAACTTCCAGTTATAAAATAAATAAGTCATGGGGATGTGATATACAGCATGATGACTATAGTTAATAATACTGAATTGAATATTTGAAACTTGCTAAGAGAGTAGATGCTGCGTGTACTTTACACCTCTAAACTAGAAACAGTTTGACTTTCTGCCTTTAAGAAAATGAAAATGCAATATAGCAATATAATTTTTGAAAAGTTTCAAGAACCACTGTAAGTCTAAATGCTGTTTTATAGGATACAATTTTA
This sequence comes from Eschrichtius robustus, assembly GCF_028021215.1. Lineage (NCBI taxonomy): Eukaryota > Metazoa > Chordata > Mammalia > Artiodactyla > Eschrichtiidae > Eschrichtius > Eschrichtius robustus. The sequence goes on along the minus strand of NC_090831.1, from coordinate 119,295,819 downwards.
ATAGTAATAATCCTGCCAGGAGTTCCTATTTTAAAGTGTAAATTAGCAATTTTTAAATAGAAAGTTTGTCTCACGTATATACATACAAAGACATTTTTAAGATCTCTAGTTCAAAAAATTAAAATCGTAAAGACCAGTCACAGTGAACTGATTTTAGAGGTAGTCTGGTTTGCTTTTCTGCTAATGAAATCTCAGTCACATTTTCTTAATGTATAGCCATTACTCCAACGAGGCTAAGCATCTTCAGAGAATAATTGATGGATGTAGAGCATACAGTGGTTCCATTATGTTGAAGTAGTTAATGATGTCCAGTAAGTCTAATTAACTCCTAGAACTTAACCTAATATTCCAGGATGGTAGGGAACCTTGGGATTCATCATAATAGGTTCATTAAACATGTACCTGTGTGGTAGAAGCAGTACTACTTTAAGTCTTTGAGTGGTTTTATCGGTCTCACTAAGTCATCCACTTACCCTACTCTGTCAGGCTGCTGACAGTGCTATACTTCAGGGAAACAGACCAGCATCAATTCTCTTTCTAGAGCTCTTCAAAGTATTGCTTTAACCTCCCATAGTAACATGTGTCTAACAACTTTTATGATCATCATAGCCTGTGGATTTAACCTCTCTGAGCTTCATTTTCCTCATCTGTAAACTACCGATAAAAGCCCGCTGTACCTTGAACACTGTAAGTGCTCAGATAATGTCTTGAATGAATGAGAATTACTCCATCCCAAATACCACCTCTTTGAGTAGCATCTCCCAGACAAAATTTGTTCACTCCCTTCTCTTTTACTCTCTGTTTTGTTGATTTTTAGATACATTTGCATTACCTTTTAAATAATTTATTTTTATAAGATAACCAGTGTCAATCTACAGATTCTTGGGAAGCCAGGCCTCTGGGGGATTCCTCCCCATTCCACTAGAATATACAGCCCATTCCAGCTCCATCCTCATTAGCTCCTGCCTCATGCTTCCATCCTATCCACTGAATTGGACTATATATACGTCTTCACCTTTTACTAAAATGTGAAGTCCTTGAAAGCAGACACACTCATGTTTGTATCCTTAATGCCAGCACAGGGTATAACCTTCATAAATATCTGTCAAACAAATGAGTTTGTACATGTATGCAGATGACACCTGAAATGATTTTAAGCATCACACATAACGTAGCCTGGCAAAGTTTATCTCATTCTGTCTCTCAGCTAGCTATAAACTAGTCACCTGAATTTTAAGGCATTTGCTTATTGTTCAAATCATGACATCTCTCTTTTTTCATTTTAAAAGACTTTTAAGGTAGGAGAGGAAAATCTGATCTACTTTATTGACAAAATAACAGAAGAAAGCAAAAGGGATGGAAATTCCTTGAATACTTACTGTGTGTTAGAATTTTGACTATATAATCCATACAACTTCTCTGTGACGCAGACATTATTATCCACATTTTGCATATGAGGAAACTGAAGTCAGAAGCTTATATAACTGAGTTCATATAGAGCTAGAGAGTGGTAAAGCCCCGGTTTGAACCTAGGTCTGACTTACTAACCTCATCATGACGGGGTTCATAGTTTTTGACAGCGAGATGCCTCCTCTGTAAAAAACACCTGAGCAGAACAATCACACAGGTGCAGAGGGAACAGATGCTTCCTGCTCTTGCTTTCCAATGCTTGAGAGCATCAGAGGCCTCCAAAGTACTCCTTTACAGTCTGTCAACCAGTTCAAAAGAGCACAGCCCACTAAACCAGCTTGCAGAGGTAAGGTAGGAAGCCAGGACAAATGGCCCTACCTCCCTCCAACTGACGGGAAAAGAGCTGAATACTTGAATTCTACCAATTTGCCAGCCTCTGCTTTGCAGTCTTCAGTCTTTCCAGCTTTAGAGAAAAGCTATAGGACATCACTGAAAGCAATAGAATATTAAGTGCCTAATTCTCAACCTTTCCTTTGGGAAAGAAAATACTTTGAAATAATGGATGAAAATTATAAAATCAGTTTTCATGTTTCTCATATTTTTAAGTTCTGTTTCTCTAAAATATGAAAAGCTCAGAGTCAGACTATGCCCCTGTGTTCCCTAATATAATCCACATTAAATTTCATTGGAAGAGGAACTTAACCCGTCCTCACCAGCCAATATTCTATCAATCATTACACTACAATTGTCCTTAAAACAACTGATGATGATGTCTTTGAAGCAAATAGATAAGACACAACTTTTATATTCAGACAGAGCAAGCAATTTTAGGTTATGTTTATCACAGATTACATGGTTGCTTATAGTTTTACACATAGCAATCACTTTTATTTTTGTCTATACTTAAAAACAGGGCTTGATCTGAGTGACTCGTTGTCTCAGAACAACTATGTTTAGCTCTGCTGTACGCTCTGCAAACAAAAATGGAAAATATCTGAATCTAGATATGTTCTAAATGTTGAATTGAAAGTAAATGTTCAGCTAGCCAAAGTTTTGGACAAGTCCTCTGGAGTAGAAATGAAAAAGTAATTTGTGAAGGAGTGACATCATCAAGATGGAAACATAGGTCGTTCCCAACTTCAGTCCCCTTCACAAGAAGACCAACTAACGACTCTCTATAGACAAGACACCACTGTGAAAATCCTAGAACACAGGGGTGAGGCTGAAGGCACGCCCTGTATCACAGAGAATGAGGCAGGACCACATTAGAAAAGTTAAGAGGCGCAGCTACACTCTGACCGCATCACTCCTCCCCCAGGCTGGCTCCCCAGGCCTGCAGTTCCTCCGGGGGAAGAGAAAGTCCAGGTGGACACCCAGCTCCTCCAGCATCATGGGTCATTTCTCAGGATGCCTTCTCAGGTCTTGCCTTATGGGCATCTAAGGGGACTTGGGGACGTGACTGTGACAGAGAAGGGGGAAGGGATTTATAGCAACAAGTGCTCGGAGTGTGGCCCTGTTCCTACTCCCAGTGGTGCCCAAGCAGAAGTCCCAACCAGCAGCTCTGCTCATCTGCAGAGCCAAGATGGTGGTCCATTCTGATCAGGGAACTTGGCAGGGCACAGATCTGCCTGATTCAGGACCCCAGACAGTGAGCCCTTGCCAGCCATGGAGCCTGTTCTGCCACTCCAGCTGGACAGAAAAGCTAATTCATAGCCCCCCGCCCATTGCTGAATACAGCCTCCAGCCCTGCTGACCAGGAGACCTAACCAGAGCTCCTGGGAATCTGTGTTAGCCCATCCTGCAACCACAGTTACAGCAGCACTTGAATGGAGAGCCTGGCCAGTGGCCCTGCCCATCTGCAGAGCCAGGATGGTGGCCTGTCAGGCCAGGGAACTTGGTGCATGATTCTACCTAATTTGGCCCCCAAATAAGAGACGTGCCAGCCTTAGAGCCTGTCTGGTGGCTCCGCCCAGGCAGGGAAACTAATTCATAGCCCTACCCACTGTTAAATACAGCCTTCAGCATGCCCAACCAGGAAACCTAACCAGGCACATGGGAAACTGTGTAGCCCAGGGTTCCCCAACCCCTGGGCCGCGGACCAGTATCGGTCTGTGGCCTATTAGGAACTGGGCCGCACGGCAGGTGGTGAGCAGCAGGCTAGCGAGTGAAGCTTCATCTGCCGCTCCTCTTCGCTCCCCTTCGCCCCCCCTTGCATTACCGCCTGAATCATCGCCCCCCCCCCCCCCCACTCCCGCCCTGGTCCTTGGAAAAATTGTCTTCCACAAAACCTGTCCCCAGTGCCAAAAAGGTTGGGGACCGCTGGCATAGCCCATCCTACTGCCCCACTTACAGTGATACCTGAGCAGAGAGCACAGCCAGTGGTCCTCACCATTTGCACTGCAAAACCAGCAACTCTGCCTGGCCAGAGAACTTGGCGCACAATCCTGCCTGATCTGGGTCCTTAAACAATGGGCTGTGCTGGCCGTGGGGTCCATTCTGCTGCCCTGGTCAAGCAGGGAAGCTACATCATAGCCCCAACTACTGCTAAATATAGTACCGAGTCCTGACCATCCAGGAAGCCTGACCAGAGAACCCAGGCAACCACAGAGCCCCATCCAACAGCCTCACTTGGGCAGAGAACCAAGCCAGCAGTCCTATCCAACTGTTTTCAGCCACAACACATACCCCACAACCTCAGAGCTCAGGCAGTGGCCTTGCCCACAAAGAAGACCCTAATAGCAGGCTCCCCCTGCCCAAGGAGTCTGTCAGCTCACATGTCCAGAACCCCAAGCTGAGCTGGCTGGTGAAGGACTGTCTCTGCCAAGGCACACCTGTAAAGTCTAGAAGAAGAGACTGTTTACTCAAATGTGCAGATACCAATGTAAGAAATCAAGGATCAGAAAAAATCAGGTAAACATAACACCACCAATGGAAACTAATAAAATGCCAATAACTGACCCTAAAGAAATGGAAATCTATGAACTTCAACGAATTCAGAATAATCCTCTTAAAAAGTTTAGTGAACTACAAGAAGACAGATAACTTAACAAAATTTGGGGGGAAAAAAATGCATGAACAAAATGAGATGAACAAAAAAAATAGAAACCATCAAAAATAAACCAAACAGAAGTCCTAGAGCTAAAGAATACGATGACTGAACTGTAAAGTTCAATAGAGAGCTTCAAAATCAGAATTGACCATGCAGAAGAAAGAATCAGTGACAGGGTATTTGAATTGATCCAGTCAGAGGAACAAAAGAAAAAAAGAATGAAAAAGAGTGAAGAAAGCCTATGGAACTTATAGGACCCCATCAGAAGAAACAATATCTGCATTATGGGTACCCCAGAAGGAGAAAGAGAAAGGGACAGAAAGTGTATATAAAGCAATAATGGCTGAAGATGAGGAAAGAAATGGACATACAAATCCATGAGGCCCAAAGGACCCCAAATAGATCGAACCAAATAGTTCCAAAAGTCAAAGACAAAAAGAGAATTTTCAAAGCAACAAGAGAGAGAAAGCAACACATTACATACAGGGAATCCCCATAATGGGCAGATTTCTCAAAAGAAACTTTTCAGGCCAGGAGAGAATGGGATAATACATTCAAAATATTGAAAGAAAAAAAGTCTGTCAACAACAATACTATACCTGGCAAACCTGTCCTTCAGAAATGAAGGGGAGATAAATAAGTGCCTGAACAAACAAAAGCTGATTGAGTTTATCACCACTAGGCCTGCCTTACAAGAAATGCTAAAGGGAGTTCTTCAAGCAGAAATAAAGTGATGCTAATTTACATGATACAATCAGATGAACACAGGTATAAGACTTCCTGGTATTGGTAAATAATTGAAGTTATTTAATATGGTAACAGTGGTGCATAATTCTCTTACAACTCTAGTTTAAAAGTTTTTAAATGTATTTAAAAAAACCCATAACTTCAATAGTCTGTTACTGTATACATAATATAAAAAAATATGTAAATTATAACGTGATGGGGGAGAAGTAAATTGTAATTTTAGAAATGCTATTGAAGTTAAGTTGTCATTAGCTTAAAATAGGATATTATAAATATAAGATAGTTTATATAAGGCTCATGGTAACCACAGAGGAAAAACCTATTACACAAAAGATCAGGATCAAGTGAAGTATACCAATACAAAAAAAGTGTCATCAACACAAAAGAAGACAGCAGAATAAGAAGCAAGGAACAACAGAGCTACAAAACAGTCAGCAAAACAAGTAAGAAAATGGCAAGAGTAAATCCTTATCCATCAATAATTACTTTAAGCATAATGGATGAAATTCTCCAATCAAAGACACAAAATTGGATGAATGACTTAAAAACAATATCAAACAATATACTGCCTACAGGAGACTCACTTTAGGTTCAAAGACACAGACTGAGACTGAAAGGATGGAGAAAGATATTTCAAGCAAATGATAACGAAGAAAAAACAAAGGTAGCTATACTCATATCAGACAAAATAGACATTAAGCTAAAAATGACAGAAAGAGAAAGAACTTCACTATATAACAATAAAGGGGTCAATCCATCAAAAAGATACACCAATTGTAAATATTTATGTACCCATCCAACATCAGAGCACCTAACTATATAAAGCAAACATTAACAGAATTATAAGGAGAAATAAACAAATAAACAACAACAAACAGTTGGGGACTTTAATACCCCACGTTCAGTAACCGATAGATCATTCAGACAGAAAATCAATAAGGAAACAATGGATTTGAACAACACTGTTGACTCAGTTGTAACAGACATATACGGAATACTTTGTCTGACAACAGCAGGATACACATTCTTCTCAAATGCACACAGAACATTTTCTAGCATAGATCATGCATTAGGCCACAAAACAAGTCTTAGCAAAAGATTAACCAAGACTGAAGTCATACCTAATATCTCCTCTGACCACAATGGTATTGAAACTAGAAATTGGTAAAAGGAGTAAAACTGGATAACTCATGAATACATGGAAATTAAACAGTACTATCCTGAACAACCAGTAGATCTAAGATGAAATTAAATGAGAAATTAAAAAGTATCTTGAGACAAATGAAAATGGTAACAAAACATACAAACTTATGGTATGCAGCAAAAGCAGGTCCCAGAGGGAAGTTCATATCTATAAATGCGGACCTCAAGAAATAGAAAGATCTCAAATAAACAACCGAACTTTTACACCTCAAGGATCTAGAAGATGAAGAACAAACTAAGCCCAAAGTTGGCCAAAAAAGGAAATAAGGTTTAGAGCATAAATAAATAGAGACCAGGAAAGAAATAGAGAAAACTTAATAAAACTAAGGGCTGGCTCTTTGAAAAGATAAACAAAACAGACAAATCTTTATTGAGACCAACCAAGGGGAAGAGAGAGATCCCAAATTAACAAAATTTTAAATGAAAGGGGACATTACAACTGATAATATAGAAATACGAAGGTTCATAAGAGTCTTCAGTGACCAACTATACACCAACACACAGAAAAAGTGGATAAATTACTAGAAACATAGAACCTATCATGACTGAATTAGGAAGAACTAGAAAATCTGAACAGACCAATTACTAGTAGGGTATTGAATTGGTAATCAAAAATCTCCCAAAAAAGAAAAGTCCAGGACCAGATGTCTTCACTGGTAAATTTTACCAAACATTTAAAGAAGAATTAACAGCAATCCTTCTCAAAATATCCAGAAATACTGAAGAGGAGAGAACACTTCCAAACGCATTTTACAAGGCTAGTATTACCCTGATATCAAAGCCAAATAAGGACATTACAAGAAAAGAAAACCACAGGCCAATATCCCTGATGAATATAGATGCAAAAATTCTCAACAGAACAGCAAACCAAATTCAGCAGCACATTAAAAGGATCATACACCATGACCAAGTAGGATTCACCCCTGGGATGCAAGGATGCTTCAATATATGCAAATCAATAAATGTGATATATTACATTAATAGAATAAAAGATAAAAATCATATGATCATCTCAATAGATGCAGAAAAAAGCACTTGACATAATTTAACATCTGTTCATGATAAAAACTCTCAACAAACTAGCTATAGAAAGGGAATGCACCTCAATACAGTAAAGTAAGGCCATATGTATCAAGCCCACAGCTAACATCATACTCAGTGGTGAAAGACTGAAGGCTTTTCCGACAGGACAAGGATGCCCACTCTCACCACTTCTATTCAACATGGCACCGGAAGTCCAAGCCAGAGAAATCAGGCAAGAAAAAGAAAGAAAAGGCTTCCAAATTGGAAAGGAAGACCCAAAATTATCTCTGTTTCTAGATGACATGATTTTATGTATAGAAAAGCCTAAACACTCAACCAAAACAAAAACAAAAAACAAAAAACTGTTAGATCAATGAATTCAGTAAAGTTGCAGGATACAAAATTCAACATACAAAAATCAAAAGTATTTCTATACACTAAGAATGAATTATCTGAAAAATAATCTCATTTACAACATCAGTGAGAACAATAAAATACTTAGAAATAGATTTAACCAAGGAGATGAAAGATCTCTACACTGAAAACTATAATATATTGATGAAAGAAATTAAAGATTAAAATAAATGGAAAGATATTCCAGGCTCATGGATTGGAAGAATTAATATTGTTAAAATATCTATACCACCCAAAGCCACCTATAGATTCATTGTAATCCCCATCAAGATTCCAATGGCATTTTTTACAGAAGAAAGAGAAATCCTAAAATTCATATGAAACTACAAAAGACCCTGAATAGACAAAGCAATCCTGAGAAAGAACAACAAAGCTGGGGGTATCACACTTCCTGAATTCAAACTATATTATAAAGATATAATAATAAAAGCATTATGGTACTGGCATAAAAACAGACACATAAACCAATGCAGCTGAACTGAGAACCAACACATATACAGTGAGCTAACATGAAAAGAGAGCCAAGAATACTCGATGGAGAAAAGACAGTCTTTTTAATAAATGGTGCTGGGAAATTGGATAGTCACATGTAAAAGAGTAAAACTAGATCCCTATTTTACATCACTCCCAAAAATTAACTCAAAATGGATTAAGAAATTAAACATAAGACCTAAAACCATAAAACTCCTGGAAGAAAACACAGGAATAAAGCTTCTTGACATGGGTCTTGGGAAAAGACCAAAGCACAAAAGACTAAAGCACAAGCAACAAAATAAAAAATAAACAAGTAGGACTACGCCAAACTAAAAAGCTTCTGCACAGCAAAAGAAACAATAACAAAATGAAAAGACAACCTAAGCAATGGGATAAGATATTTGCAAATCATATCTGAGAAGGGGTTAATATTCAAAATACACAAAGAACTCACACAACTCAAAAGAAAAAAAAAAAGTTAAAAATGGCCAAAGGATCTGAACAGACATTTTTCCAAGAAGACACACAGATGGCCAATAGGTACATGAAAAGGGTAGTTAACATCACTAGTCAGGGAAATCAAATCAAAACCACAGTAAGTTATCACCTCATACCTATTAGATTGGCTGTCATCAAAAAGACAAGAGAGAACAAGTTCTGGAGAGGATATGGAGAGAAGGGAACCTTTGTGCACTGTTGGTGGGAATGTAAATTGGTACAGCCACTATGGAAAACAGTATGGAGGTTTCTCAAAAAAATTAAACACAAAACTACCATATTACCAGCAATCCCACTTCTGGGTATATATCCAAAGGAAACAAAATCACTATGTCAAAAAGATAACTGCACTCCCATGTTCACGTTCATTACAGCATTACTTACAATAGCCAAGACATGGAAACAACCTAAGTTTCCATCGACAGATGAATAGATAAAGATGTGATGTATATACAGTGGAACACTGTTCAGCCATAAAAAGGAAACCCTGCCATTTGCAACAATATGAATGGACCTTGAGGGCATTATGCTAAATGAAATAAGTCAGAGAAAGACACGTACTGTACCATCTCACTTACATGTGGTAGCTAGAAAACTCAAATTCATAGAAAAAAAGATCAGATTTGTGGTTACCAGAGGCAGAGGGTGGAGAGAATGAGGTGAAGGTGGTCAAAAGATACCGACTTCCAGTTATAAGATAAATAAGTACTGGCTATGTAATGTGCAACATAACGAGTATCATTGCCAAGGCTGTATTGTATATTTGAAAGTTGGTAAGAGAGTAGACACTAAAGTTCTCACAAGGAAAAAAAAAAGTAATTATATAAGGTGATGGATGTTATCTTGGTAATCATTTCACAATATATACATATGTCAAGTCATTTTGCTATACACCTTAAATTTATAGTGTTATTATATGTCAATTATCTCTCAATAAAACTGGAAGAAAAAATAATAAAAGGAAGTAATTTGTTTTATTGCTATCTGCAGGAAGTTATCTCTGCCAGTCTTATGTATTTTATTTCATGATTGACCCTCAAACATTTGGGGAGAGGGGAGTTCAGTATTAATTCCAAATATTTTCTTAGAGATTTTCTTCTAAGGGAGACTTTTGAAAGTTTTGTCCAAAAGCATGATTCTTTGGAGAAAACATACTCCAAAATAATTGTAGTGACATAGTCAATTGAATTTCATGATTTTGTGTTTCAGCTTATTCATCTTAGTTTTCTATCAATCATTTTTATTCTACTTTCCATAAAGTTGGAGATTATCAAATGAATTTCATTGTAACCTTTAATTAATTGTAACTATTATTATGGACTGAGTATTTGAGTCCCCCAAAATTCACATATTGAAGCCATAACCCCCAATGTGATGGTATTTGGAGGTGGGGCCTTTGGGAGATAATTAGGGTTTGATTAGGTCATGAGGGTAGTGCCCTTATAAAAAGAGGAAGAGGCAGGAGATCTCTCCACCATATGAGGATACAGCAAGAAGGCAGCTGTCTGAAAACCAGCCAGGAAGACAGATCTTACCAGAACTCAACCATGTTGGCACCCTGATCTAGGACTTCCCAAGCTCCTGAACTGTGAGCGATAATGTCTGCTATTTAAGCAACCCAGCCTACGGCATTGTGTTATAGCAGCCCAAAGCCAACTAAGAAATGTTTAGTAACTGGTTCTTTCAACATTACAAAATAAAAAGAAAACATGATTTATAAGACTGGATAATAATGGCATTAACTCAAATATTTCATGCAAAGTAAAAACTGTACCTTCTCATACCCTAATAAAGCTATTTCACTTCTCTTCCCGTTTAAGAATTAATTAGGATGCAACAACGTCTTAGAAAAGCCAATATATATAATATAGTTGTCTACCTAGGATAATCCAAAATCCATAGTCTGCCTTCAGAAAATCAGAAAGGAATTTATGTGCAACTACAAACTAGAGAAATAATTTTGCACTCATGTCCTTTGAGCCCAGGTAAAAAATAGGATTTTAACTTAATTAGTTGCCAGAATCTTAAACGCATTGTTTCATGTTCAGGTGGGTTGTGTGTACGTTGTGCTTCACCGGGGGTTTCCACTGTAAAGCTGGTCCACTGAAGCACCCTAAATTGCCTTTCTGAATAAATGGTATGAAATGTGTAAACTGTTCCCCAGCCCTTCCTCAGAGAGCTGTTGGGAACCCTGGGCCTGGGATGGATGTCAGTAGGGATCTGGTGTGCACCCGGATTCCAGGCACGGTCACCCTTCAGGAGAGCAAGGCTTCTTTCCTTGACAGACTCACTGTCTATGTAATAGTGTCTGGATTTGTAAATTTATGTGCTTATCATAAATATCATTCAGAAACATCATCTCAGAAAAGCTCCAGATTACTGAGAGGCGAAAGCTTCTTGCACTGAGTTACCTGTTAGGGCAATATTCACACGAGGTTCACTCTGTATTCCTGTAGTTTTACTTTGTAACTTCATGTTTGCATTAGTAAACATGTTGACAGTTTACTAATCACGTTAGTAATTAGTAAAGAGTTTGAGTTTTAATAAGTAAACTGTGTGAATTACTGATGTTATACTATCCTATAATACTATTTCTGAATTTTTAAATTGCCTTTTCAGGATTTCCTCAGAAAGATAACAGGCTCCCTCTAGCGGGAAGTGACCATTATAATTGAATTATTTATTCCAAAGCTGTGTAACTTCATAGTTGCACTTTGTTTGAAGGAAAAGGGGCCTTTTCTGACTCTGACATTTGTTTATTTCTCTCCATAACATTTGTTTACTTTTCTAATTTCTTAGCAAAGAAATCAGTACTGATTATCAAGGAATGTTTGTAGGACAGTCATGGTTTCAAGTCATGTTGATAACGTGAACTGCTCTTTTATAAGCAAAGAGAAGTGAGGTTACCAATGGGTGCCCAGGCATTAACTTCAACGAACTTGTTAGGAAATATATATATATATATATATATAAATGTAATTATGTAATTTATAAATTTGTAATTTATGTAATTTATAAATATATAAATTCTAATAATATAACTTAACTCCAAAGCCTTTATTTTCATAATTAAGTAATTTAAAGGATTATCTCATCTTGTGCCCTCATTATATGCTGAGTTTAAGTGGCTTGCTCAAGATTACACATTTGGAAGTCTGCTTTTTGACCTCCGAGTTCTGATTAATTTTACAGAAAGCAACCCTTGTTCACTTTGGCTTTTCTTTATGAGAAAACAATGACCAAAATCCCATGCTTCTTTTGAAAGTAATTAGCTTTCTGCCCCATATCATTTATAATTGAAAATAAAACTGCATTTTTATAGAGCTTAGTCAAATATAAAAATGTTAATTCTGAATCATCAAGAAAAATTAAAATTGCACCCAGGCAAGGAAGTAACCTATTACAGAAATGGGTTTTGGTTTTACAATTGGTAAAGAAAAAACAAAATTTAATGAAATTTAGTATTGAGAGTGACATATATCCCAAACTGGTAAATAACCAATAACCGACTCCAGGAAGACTGGTTATAACAAGTTATAGAAACTTTCAGGTTTAGAATCTCATATCATACATTTCACCTATCCCACATTAAAAAAAATTTTTTTTTGTTGTGGTAAAAGTCACATAATATAAAACATACTGTTTTAACCATATTTAACCGTACAGTTCAGTGGCTCTAAGTACATTCATACTGTTGTGCAACTCTCACCATCATCCATCTACTGAATTTTTCTCCTAAACTGAAACTCTGCCCCCATTAAACACTAACTCCCCATTCCCCCCCGGAGATTGGGATTGACATATGTACACTCCTAGGTATGAAGCAGATGGCTGGTGGGGACCTAACTGTATAAGCACAGGGGAAAAAAAAGGTACAATCTGTTTGCAGGGCCGGTATTAAGTTAACCTATCCCACATTTTACAGATCATCTGTCAAAGTGTGTGCTTAATTGCTTTTTGGTAACTCTTGGCAAAGCCGTTCTCCCCTGGAGGGAGCTTGGCTCTCACCAAACTTTTGTTTTCTTATTTTCTTACAGCAAATCATAGGATTAGTTTTGGAACACTGGTCAGCACTTCCAATACCTACGATGGATCTGGTGTTGTGACTGTGGAAACAGACCGTCCCCTGCTCTGGACCATGGCCATCAAAAACACCCATGACTGACCTCCGCAGCCGTGCCTCTGACCTCATTTGCCAACACCTTCATGCTCCACAAGAACAGTTCACCTGGTTGGCAGGAATCTAAACCTGTCCCTGAGAAGCCCGCTAGTTTTAAATATGTTAATGTTTAGATCATCCAGGTAACATTATGAGTGACAGATCTCAATTTTACAGTGAGGGGGGGAAATCATTATTTCTTAAGCAAGTAAATTACATTCAGTTGGAAAACTAATGTGGATTAATCCACTCTGAAATTCAGGACTGATCATTCTTATGTTATTAATCATTCCATGTATCCTAGGAAACTGTTTTTAAGCTTGAAGCTGAGAAGGCTCTGTTGAGGCTCCGTGGTGTCCCGCACATAAACCTACTCCTGTTCATCCTTAATTGCTTAACACCAAAGGCTACTTCTGTCTAATAGTATTAGCTCTCTCTGTATTATATGTATTCCCTTCCACTGAAAAAATAATTCCTTCTAGCTTCGGATGCTAGAACTGCACCATTTTATTCTGGCCTTAATGGGTTTTGGTATTATCTTTTCATAATAAATTAAAAAATCACTGGCCTGATTATTAAAATTTAAAACAGGTAGAACCTGCCCAGCAGCTTTACATAGCGCAAACCGGGTGTTGCCCTAAGGAAAGGGACCAGCAGCTCTCTTCTTTCGGGTGCTACAACAGAGTGGCGGTTGCGTTGTAAGTGGAGAGTGAACGTGGGATCAGGTGAAGTAGCATGCAGCTGTGCAGTCAGTCATTAGAGAGAACTGTTCATAATTTACGCAAATATATGTGACACTGAATCCAGATGTCAAATAAAAATATTTAGTTATCCATGTACCTGTGGTCCGTTTTTAAGAAAACCATCCATTTTCTCACCTGTATTTTATAATGACCAGTCTTTCCTAATCAGAGTTTCTGTACAAAAAAAAAACAATTTGCTCAGAAGATGATTAGTAGGTATAGTTCTTCACGCCTCTGATCTTGGAGAGCAGCCCAGCGTTGTTAACACTTGCTCTAACCTCCACGGAAGTTACTTTCTAGAGCACATGCGCCACATGTTTACACTTAACCTCTCCGGACCCGTTGCCCCATCTATAAAATAGGGATTATAGGTAGCACCTGTTTACCTTGTCGGACTTAGAAAGGAAGGACAGGTAGATTGCTTTCAAAGATTGTTACGTGCTGGAGAAAAAAGAGCCAACAGAGGGAAGGCACTTCCGTGGTAGAGAAAGTGAAGAAAACTGGCGGAGGAAGAACCCTGGGGAAGAGTAAGAGAAGGGCTCAGAGCACAGGTGAGAGTTGCACATCGTACAGTCAGTACTACAGTGGAAGGCCCAGTTCTAGGCCCTTCTGCCTCTTAGCACAAATGCAGAGCCCAGAGCTTCTGTCCCTCTACTGTCTCCTCCCACCCACAGCAGGGACAACTGTAAAGAAGGCAATGGCTAGAGACAAACTTACGTCACCAAAGGGGAAGGGGTGGGGGAGGGATAAATTGGGAATTTGGGGTTAACAGATGCACACTACTACATATAAAATAGGTAACCAACAAGGACCCACTGTATAGCACAGGGAACTATATTCAACATCTTGTAATAACCTATAATGCAAAAGAGTCTGGAAAAGAACAGATATATATATAAAATTGGATCACTTTGCTGTACACCTGAAACACTGTAAATAAACTATACTTCAATTTAAATAAAATAAATTTTTAAAAAAATAGCTAGAAGAAAGCTCAGTCAAGCACTAGCTCCTTCGCTGGCTCATTTAACTCAGCACCTCCAACAGGAAAATATAAGACCTCCAGGCCACCGCCTCAGACAGTGCCTGCACCAAAAGAAGCCAGAAAGAGGGAGGAGCAGTGGGAAAGGGCCCTCCCAGTACCTGTTACTGAGTTCTGGTTCACATACAGTTTCAGGCTCAGCTGTTATCTGTTCATTACTAAAAATGTATTCACAACAGATGGAATCTGAAAATATGTCCACTGTTTTAAGATTTTACTGCAAAAGAGTCATGCCCTATGTACCCTGAAAATTTTACCAGTGTTAATAAGCGGATACTTGACAAGAAGAATATAGTTTGCTGAAGTTGAGGGGGAACAAAAGCACTGAGATTCATCCCAGACCACCCACTGGAGGCCCGTGGAAGGCCTTCCCCTCAAGTACAGGGCTCCTCCCAATCCTGCCAGGCTACTGAAGAACTAGGTATTTGACCCCTTTCTAGCCTTTAAAACTACCTAAGTGCAATTTTCCTCTTTTTGTGCTTCCTCACCACATCATTTAAACAAGGATCCACTTACTTTTATACTAACACGAGGAGTCTGACGATGGACCTCAGGGGCCCCCAGTGAACTTTCTGAGCCTCCGCAGGCAGCCCCTCTTGCCGCCCCCGTGTTCAGTCTGGATCCTGACCTCCCACTTGCAGCCAGAAGAGAAACTGGAAGCTGGGCTCTGCCGGGAAAGTGGCCTGTGCTCCTTGGCCCTTTTGACCTCCGTCTGTTTCTCCTCTTCATGGGTCGGATTTATAGCTTTTATGAATCTAGTGATGGTCACCCCAAAATGGCATCTGGCTGCCTAAGTCACTGAGTAGTGAAAATAAGCTATGATCACTCTTCAGGCAGCTGGGAAATGGCTACAGCTATGGAAACCCTGGCCAGAGTCACAAGTGACTATGAAATGTAGTAAGTTGTGTGTGCTGTCCAAGGAATTGGAGGTGGCCCACACTCCCAGACACAGGTCGGGCAGAATAATACATCTTCATTCCTTAATTTTTGCTAAGCAGACGTAGAGCAGTTTTCACCTGGGATGGGACCTAGGGCCGTTTCACTAGTTCCAGGGGTCGGTCAGAGCATGGAGAAGGTGGCCGTGACAGCCTGGGCCTTCATAAAGGTAACTGCTCAGGGCTTCGTGTTGTGCTTCCGTATGTGTGGAAAGCATTTTAAGCGGACCTTGCTTACTACTCCCGCTCCAAATTCATGCCTCCAAAGCTTGACTTGAACAACCAAAGTAGAGCGGCACGTGGACTTGATGTGATTGAGACAGTTGCTATACGCCCAGTCTATAAGCGGCAAGAAGCTATTCTTCTCTCCCCTAAGGCTCTGGGATTATAAAAGGAGTATGGTCTGAATTGTGACTTTCAAACTATATTGACCATGACCCACAAGAAATACAATTTGTCTTGTAATCTGTTCTACACACACACACACACACACACACACACACACACACAGTGTACTCTTAAATACTTTTACTCTAAATTGAAAAACACCCAGGAGTCTATTCTAGATTGAAAAAAATACAGCAAAGGGTAAAGTAAAATGCATAAAGGGACTTTTTAAAGTGTGCGTGTGTGTGAGTGTGTGTGTGTATGTGTGTGTGTGTGTAAGGGTTCTGCACTAGGCATACATGTCTTTCCTAAGTTTAGGACAACATGAGTATAGTTTACCACTTTATCTGCACCACTTAATAATAGTTTTTATTCTCATATGTGGGCTAAGAGGAATTACCCACCAATGACAGCAGGCTGAATGTGATCCTATTGGAGAATAAGAAAATCAATTTAACTTCATTAGGAATGGGTAGGAGAGCTAGATTATTTAAATTGTGTCTAAAGCATTCTACTCAAAATAAAATAAATGATCCCCATACCTGGCGAAGATTAAAACTGAAGCCACAAGGTCAAGCCATTCCCAGGGTGTCAATATATATGGAATGGAAAATTCCTGGCTCACACAGTACAAGTTCACCCTTCCTTGCCCACAGCAGATTTCACTTATCAATCATAGTTTTCTTTTCTGATGAGCCCCGGTCTGAGTGTCATTTCAGAACAATTCTGCACACAGCCATGATCAGTTATTCTGCATTGGCCTGGCACCGCCAGGGGCTCAGAGCTAACCTGGGATCCCAGCACTGTGCACACAACAGCTACAGTTACAACCTGGGAAAGAGGTCATGGCAACACCATTCTTCGTCACAGGTAATGGATAAGTAAACAGATCCAAGGACTTGTTCCCTATGTACTTAATTCTACCACTGAAAGCAAGAGCTTTGTACAGTACATAGCAAACGAAAAAGAAAAACTAAGGCCATCTCTGCAAACAACTTGAAAAACATCAGCAAGGAGCTGAGATCACCCATTGCTAAGAAATAAGAAATTTTTCCTAATAGACCTATAGCTAGTCCCTGAGAACCAAGAAATCTCACATTATAATACGGTGTTAGTCCAAAGGTTGAAAAGGGTTTTTAACTCACTGTAAAAGGAATTGATAAGACTAAGATTATAAATCACACCTTAATTATTTATTTCTTTTAAACATACCTTTAAGCCCTAAAGACTAGTGAATATTTAATAGCCAGCTATGTTTCTGAACAATAAACATGGGAAGTTAGGAGTATACAATTCTGCAGGAACTGAGCAGAGTCTCACCTGAATGGCATAATTAATTCTGTGCTTAGTTGCTTAACACTATGAATCCTCTGCTGGAATATAAAGTCCTTGAGAGTTTGCGTTTGGACTTTGTGTTCCTTGTTATCTGCTATATCTTCTGTCTTAGAATAGGGCCTTGTCTGCAGCAAAAAATATTTGTGTGGTGCATTAACTAACCTCCCCACTTGGACCCAAGCCCCAGGAACATACTGCATGACTTCCCTAGCCCCTGAAAACTATCATTCTTTTCCTTCCTTGATCCCTAACTATCCAAAATTTAATTAGATGCTAAAGTTTCTCTTGAATGGTTTCCTCAGTCCTAAAGATAAGTGCCTAATTCTAGACTGGGCAGACCTGCTTATAAACTTGCTCTCTCACATATCTGAAGAAGGAAATAATATTCACAGTGCCAAAGCTGGGCTTAAAGACATCATCCAAGACAAAACACAGCCAGTAACACAAAGGAAATCAAAAGATCAAGGAATTTGAAGTTGCTTGATATGGACAGAGAAGGGAAAATGAGAGCCATGGGCAAGTTATGATGGAGGTTTGGGAGACTGGTTAAAAGAATCAAGATCAGGGACTTCCCTGGTGGGGCAGTGGTTAAGAATCCGCCTGCCAATGCAGGGGACACAGGTTCGAGCCCTGGTCTGGGAAGATCCCACATGCCGCGGAGCAACTAAGCCCGTGCACCACAACTACTGAGCCTGTGTGCCACAACTACTGAAGCACACATGCATAGAGCCTGTGCTCCGCAACAGGAGAAGCCAGTGCAATGAGAAGCCCGCGCACTGCAATGAAGAGTAGCCCCTGCTAGCGGCAACTAGAGAAAGCCCGCATACAGCAACAAAGACCCAACTCGGCCAAAGATAAATAAATAAATTTATTAAAAAAAAAAAAAAAGAATCAAGGTCAAAATAAATGTGAAGAGCACTTGTAATTGGCCTGAACTGCCAGGAAAAAAAAAAAAGGAAAAATAAGAGGTAACAAAGAAATTTTTTCAGAGTTGGAAATCTCATAGCTGCAGCTATTTCTAACTTTGGTGGTTCAAGGAATGCCCTTGGCTATCATTTGTTGAAACAGACTACAGATAAGAATATATGTTATTTTCAAATACTTCGAGGCCATGGCATGCAATTCTGCTATTTCCTTTGCTTGTGTCTACATCTACTTGTTCCACAAATTAAACCTTTAACATGGATATGAAATTAGCCTGGGGAGTCTAAAACCATTTAAAAAAGGTATGTTATCTCTAACAGCATTACCCACACAAAATCTCATTATTTGTGACTTTGATTCAGCGTTCTCTATTAATAAATAGCACTGTTGATTGGGGAGCTTCAAGATGGCTGAAGAGTAAGACACGGAGATCACCTTCCTCTCCACAAATACACCACAAATACATCTACATGTGGAACAACTCCTACAGAACACCTACTGAATGCTGGCAGAAGACCTCAGACCTCCCAAAAGGCAAGAAACTCCCCACGTACCTGGGTAGGGCAAAAGAAAAAAGGAAAAACAGAGACAAAAAGAATAGGGACGGGACCTGCACCAGTGGGAGGGAGCCGTGAAGGAGGAAAGGTTTCCACACACTAGGAAGCCCCTTCGCGGGCGGAGACTGCGGGTGGCGGAGGGGGGAAGCTTCGGAGCCGCAGAGGAGAGCACAGCCACAGGGGTGCGGAGGGCAAAGCGGAGAGATTCCCGCACAGAGGCTCGGTGCCGACAAGCACTCACCAGCCCGAGAGGCTCGTCTGCTCACCCGCCGGGGCGGGCGGGGCTGGGAGCTGAGGCTTGGGTTTCCGAGGTCGGATCGCAGGGAGAGGACTGGGGTTGGCGGCGTGAACACAGCCTGAAGGGGTTAGCGCACCACAGCTAGCCGGGAGGGAGTCTGGGAAAAGGTCTGCAGCTGCCGAAGAGGCAAGAGACTTTTTCTTGCCTCTTTGTTTCCGGGTACGCGAGGAGAGGGATTAAGAGCGCCGCCTAAAGGAGCTCCAGAGACGGGCGTGAGCCGCGGCGATCAGCGCGGACCCCAGAGACGGGCATGAGACGCTAAGGCTGCTGCTGCCGCCACCAGGAAGCCTGTGTGCGAGCCCAGGTCACTCTCCACACCGCCCCTCCCGGGAGCCGGTGCAGCCCGCCACTGCCAGGGTCCTGGGATCCAGGGACAACTTCCCCGGCGGAACACACGGCGCACCTCAGGCTGCTGCAACGTCACACCGGCCTCTGACGCCGCAGGCTCACCCCGCCTCCTCTGTACCCTTCCCTCCCCCCGGCCTGAGTGAGCCAGAGCCCCCGAAGCAACTGCTCCTTTAACCCCGTCCTGTGTGAGCAAAGAACAGACGCCCTCAGGCGACCTACACGCAGAGGCGGGTCCAAATCCAAAGCTGAACCCCGGGAGCTGTGCGAACAAAGAAGAGAAAGGGAAATCTCTCCCAGCAGCCTCAGGAGCAGCGGATTAAAGCCCCACAATCAACTTCATGTACCTGCATCTGTGGAACACCTGAATAGACAACGAATCATCCCAAATTGAGGAGGTGGACTTTGGGAGCAGGATATATATATATTTTTTCCATTTTTCTCTTTTTGTGAGTGTGTATGTGTATGCTTCTGTGTGTGATTTGTTCTCTATAGCTTTGCTTTTACCATTTGTCCTAGGGTTCTGTCTGCCTGGTTTTTTTTTTTTTTTTTTGCTTTTTTTTTTACTTTTTAAAAATGTTTTCTTAAAAATTATTCTTTATTTTAATAACTTTTTTATTTTATTTTATTCTATTTTATCTTTTTTCTTTTTTTCTTTCTATTTTTTTGCCCTTTTATTCTGAGCTGTGTGGATGAAAGGCTCTTGGTGCTCCAGCCAGGCGTCAGGGCTGTGCCTCTGAGGTGGGAGAGCCAACTTCAGGACACTGGTCCACAAGAGACCTCCCAGCTCCATGTAATATCAAACAGCAAAAATCTCCCAGAGATCTCCATCTCAATGCCAAGACCCAGCTCCACTCAACGACCAGCAAGCTACAGTGCTGAACACCCTAGGCCAAACAACTAGCAAGACAGGAACACAGCCCCATCCATTAGCAGAGAGGCTGCCTAAAATCATAATAAGGCCACAGACACCCCAAAACACACCACCAGACGTGGACGTGCCCACCAGGAAGACAAGATCCAGCCTCATCCACCAGAACACAGGCACTAGTTCCCTCCACCAGGAAGCCTACACAACCCACTGAACCAACCTTAGCCACTGGGGACAGATACCAAAAACAACGGGAACTACGAACCTGCAGCCTGTGAAAAGGAGACCCCAAACACAGTAAGACAAGCAAAATGAGACGACAGAAAAACACACAGCAGATGAAGGAGCAGGGTCAAAACACACCAGACCTAACAAATGAAGAGGAAATAGGTAGTCTACCTGAAAAAGAATTCAGAATAATGATAGTAAGGATGATCCAAAATCTTGGAAATAGAATAGACAAAATGCAAGAAACATTTAACAAGGACGTAGAAGAACTAAAGAGGAACCAAGCAATGATGAAAAACACAATAAATGAAATTAAAAATACTCTAGAGGGGATCAATAGCAGAATAACTGAGGCAGAAGAACGGATAAGTGACCTGGAAGATAAAATGGTGGAAATAACTACTGCAGAGCAGGATAAAGAAAAAAGAATGAAAAGAACTGAGGACAGTCTCAGAGACCTCTGGGACAACATTAAACACACCAACATTCGAATTATAGGGGTCCCAGAAGAAGAAGAGAAAAAGAAAGGGACTGAGAAAATATTTGAAGAGATTATAGTTGAAAACTTCCCTAATATGGGAAAGGAAATAGTTAATCAAGTCCTGGAAGCACAGAGAGTCCCATACAGGATAAATCCAAGGAGAAACACACCAAGACACATATTAATCAAACTATCAAAAATTAAATACAAAGAAAAAATATTCAAAGCAGCAAAGGAAAAACAACAAATAACACACAAGGGAATCCCCATAAGGTTAACAGTTGATCTTTCAGCAGAAACTCTGCAAGCCAGAAGGGAGTGGCAGGATGTATTTAAAGTGATGAAGGAGAAAAACCTACAACCAAGATTACTCTACCCAGCAAAGATCTCATTCAGATTAATGGAGAAATTAAAACCTTTACAGACAAGCAAAAGCTAAAAGAATTCAGCACCACCAAACCAGTTTTACAACAAATGCTAAAGGAACTTCTCTAGGCAGGAAACACAAGAGAAGGAAAAGACCTACAATAACAAACCCAAAACAATTACGAAAATGGGAATAGGAACATACATACCAATAATTACCTTAAATGTAAATGGATTAAATGCTCCAACCAAAAGACATAGACTGGCTGAATGGATACAAAAACAAGACCCATATATATGCTGTCTACAAGAGACCCACTTCAGACCTAGGGACACATACAGACTGAAAGAGAAGGGATGGAAAAAGATATTCCATGCAAATGGAAATCAAAAGAAAGCTGGAGTAGCAATTCTCATATCAGACAAAATAGACTTTAAAATAAAGACTATTACAAGAGACAAAGAAGGAAACTACCTAACGATCAAGGGATCAATCCAAGAAAAAGATATAACAATTGTAAATATTTATGCGCCCAACATAGGAGCACCCCAGTACATAAGGCAAATACTAACAGCCATAAAAGGGGAAATCGACAGCAACACAATCATAGTAGGGGACTTTAACACCCCACTTTCACCAATGGACAGATCATCCAAAATGAAAATAAATAAGGAAACACAAGCTTTAAATGATACATTAAACAAGATGGACTTAATTGATATTTATAGGACATTCCACCCAAAAACAACAGAATACACATTCTTCTCAAGTGCTCATGGAACATTCTCCAGGATAGATCATATCTTGGGTCACAAATCAAACCTTGGTTAATTTAAGAAAATTGAAATCGTATCAAGTATCTTTTCCGACCACAATGCTATGAGACTAGATATCAATTACAGGAAAAAAATCTGTAAAAAATTCAAGCACATGGAGGCTAAACAATACACTACTTAATAACCAAGAGATCACTGAAGAAATCAAAGAGGAAATCAAAATATACCTAGAAACAAATGACAATGAAAACACAACGACCCAAAACCTATGGGATGCAGTGAAAGCAGTTCTAAGAGGGAAGTTTATAGCAATACAATCCTACCTCAAGAAACAAGAAACATCTCAAATAAACAACCTAACCTTACACCTAAAGCAATTAGAGAAAGAAGAACCCAAAATCCCCAAAGTTAGCAGAAGGAAAGAAATCATAAAGATCGGATCAGAAATAAATGAAAATAAAATGAAGGAAACGATAGCAAAGATCAATAAAACTAAAAGCTGGTTCTTTTAGAAGATAAACAAAATTGATAAACCATTAGCCAGACTCATCAAGAAAAAAAGGGAGAAGACTCAAATCAATAGAATTAGAAATGAAAAAGGAGATGTAACAACTGACACTGCAGAAATACAAAGGATCATGAGAGATTACTACAAGCAACTCTATGCCAATAAAATGGACAACCTGGAAGAAATGGACAAATTCTTAGAAATGCACAACCTTCTGAGACTGAAACAGGAAGAAATAGAAAATATGAACAGACTAATCACAAGCACTGAAATTGAAACTGGGATTAAAAAATCTTCCAACAAACAAAAGCCCAGGACCAGATGGCTTCACAGGCTTAATTCTATCAAACATTGAGAGAAGAGCTCACACCTATCCTTCTCAAACTCTTCCAAAATATAGCAGAGGGAGGAACACTCCCAAACTCATTCTACGAGGCCACCATCACCCTGATACCAAAACCAGACAAAGATGTCACAAAGAAAGAAAACTACAGGCCAATATCACTGATGAACATAGATGCAAAAATCCTCAACAAAATACTAGCAAACAGAATCCAACAGCACATTAAAAGGATCATACACCATGATCAAGTGGGGTTTATCCCAGGAATGCACGGATTCTTCAATATACGCAAACCAAGCAATGTGATACACCATATTAACAAATTGAAGGAGAAAAACCATATGATCATCTCAATAGATGCAGAAAAAGCTTTCGACAAAATTCAACACCCATTTATGATAAAAACCCTGCAGAAAGTAGGCATAGAGGGAACTTTCCTCAACATAATAAAGGCCATATATGACAAACCCACAGCCAACACCATCCTCAATGGTGAAAAACTGAAACCATTTCCACTAAGATCAGGAACAAGACAAGGTTGCCCACTCCCACCACTACTATTCAACATAGTTATGGAAGTTTTAGCCCCAGCAATCAGAGAAAAAAAAGAAAGAAAAGGAATCCAAATCAGAAAGGAAGAAGTAAAGCTGTCACTGTTTGCAGATGACATGATACTATACATAGAGAATCCTAAAGATGCTACCAGGAAACTACTAGAGCTAATCAATGAATTTGGTAAAGTAGCAGGATGCAAAATTCATGCACAGAAATCTCTAGCATTCCTATAATGATGAAAAATCTGAAAGTGAAATTAAGAAAACACTCCCATTTACCATTGCAACAAAAAATAAAATATCTAGGAATAAACCTAACTAAGGAGACAAAAGACCTGTATGCAGAAAATTTTAAGACACTGATGAAAGAAATTAAAGATGATACAAATAGATGGAGAGATATACCATGTTCTTGGATTGGAAGAATCAACATTGTGAAAATGCCTATACTACCCAAAGCAATATACAGATTCAGTGCAATCCCTATCAAACTACCACTGCATTTTTCACAGAACTAGAACAAAAAATTTCACAATTTGTATGGAAATGCAAAAGACCCCGAGTAGCCAAAGCAATCTTGAGAAAGAAAAATGGAGCTGGAGGAATCAGGCTCCCTGACTTCAGACTATACTACAAAGCTACAGTAATCAAGACAGTATGGTACTGGCACAAAAACAGAAATATAGATCAATGGAACAGGATAGAAAGCCCAGAGATAAACCCACGCACATATGGTCACCTTATCTTTGATAAAGGAGGCAAAAATATACAGTGGAGAAAAGACAACCTCTTCAATAAGTGGTGCTGGGAAAACTGGACAGGTACATGTAAAAGTATGAAATTAGAACACTCCCTGACACTAGACACAAAAATAAACTCAAAATGGCTTAAAGATCCATTTAGATCTAATTTAGATCTAATTTAGATCCATTAAAGATCTAAATGTAAGGCCACACACTATCAAACTCTTAGAGGAAAACATAGGCAGAATACTCTATGACATGAATCACAGCAAGATCCTTTTTGACCCACCTCCTAGAGAAATGGAAATAAAAAAAATAAATAAACAAATGGGACCAAATGAAACTTAAAAGCTTCTGCACAGCAAAGGAAACCACAAACAAGACCAAAAGACAAGCCTCAGAATGGGAGAAAATATTTGTAAACGAAGCAACTGACAAAGGAGTAATCTCCAAAATATACAAGCAGCTCATGCAGCTCAGTATCAAAAAAAAACAAACAATCCATTCCAAAAATGGGCAGAAGACCTAAATAGACATTTCTCTAAAGAAGATATATAGATTGCCAACAAACACATGAAAGAATGCTCAACATCATTAATCATTAAAGAAATGCAAATCAAAACTACAATGAGATATCATCTCACACTGGTAAGAATGGCCATCATCAGAAAATCTACAAACAATAAATGCTGGAGAGGGTGTGGAGAAAAGGGAACCCTCTTGCACTGTTGGTGGGAATGTAAATTGATACAGCCACTAAGGAGAACAGTATGGAGGTTCCTTAAAAAACTAAAAATAGAACTACCATACGACCCAGCAATCCCACTACTGGGCATATACCCTGAGAAAACCATAATTCAAAAAGAGTCATGTACCAAAATGTTTGCTGCAGCTCTATTTACAATAGCCAGGGCAGGGAAGCAACCTAAGTGTCCATCAACAGATGAATGGATAAAGAAGATGTGGCACATATATACAATGGAGTATTACTCAGCCATAAAAAGAAATGAAATGGAGGTATTTGTAATGAGGTGGATGGTGTTAGAGTCTGTCATACAGAGTGAAGTAAGTCAGAAAGAGAAAAACAAATACAGTATGCTAACACATATATACGGAATCTAAGGGGAAAAAAAAAAAAAAAGGCCATGAAGAACCTAGTGGCAAGATGGGAATAAAGACACAGACCTACTAGAGAATGGACTTGAGGATATGGGGAGGGGGTGGGGTGAGATGTGACAGGGTAAGAGAGTGTCATGGACATATATACACTACCAAATGTAAAATAGATAGCTAGTGGGAAGCAGCCGCATAGCACAGGGAGATCAGCTCGGTGCTTAGTGACCACCTAGAGGGGTGGGATGGGGAGGGTGGGGGGGAGGGAGATGCAAGAGGGAAGAGAAATGGGAACATATTGTATATGTATAACTGATTCACTTTGTTATAAAGCAGAAGCTAACACACCATTGTAAGGCAATTATACTTCAATAAAGATGTTTTAAAAAAAAAAAAAAAAGGAGAATGACTTAGAGAACGCAAGAAGCGCGCTATTTCTTACACAGCAGAACGTGTGAAGCTCGATCCGTACGCTCGCCACAGTCATGAAGTAAACTGGAAACACTCAAGGTAAGTTTCGGTATTTATTCAGCCTGCGCACTCAGGTGTTGGTTGCACTACCGGTCTCCCGATTGGATCAGGAGGCGCGGTGTTTTCGTGACGTCCAGAGACAAGGGAGCAGTGTACCGTGCGCGTTCTCACCGGCTGCACAGGATGCTCTTTCCTTGCTCCAGGTCAGGGACGGAGACCACGATGCTCCTCTCCTGGGGTTTAGCATTATTGTAAGTCTAAGGTCAAATGCACGATGTAGACTGCTCCCAGAATAAATGGTACTTTCTCACCTCTTTGCCCCTAATGATTTACTACAACCATCCTCCAGCTCAGAGGTCAAAGAATCAAGGAAAGGAGACCTCCTTCTTCAACTTTTAAATGAAAATCTACCAAAAATATGTCAAGGCGAGAAAAGACATAAAACCACATCAATATATAAAGTACAAGACAAACGGAAATTGTTTAATGCTCTTAATAAAAAACTGTCCATGCAGGGGGAGGCAGCCTCCTTATCCTAACCCCTCACTGACCGGAAAGAGAGGAAGTAAAGCTGTACTATTTGTGGCAGGGCAGTGAAAACCAGAAAAATTCTCACAATAATTTCCTATGAATAGCATCATGGAACAAAACAAAGCTTTGAATACAGTGTGAAGTTTGAAAAGGAGGACGTCTCAGGGAACTCATAAGGCCCTGACCTAATGTCCCCACACAAGGGAGTAATGTTCACTGCAGGTCACGTTCAACATGCAGTCGGTAGAACATCTCCCGAGCAGGAGCCAGAAGGTCACCTTGACAACCCATCTGACTCGTGGCATGACTGTGCTGGAGGGCCTTGGTGAAGGCCTGTGGGGTTGCAGCAGCAGAAGCCCAATCAAAGAGTTACGCACTATCAATATTTATGATGAGCAGGATTCAGGCCAGTTTTGCATCAGGTACCCATTGTTTACAACCAGCATCTGTTCCGATTGTGCCTTTCCGAGTAGCTACTACTGTATCACCCAGAGCAACCACACAGAACCCCATTTCTGGAAGTACAGCCGAATCTCCAGGGGCAGTGGAAAACAGAAGACAGCTTCCCGCTACCTGCGTGCTGTGACCACTGCAGAGATGCCCGCGAGAAGCTCTACACCAGTGATGGTGAGACACATAGATAACAAAGCCAATAAGGTCAAAAAGTGGCCTTGAACATAGTGTTCACAATAGCGAAGGCATATCGCTTTGAGGAAAAGAAAGATTTGAGAGAGATGGCAGAGAAAAAAGTTGGCCAGAGTTTATAACTGATGAGAACCCTGTTTCTCAAAGAGAATAGCCATCACAAGGAGCAAAATCACCTGGGCCACCTGCTAACCTGGAAGATTCCTTGGCCCAGAAGCACAAAATCAGAATTGTGGGGGAGGGGAAGCGAATCAAGGAAATTTGCATTTTTAACTGGTTTCCCAGGTGATTCTTGAAGGAATACATAGTATGGGAAGGGGAGAAAGCTGCTGTGGTCAGTCTTTATTAAGTTTGGAGGACCACGGAGCACCCAAAAGGAAGGCTCTGAATGTAACCGTAAAGACAGGATTCAAAAGGAGAAAAAGGTCAGGGCTAGAGTTACAGATCTAGGATGAATCTGAATTTCCTAATAAAATATAGGCAGATAATAACACTCGGAGGGCAAGTTTCTTTATATGTTCAATGTCCAGATAGCTTCCTCTTTTGGAAGAACGCTTACTGTGTGGATGTTGGTGGAAGGAGGGCTCTACGTCTCACTATCAGAACCTAGAAACCAGCTATTCCTGCCTCTACCCGCCAGTGGCTGGAGTGTGAGGAGGTATCAAGACCACGTCAATTAGGTGCTTCTACCGAGGACTTTGAGTCTTAAAGGAGAGTCTCAAAGATGCAAGAAAGATTGAATAAATAATTCACAGCACTGACCTCCCTAGTGTCAAGGTGCCCATGGTGATACCCATTCCAGACTCTTCTTTGGGTGGGAACTTGACTTCTGCTGAGTCCTTTTTCCGTGTATGACATTTCAGCCTCCCCCCAGGCCTGAAGCTATGAACTACTCATATATTTTTCAATAAATTCCTTTTCTGCCTAAGTTTATAAGATTTGGAGAACACTAAAGGACAAAAATAGAACCTATGATAACTTCCTCCGGATACTGGAAAGAAAGAAATACAAAGATATGAGACAGAGAAAGCAGGCTCAGAGAGCAAAGGGTCAAAGGATTGCTTAAGATAAGGACTGAGGAATGAGCAATACCACAGAAATTAAGACAGAGTTTACTGAAGAAAGGGTTTGCGAGGATTGACTCCAATTTTGCAAGAAGTTCTACCGTGGGTAAAATGCTATCGAACAGCACTGCATGCTACAGAGATATCGTTCACGAAAGGAAGAGTCCATCGCTGTGGCAAACTTCATGGCGGTCTTATTGTAAGAAATGGCCACAGCCACCCAAGTTTCAGCAGCCACCACCCTCCTCGGTCAGCAGCCAGCACCACTGAGGCAAGTCCCCCCCACCAGCAAAAAGATTACGACTCACTGAAGTCTCAGATGATGGCTAGCATTTTTTTTAACCAATAAAGTGTTTTTAAATTAAGGTATGTACATTTTTAAAATACATAATGCTATTGCACACTTAATATACTATAGTATAGTGTAAACAAAACTTTTATTTTTTTTTAGCAGGAATCTGTATTTTTTTTTAATTTATTTTTTTCATTTTTTAAAATTTTTGCCTGCATTGGCTCTTCATTGCTGTGCACAGGGTTTCTCTAGTTGCGGCGAGCGAGCGGGGGCTACTCTTCGTTGCGGTGCGCGGGCTTCTCATTGCAGTGGCTTCTCTTGTTGCGGAGCACAGGCTCTAGGCACGCAGGCTTCAGCAGTTGCAGCATGCGAGCTCAGTAGTTGCAGCACGCTGGCCCTAGAGTGTGCGGGCTTCAGTAATTGTGGCACGTGGGCTCAGTAGTTGTGGCATGCGGGCTTAGTTGCTCTGCGGCATGTGGGATCTTCCCAGACCAGGGATCGAACCCGTGTCCCCTGCATTGGCAGGCGGATTCTTAACCACTGCACCACCAGGGAAGTCCCAACATGACTTTTAGATGCACTGGGAAACCAAAAAATTCATGCAACTCATTTTACTGTGATATTCACTTTACTGCAAGGGTCTGGAATCGAGCCTGCAATACCTCCAAGGCATGCCTGTGCAAATTAGTATCTCTAAAAGTTATCTTGCAATCTCTCTCTCCTACCTATTTCCATGAGATTATGAGCACCACTGAGCATCAAGAATCTTCTTCATCTATGTTACTCTACAGCCTGAACATCCTGCTTTGCACACAGAATGTGCTTCATACACATAGAAATAAAATTCATTCAAGTAGAAGGGAAGAAATCAATTGGGGGTAGTGGGGAGACTTAACAATACAAATAGGAGGGTAGAAGTCCCTAGAGAAACTGGAAGAATTGGACTAATTATGTAGTGAGAGAGCCTATATTTAGAAATGTAAGAGCCCTCTCAGACAGCAGGGAAAGTCCAGAAAGTGGAAGAAAAGGCCCTTCTCATTGGTGAGAGGAGGCCATAAAGAAGAGTGACTATAGAGAACCCCCATTCATGACCTTAGAGAAGGTGAGTGTTTATTGCAGTTAACCTGTTCTTCTTCTACCTTCATGTACTAGTTTGTGGGCAGCAGGTAACCTGTCTTCTTACCTCTTGTATCTCCAGACTGAGAAATGGAATATTTCCTGCCATAAAAGGATGTCACAGTCATCAGCTATTGCAGCCATCACCTGACGGTGAGCTGGTGAGCCCTGAGGGAACTCAGGAAGGAAAGAATACCTGTCATCTAGCAGCCATCAGACTGCAGTCACTCCCCACAGTGAGCCCTGAGGAAGCTCAGGATATGAAAACACAGGATACTGACCCCGGATAGCTGAGGTACATATCACAGGAATGATTTCAGTGAGCCCAGACTCTTGCATCTTCCCATACAGAGAAAAGCGCTAAATGCCTTAACTTGGGATATCTGGTTTTCTTTCATTAACAATAATCTTTTGACGTTCAGACTACCTGCCCTTCGTTGCAAAACTTCTATATATCCTGGCTCCCCTCTCACCTCCTTGGAGCAGTTCTCTCAGGGTTGCTTGAGATGCTGCCTCCTGGGCTTGAAGTCCTAAAACTTCCTGCCAAATAAAACATAATTCTCAACTTTTAGGTTGTGATTTTTTTTTTTTACTTGACAAAACCAAGAGGGGCCGTGACCTAACCTGATACTGTGACTGGTGAACAGCGCTCAGGGATCCTGGAATTGGTGCCAGAGGCATTGATCAAATAGAACTTTTAGATTGTCTCTAGAAACTGGGAGGAAGGAAGCAAATAGATATTTGGTGACGAGAAGAACAGTCTAAGACAGAGACAATCATGCTCCCCCCCATATTCCAGCTTCTCACACATTTCCCAGTGCCCTTGCAATTAATCAGGGCCATATGACTGGTTCCGGGTAACAAAATACAAGCAGAAGGGATGGGAGTCAATTCCAAGATGAGGCAGTTGAAAGGTCCTCACTTCCCCTGCTGGCAGTTCTGAGAAACAGGATGTGGTTTCCAGACAATGGGTCAATACAATGGTCAACTTGGGTCCCTGAGTATATAGAGCAGATGCCCTACTAACTAATGCTGGACATGTAATCTGAGTAACAAATAAGTCTTGTTGTTTCAAATCACTGGAATTTCAGGGTCGTTTTTAAAATAATGCAGCATAACTGATCCTATCCTAATCTGTCGCATCTACCTTGCAATCTTCTTTTTCCCCTTTGATAAGACTGAAACAGAGCAGGACCCTGTGGGTCCCCTGGGCACAAAAGCCTTTCTGTGTCTGTGTCCCCCATTTCTTGATTATAGGAAATAGGCTTCATTCAACCTCCATGAGCTTCCCTAAGCTCCGAGGAGCAGGTTCCAACAGTTGCTAATCAGGGAAGGGAGGGGATGTGGAGACAAGGGAGGAACAGTCCAGAAACAATAGTGTGGCCTTGGGGCAGGGTCCTGGTTCCCCCTCAAGGGATACACAGAACAGTATCTTTGAGCTGTTTTGCAGATACTGAAACCCGGACCAGGTGGGAGAAGTTAACAGCATGCTGCCCACAAGCACGTAGACCCCAGACTAGTTGGAATCAGAAGGTTGATCATGCTGACTCCCAATTACCTCACCACCAACCGATGAGAAGAATGTCCACGAGCTGAATGTCCACGCCCTCTTTGAACCATTACTGTAAAACTCCTCACGACCCCCTCCAGGTTGGGACACACAGTTTTGAGGGCACTGGCCTGCTGTGGCCCCCTTTGCCTGGCAAAGCAATAAAGCTATTCTTTTCTATTCCACCCAAAACTCTGTCTCCGAGATTTAATTCAGTATCGGGGTACAGAGGCCAGATTTGGCTTCAAGATTCACACTGTCCACATCTTTGATGGATCGCCCTTTACCTACAATCAACATTAGAGTCTCAAACTTGCCTAAAAAAGCTGCAAAACAACACAGTGGTCATTCTAAGTCACTACCAGTATACCATGCACTTGTGTCACTCCTCTAGAAAAACTCTTCCAATAGCAAAGAGAAAGCTTCAAACTAGATACGGTAGGACAATGGTAGAGAAAGTTAAGAGTTCCCCTCAGGTTTTAGGGCCAGTAATCCAGGAGTCTCCTAAATTTTCAAACACATATAATTTCTTTTGATATAACAAGGTACCCAGTTCTCCACCTTGTTCTATAGGAACTTGGGCATCTGTTAGTTTATAATCCCACTAATTCCTCTGTCTCCTAGAATCCCCACACCTTGCCCATTTTCTCCTGTGATCACAAAGAATGACAGATCACCCAGCCTCACTCAATGACTGTCAAATATTTCAGGGTGTTCTAGCCCAGTCACAGAAGGTCTTTGCTGTTTGAGGGAAATTAGGATTATGCTATAGGCTGTATAGGGCTCTGTATTTGGGATGAGGGATAAAGGGAGACATACTTACTGGTTCTGGGCATCTAAGATGCTGGTTCTCTGGTGTTCCCAAATCTAAAATTCCTTTGTAGTTGCATTTGACTACTTGCCTTCCCCAAAGCAGCTCAATTTCCAACACTAAGCCTTTACAATCTTATAACAAAGAAGAATTCTGTACTGAAGTTATATCTAACTTATTAATGAAGGGTATGGATAAAGGTCATCTTTTGGACGTGCAAATGGTATTTTGAGTACTGAAAGGAGAAGGGAGAAATAAAAGGGGATAACCATGGAAAAGGGGAAGGGGGCAATTATGGGAGGGGCATGCTCAGAAGGATACCAGGAATCCAGGCGGGATGGAGGGACAGTTGAGGCTCCATATACGAGGGCACATATGGGTGAGAATTTGCAGGGCAGGAAAGCCATCAGCTATTTACTGTTTATCACGTAAGGAGCAGGTAGGCGACTGTGGGACTTGGTTTACATACATCATCTCACTTAATCTTCCCATTAACTGATATGAGACTGATATCGTTACCTCTGCTTTACATGAAAAAACTGAGACGTAGGTGAATTTATCAAGCTAATAGGTGGCTAAATTGCAAAGCAAAACCAACCCTTCCCTTCTCCAAAGTCTTTGCTTCAGCATTTGATAAAATTTATTTGTTAGAAGTCCTAGGTGTGTAACATCTTTAATTTTCTCCTACCAATACAAAGCCCACGCTGTACCCTTCTCTAAGCTAAATCAGGTGTGTTCTTCCAAATTTCTTCATGGGAAAAATCACATTATCACACCTATAAAAGAAAATCTTCCACTTACAGCTACACATGCCTAGGAGAGATCAAAATTGAAAGCTGGGACTCAACCAAAACTGTTTCCAACCAGGTGATATCATTAAACAACCACAAACTTTCAGCAAACCATTATGCAAACCAAGCTGATAAAGGACTTAGAATTTTGAGTAATGTGGTATGGCAGCCCCTCATGGGATCAAGCCACAGACACTTTTCTGACAAATGGACTTGTTTTAGTCAATCATGTATAGACTTATGGAGTCATTCTGTGCCATTCAGAGAGGAAGCAGTTTTCAATCATTGCTCAGCATAACCACCATGAAGCCCTCATTCTAGCAAATAAAGCTCCTTGATCCCTGCTCCCACCACCCCCAAGTTATTTAGTGAATTTCTTCTCTTGCCTGGCAAGCAAGTAAATAAACTCAGGATTTTTTTTTTCCTTTATCGTTCTGGTGGACTTTGTTTTATTTGGTGACACACCTGATTACCCTTCCCTATCTTGATTATGGAGACAGGCTTCCAAAATGCTTGCTGTTTTCTAAATTGTCAGCTTTCAAGAACAGTCAAGAATCTTGAATTTCCAATATGCATTATCCTGACTGCACATGTCCAGGGCAATTCAGGGGCTATCTCAGTCATAGGTCTCTAAGATCCTGGCCTTCAATCAGCCCAGAAGTATCCTGATTCCAATCATCTCTGAGAGTTGAAGCTGTTGCTTTAACAATGATTACGTTAACTCCAAGGAACTCCCAAGGAATAGCTTCTCCTGCACTTACTTCTTACAGAAATCAGCCACAGAACTGCAGCATCTGTTAAGAAGAGAGAAAAAACTCTTGGCTATGGACTGCTTTACTGGTGGGATGATATCCTAGAAGGGTACAGCACCTGTTCAGCACCCTCACTGATAAACACAGTGCAGAACGCCTGCTAGATGATGGCAGCTATTCTAGTGCAAGTTTTATTCTGGTTTTCTTATTTATAATTTCCAAGTTCTTCAAGTGGGCAAGTCAATACTATCTACAGAAAGCAAGATCATACACTGTGACAGGACATTTATTCGTTACGCAAACATTTGCCAAGGATCTACTACAAGACGGGTCCTGGGCTAGGCTGAGGGATGAAAATGTAAATAAAACGTAGAAGTTATTACCCTTAAGAAGATTAGGAGACCTCAGTCAGGTGTAGAAGCCTAAGTAAGGATCTCCATAGAAGAGTCCTAAGTGCACGACAGAGGTATAGCCTGAGTGCTGTGGAAACACAGCGCTAGCAACAAACACTGAGGTATGGAAACATTTAACAGAGGAATTCATAACTGAGTCGGGTCTTAAAGAACAAGTAGAGTTTGGCTAGATGGAGGATGCACAGGAAGAAGGTCTCGCTAGGTGGAGAGAAGAGCATGTGCAATGCGCTGAGGACCAAAAAGTTTGGACACGATCAAGATCTGGCAAATTGCAGTTAAAATTCTATTTGCAAACAGGTGTAGGATTTCCACATAGCTTTCACCTAACATCATGGAATGCTGCTTCTCCATGATCAAACATGATGCAAGCTGTCTTTTCAATTACATTTTCAGTGTTTCAAAATGTTTAGAAAAATGGCAGGTTAGTAATGTCTGTAACTATAATTGAATCTTATGTATCTGCTCTAAATGCAGCTGTTTGGTTTATACAGTGTGGAGGAAATAAATCACCACATATAGAAAGGAAAAAAAAAAAGATTTGGCAAATTGTTTTGATTTACTGAAAGTGGGTGGGCTGGGGATTGGGGTTGTCATGAGGTCAGCTTATAAAGGACTGAGAATGCTAAACTAAGGAGTTTGAACTTTATCCTGTAGGCAGGGGAGAGCTAACTGAAATTTATAAAGTAGTTTGTGGGCACTTCCAGCCAATATGAAGTAAAAAACACCATCAGATTTACCCTACCATTTAAACAAGTAAAAACTACACAAAATCTAGGAAACAGTTATTTTCAGACATTGGACAACAGCCAATGCAGAACAGTCATTCCTGAGAAAAGAGAAACCAATGAGGTGAGCCCTACAATTACCCCAGCATACTGTCTGGAGGAAATTTCCAGGTTGCAGGGCAGGGTTGAGGATATAGAACTGAGAATTCAGGGAGACTAAGGTGGCTGGCATTCACAGGATGGAGTGCTGGAAAGAAAGCACTACACAGAGAGAAGAGAGCTGCATTGAGAGGAGAACACTGCAGAAGAGACACAGAGATCTTCAGGGGGTTCCCCTCAAATCTTCAGCTGAGTACCGGTCACTGCATATGTGTGAAGAAACTACCCTAGTTGGGAAAAGAACCAATGAAAAGGCAAAATAATCACTGAAGCTCACACAGTGCCAGGGATAGTCTGTATTCCTATAGCCAGAGTGGAAGAACCTTGCAATACATGATGCATTGAATAGAGTACTCAGAAGGATATTGCCTCAGGAACAGGGAAAATTAGCGCCAGAATGAAGGCTTCTCTGGTTCTAGGTAACACAACTTAGAAGTCAGTCTTTAAAGGATTAAAGTGTTTCCAAGTAACACAGAACACAGAGCAAGGCTCAACAATATACACACACACACACACACATACATATATACGTATTTATGTGTGTGTATACACACACATACATACATGCATACATACACACCTTGTTGTATATATAGGAGATACAGATATAGATATATCTATCTATATGCACATCACCTACATATACACAACAAGGTAAAATGTCTGACACTGAATACAACATTTCAGGACATGCAAAGAAGCAGGAAAATATGACTCATAATTAGGACGAAAGCATATTGACAGAAACAGACCCAAAAATGTTAGACAAGAACATTCAAACAGTGATACAATTATATTCCATATATTCAAGAAGGTAAAGAAAAATATGTGCATGTTAAGTAAAGACGTGGAGGATATAAATGAGACCCAAGTGAAATTACAGTACTAGAAATGAAAAAAAAAATCAATGCCTTGGATGACAAATAAACTGAATGGAATTAACTACAGACACTGAGGAAGACTAGAAAACTTTAAGACATAGCAATAGAAACTCTCCTAAATGACACACAGAGAAGAAAAAGCCTGTTAAAAAAGAAAAGCAGCATAATAAAGCATCAGTGAACCATAAGACAGTTTCAAAAGGCTAAGTATAATTTGTGTCCCCAAAGAAGGGAAGAGAAAAAAGGGGAGATGGAAAAAATATTTGAAGAAATAATGGATGAAAAATCTCCCAATTTGATGGAAACTATGAACACACAAATCCAAGAATCTATATGAACTCCAAGCACAAAACACATTAAAATAACTACACTAAGGTACATGATAGTCAATCTGCTTAAAACCAGTGATCAAGAGAAAAATCTTAAAATCAACTAAAGATACAGGTGCAGAGAAACAAAGTTAAGCATGATAGCAGGCTTCTCTTCAGGAACAATGAAGGACAAAAGATAGTGGACCCACATCTTTAAAGCACCAAAAGGAAGAAAAACTGTCAGCCTAAAAGTCTATATATCCAGCTTTCAAGAATAAAAGGAAAATAATGACTATTCAGACATATAAATGCTGAAAACTCCATTACCAGATTTTTACCACAAGAAATGTAAAAGGAATTCCTTTAACATGGAAAATGATACCAGATGGAAATCTCTTATTCCCAAAGGAATGAATGCTTACTAATGGTAAATATGTAAGTAAATGTAAAATACTATTTTTTTATTTTAAAAATATTTTTTAAGAAATAATTGACTGTTGAAAGCAAAAATAATAACAATGTGTCATGGGTTTTATAACATGTAGAAGGGAAAGGTATGACAACAATAGTACAAAGAATGGGAAGGAAAACCGAAATAAACTGTTGTAAGATTCTTATATTTTTGTGAAATGGTATGATGTCACTTGAAGGTAAATTGTGATAAATTAGACATGTATCCCAAAAGTCCTAAAGCAATCACTAAAAAAGTCAATAAACATTATAAATCAACGTTATTGTTCATAAGCCAACAAATGAGATAAAACTGAATCATAAAAATACCTGATTACTCAAAAATAAGGCATAAAAAGAGGAAAAGAGGAACCAAGAACATAGGTGATGAATAGAAAACAGTAGCAAGAGGATAGATTTAAACCCAACCATATCAATAATCATTACATGTGAATGATATATTATGTGTAAGTGGTCTGAACACTTAAACAATTTAAGGCAGAGACTCATATTGGATTAAAAAAACTAAGATCCACCTATATGCTGTCTACAAGAAACCCACTCTAAATATAAGGTTGTTTGTGCTCACCTCTGAAGACTGCACCAGCCCTAACAAGCTGCAGCTCTGAAAAGTCATGCTTTTCCTCTGAAAAGTCATGGCCTCTGGTGAATATGGACTTTACCTAAGAGGCATGCCAAGTTTCACTGTGTTCTTTACAGCAAGCACTAAAATGCCACATTTTATCCCTGGCTTCTGGCTTCCTCAGTTCTCAAAACGGTCAACACTTTCAGGAAGCATTCCAACTTAACGGCCTTATCAAATCCTGTTAGACATCAGGTTATGAATTACCAGAAACTGTAATTTGTGCCATGAATCTGATAATCCTTTTTTTCCCCTCTTCCAACTAAAAAATCCATATTTTTATTCATTCATTCATCAGCCAAATAGTTAACATGTATAAGGCAGCCACTGTGCCAGATCTGTATACACAGGTATATATTGGTGAAACAAACCACTGTAGTTTCAGTACCCATGGAGCTTAAAATATAGTAGAGGAGACAGTCTGTAAATGAAAATATAAGTACATGTTGTGTTAAGAGTAGTAATAAAAACAAAGAGAAAATATTAGGAGGCGGGTGTTAAGTCGAAAATGTGGCCAGAGGACTCCTCCTTGAGAAATAACACTTAAACCAAGAGCTGGGTAGGAGCTAGCCATGAGAACCACCAAGAGAGAGGTCTGGGCACAGGAACAGCATATGTAAAGACCCTGAGGCAGAAGAACGGAATATGTTTAAGATGCTTGAAGGACAAGAACAGTCACCTGAGGTGAAGCAGAAATGGTAAACTGGAACCAGATCATGCAGGGCTACGGTAAGATGTTTTCATTTTCCTCTAAGTACAATGGACAGTCATTAAAGCATATAAATAGCAGAGCGACACACATGACAATTTCCATTTTAAGACTATCTCCCTAGCCAGCCTGTGGAGAATGGATTATAATGGGACAGGAGTGGAAACAAGGAGATAAGTTTAGGAAGCTGTCGCTAAAGAACAGGCAGGAGAGGAGAGGGGCTTGGGCCAGAGTGGTGATGACCGAGAGAAGTTAAAGGATTTGAGATGTATTTCGGAGGTTGAACTGGCTGGAATATTCTGGCACCTTATATGGAAGCTGTGAGGGAGAGGGCAGAATCAAGGATGATTCCAGCTGGGTGGCTGAAACACAAAGAGGGAGGCCTGGGGGTGTTACAAGTTTTAGGGTGGGAATCAGAAGTTCAGTTTGAGAATGAGGTTAAGTTTAAAAACTCTGAAAGCCATCAGTGCTTGCCCTTGCTCATGAGCCCAAACCAGCTGGGCCTTGAAGCAGCACCTCTGAGAGTTCAGATCAGAAATTATATCTCCCAACTAAAGAAGATGGATCTCATATTGCCTGGTGCATCTCTAATTCCAAATATGGCTTTCCCCACCTCTGTTGCTTTATTCTCCCTCTCCTTGGGACTGTTCTGAATGACAGCCTGACTGAATTCAGGTGGCCCAGGCAAGGCCCACACTTCCTTGGGTCAATTTAATAGCACACATAGCACCCCAGTTATAAGATAGAGACAATGAAAAGCCTTTTGCAAGCTGAAGACTCCTCTATCAGCCCATACGGTTGCTCCTTTGTCTTTCCAGCAAGCTGCATGACAGGTTTTGCCAGCCTAATTATTTCTCGGTTAATCAATCTAGTCTTCTATCATTTCATCTCTCTGCCCCATTTAAATGCATGCCTGATATTTCACCATCCCCTCCTGCATGCAAAGGAAGTTGCTGCTAGCTTCTAACCTGCAGTACCGATCTTGCCCTTGATTGACATCAGGAGAAAGGAGACATTTCAAGACAAGGGCAGCTCACCTTCAATTCCAAAGAGCTGGAATTGTCACTCTAATGTGGGTGGACTTTAAAGTTTGGTGCCCCAAAGCACAGAGGAGCCTGCTGACCACGACATAGCCCCACCTTTCACACTATTCACTGGACCTGGAGGGGATGGTACCTGGGTCACAGGGTGCCAGACGCACAGGCTCAAAGGCTTCAAAGCCCATGAGGACATGAGTCCATGTCCTAAAAGCACCCATAGAATGGTGAGGACCACACCCTGGCCAGAAGGCAGAGCTCTCTTCCTGCACGATGAGGGCTCCTGGCAGAGCACTTTGTCCTGGGAGCCACGACCCTACACCTGAACACCAGAAAAGTCAGTCAAGCCACTGGCAGAGGTGTAGCCCCAGGCCAGCAAAGGAGGAAAAACACCTTGTTCCGGGGATCTTCTAACTCTCACTAGACCTGCCCGGTTGGCCAGTCAAGCTTAGGACCTCAGAATTTCAGGCCCCTCCTTGATGAAGCACTTTAATTGTACACTTGCCAGCCTGGCTGCCTATTTCTGTGCAATGAACAACTTTGTGGCTCCTCATGGATTTGGGACTATAAAAAACCATAGGTCAGATCAATCACCAACTGGGAGAGATTTTTTTTTAAAAGTCTGTAAGAGGAAAAAAAAAAAAAAGAATTAGAAGCTTTATTTCAAATTTGCTTTTTAATTTAAAAAAATGTAGACCTTCAAATTAAAAGTTTTTGCCAACAGGTGGAGAATAGTTAAATTACAGTATGGTCACACAATAAGTTCCTAAGATGGAAAAAAAAAATAAAGGACTCTGCTTTCCACAGTACGTTGTGCAGGGAGGAATGCTCAAAATTATATATGGAGTACAATTACAATCATGTAGAACATATATGAAACACAGTAATGGCAGAAATACTGTAAGGAAGGGTACCAAACTGTCTACAACTGATACTGTTTGATGGAAAATTGTACTGTTTTCTTTTCTAATCATTCTGTATTTACCAATATTTTCCTGATAAATTTGCATTCCTATTAAGAGAGACAGAGTTATTTTACTTTTAAAACAAATTAGACATAAATTCTTCTGCTTGCCTGTCTACAGCCCGCTTAAAGAAATAGATATAATTTAAATCTAAATGTTTTAAAATCACGGTCAACACAAGGTTAAGGGTGCTACGCTACATGAAATCTTATTTCTGTCAATTACACTTAACTGAATCCAGGAAAACTAAACTTGTGGTCAAAACACTGGGATTAATATATATATATATATATATATACACGTCTATGTATATATGTACGTGTATGTACGTACACATATATGTTTTTTACTTTTAATTTTGAGATAATTGTAGTTTCACGCAAAGTGTTAAGAAATCATACAGAGAGATCTCATATACGCTTCTCCCCGTGGAAACATCTTGTATCACACCAGGAAACTGATATTGGCACAATCCACAGACCTTATTCAGATTTCACCAGTTTTACACACACTCATTTGTGTGTGTATACGTATATACACTTGACCCTTGAACAACGCAGAGGTCAGGGGCACCAGCCCTCTGCACAGTCGAAAATCCATGGATAACTTTCAGTTGGCCTCTCTATCTGTGGCTCTTCCCTATCTGAGGCTTCACCTCTGCGGATTCAACCAACTATGGATCATGCGGTTCTATGGTATTTACTATTTAAAAAAATCCGCACACATGTGGGCCTGTGCAGTTCAAACCCGTATTGTTCAAGGGTCAACTCTGTTTAGTCCTATGCAATTTTATCTTACGGGTAGACTCACGCGACCACCCCCACGGTCAAGGCTCAGAACGGCTCCATCACTGTCGCTCCCTTGTACAGTCATAGCCATAGCCACCTCCCGCCCCACGCTGCTCGCTAACTCCTGGAATGGTGATCAACTTCCGGTCAACGCACAATCATTGATCCCCATGTGCAAACCACCATGCCAAGCCCTGGAGGATCTTTTTTTTTTTTTTTTTACTTTTTAAAACTACTTTATTGAGTTATGACTGACATTTGAAACACCATACGTATGGAATGTATACAACTCTATGAGTTTGGGGATAAATATATGACCATGAAACCATCACTATCATCAAGGCCGTTAACATTTCCATCACCTCCCAAAGTTCCCTCGCACCCCTTTATCATTATTATTGTGTGTAGGATAAGAACACTTAATATAAGATCTACCCTGTAACCAATTTTATATATACAATACACACTGTTAGCTCCAGGCACCAGGCTGTACATTAGATCTCCAGAACTTATCCTGCATAACTGAAACTTTGTACTATTTTTTTCACAAACACACACACACACACACACTGTATTTTATTTGTACAAGAGATAAATAGACTGACACCAAGCATTGTAAATGGATGACCACAAAAAAAGCAACAATGATTGCAATTACCAAACACGAAACACACTCATACTATGTCATCATATTGACATTCAGTTCCCTGGAGGATCTTGACGCAAATATAAATGACATAAACAGGAAAGCCTAGTGGTTAGGAGTATGGCCGGGAACCAGACCAACCGGGTTCAGATCTTGGGTGTGCCACCTACCAGCTGTGTGATCTTTGGCAAAGCACTTAAGCTTTCTGTGTCACAGCTTCTTCTTCGATAAAATGGGGCTAACAATAGAACCTTATAGGGTTGTCGTGAGGATTCAATGAGTTGATGTTTGTAGAGCAAGTAGAAAGTGCCTGGCGTGAACCGATGTATGTTAACACATGTAAGAGCTCACCATCCGGTGGAGAACATACAGAGCTCTCATCAGGTCAGCCTGTGTTAGGTGATGTAGTATCAAGGTACACACGGCACGGTGGGAGGATACGGGAAGGAGTAGTTCCTCCTGGCGGTGGAAAGCTAGGATAGGCTTCACAGGAGAGAGATTATTTGGGTTGGGCTTTCAAGTATGAGTAAGACTTTTACAGAAATAAAAGGGAAGGGACGATGTTCCGGGCCTATAAAACGATGTGCTCTGTGGTCCCGAGGCATGAGAAGGCGAGGGCCATTCTGAGAGAGGACCACAAGATTAGAACGAGAGGAGACCATGAGGAGACCAGACGAGGGTGTGTGAGTGGGGTGACAGGAGGAGGAGGAACAGCAGCCCCAGATGAAGAATGAGGGAAGGCCGGGCTGGGTTTTGAGGGGGTCTTGAATGCCGGGCTATAGTTAGCATTACAGCTTTGCAATCCTGGAGAAGACCAGAGCAGAGCAGAAAGAAGATAGTCTGTCTCCAAAACATAGGTACATCAGGAGGGGATTCGAATGGAAGGGAAAGTACTTTGTAAATTACAAAACACAAGCAAGAGTGATTTATTAGGAGGACGGCCTGATTAAAAACTAGCAGCAGCAAC
Organism: Eschrichtius robustus; assembly: GCF_028021215.1. NCBI lineage: Eukaryota > Metazoa > Chordata > Mammalia > Artiodactyla > Eschrichtiidae > Eschrichtius > Eschrichtius robustus. The sequence goes on along the minus strand of NC_090831.1, from coordinate 119,253,576 downwards.
TACGTTGCTCAGACACGGTCACTATTCTTGTTAGATGCATGAAATCTCGGGAGTCTGGGGCACGGGGATTAGAAGTGACCAGGCTCACTCACGCCAGAACCTGTTTTCTCCCCGCCAGGGCAGCTTCTGCTCTAGCCAGGTGTTCTCAATGCCCGTCACCTCCAGCCAGCCTTTCCCGGGGTTTCCAAAGGAAGCAGCTCTGCAGAGACTTTGGCAACTCCCCGTGTCTCCCCCGTCACTGGCACCCTCAGCTCTGTCATGGTGAGCCCATGGCGTTTATCTGATCATCCGGCCAAGGGCCTCCTTCAGGCTCAGGACGTCCTGGTCCCCGAACCTGTGATGAACTCCGGTTTCCCTTTGCCCTCCCCTGCCTTGGAGGGTGCTTCTCCTCCTGGTTGTTTCCTGGGGCCTTTACCTCCCGTGTTTGCTGGGAAGGTGATCTCCCGACCCAGGGCCCGTTCAGATTTCTGCCTTTCACAACCGTATTCTTGCCTCTGGTCCCAGGATTTCCAATGACCTGTTGCTGCCTACTCCCAGGAGTGGCATGCAGGACAAGAATGAATTACCCTGTGTCTCTGCTTTGAAAAATTTTCCCAGTCAACCACCTTCTACTGGTCATTTTTCTTATTATAGAGAGGGAGGGAGGAAGGACAAAGAATCTTATTTCACTTGCTTAAACTAATTGTGTGGTTAACTCTACACAGAATGGGGAAAAAAAAAAAGATTAATTATAGGGCTTCCCTGGTGGCGCAGTGGTTGAGAATCTGCCTGCCAATGCAGGGGACACGGGTTCGAGCCCTGGTCTGGGAAGATCCCACATGCCGCGGAGCGACTAGGCCCGTGAACCACAACTACTGAGCGTGCGCGTCTGGAGCCTGTGCTCCGCAACAAGAGAGGCCGCGATAGTGAGAGGCTCGTGCACCGCGATGAAGAGTGGCCCCCGCTCGCCGCAACTGGAGAAAGCCCTCGCGCAGAAACGAAGACCCAACACAGCCAAAAATAAATAAATAAATAAATAAATAAATTTATTTTAAAAAAAAAAAGATTAATTATACCCTTTAGTAGCATCAGACCTGTTCTTTTTTGTTGTCATTCTCCTATCCATGAGAAGAAAAAGATGTTGGAATAAATGGCTCTTGCTAAGAGGGTGGAAGTGGTGATTTATAGTTTGGCTCTGAAAACTAAGGACAACCTCCTCCCCTCCACGCACCGCCCCCCACCAAAAAAAATCCTTCCCTCTAAACAAGGTTGGTATATGAACATGCCTGAAGATCATGAAGATGCCATGTACCAAGTCTTAGAAATAAATATTTCCAAGTACCCCTAAAACAGTATCTTTGTACCCTCCCAATAAGAGCAGCCTCCCTTCCCTATCTGAAAGACAGCACTCTCCACAGCATATATCCTAAGTACAATCCCTTTTCAACCAAACACGTCAAGACACTATCCCAAGCCTTCTTAGACCAAATTCACTTGCAGCCATTAAATCAAATTTTCATGTAAATAAAGAAAACGATATCATTTGTAAAAAAAAAAAAAAAACCACAAAACAACAAGGCAAGAATATCAAGACTGAGGAAGGGAGGAAAGAAAGAGAAAGAGAAAGCTTCGATTTCCCTAATGTCATAGCCCACGCCCAACAAATTCAATTATTTATGTGTTTAGAAAATGCCAACATTTTCAATTCCTTAAGTCTCAGAGCAAACTCTTTTATACGGTTAGACTCTGTATCTTTCAAAGTTTTGTGTAAGGGTGGTGTCCAGTCTATGGGTGATTTGAGTCTTTGCTTTTCTGACCTTCACCCAGGCAGAGGGCAAAGAGACGGTGAGAGGAAATACAGCATAAGTGATGGCAGGGAAGGATGATTTATTCTTAATTTAATGAGATAGGATAACCTATTAAGAAATTAATTGTGACCCGCTTTCACTGCAGCAGACACCTCAGTAAAGGACAACAGGTCATCTCCTTCCCCCACCATCCACTTTCCCTATTTCCATCCCCCGGGATGGTTCTAGTTGACTTTGTTTTTGCAGATCTACGAGTGTCTCCAACTCTAACGTGAATAAAAATCACCTGAGGGGCTTGTTTCACTCTCAGGATGCTTCTCTGGACATACTAATTAAAATTTCTGGGGATGGGGCCTGGAAGCCACATTTTAAACAAATTCTCTAGGAAATTCTGATTCAGGGGAAAAACACTAGGTCAAAAGAGACATTAAAACTGGAATACTTGGGTGTGGGAAGCAGGCGAGCTGAGGCTTCAGAGGAAAGGACCAGACCTCAGAAGTCTCCTCTCCTGGTTAGGGAGCTTGGTTTTTATCACACAGGCAGGCAAGGGCCACTTCAGGGTTTAAGCAGGGCTGTGACATGGTAAGAATGCCTCTCCCTTAAACTTCAGCTCAAAGCTCATGTGTCACCCTCTCCAAGAAGGCCTTTCCTGCCCCACCCCCAATCCGAGCCCAGCAGAGCTTCCTACTCCTCCGTGCATCCTTCTAACTCACCACCGACCTCCTTTACGGACACTGTCCATTTACTTGTGTCACTGTTCTAATCCCCTCTCTGCCAGTAAGCTTCTGCAGGCAGGAAGTGACTTGCAGCACAGTGCCTGGCACACGGTAGGTGTGCTGTAAATGTTTAATCAAGCAGACTACTGCATTCCATTTACCACCATGTCACCACCAAACGACGGTTTCACAAAGAAAGCGACTTCACTGCCCCCCATTCCTTGCTCACATGGCCTAGAATGCTTCCTTTCTAGCTGAAACTGGGCCCCATTTTTAAATCCCTCATTTATTAGAGGATATTAGTCTTACAGGAGTCAGAATGAAACACCAGATGCCTGGAATTTTGGTCATGTTGTCACGGAGTTAACTCGTTTATAATTTTTATATTTCAGAAAGAACTCGTAATTCTCCAAAGTTCAGGTGTGTAGGCCAAACCCCTGAAAGGAATTTAAGGCACAGGAAAACGTACCAGTAGGTGATTACAGCACGAAAGCACGTGGTGTCCAGAGTCTTTTAAAATCCTAAAAGCAAAACACCTGATTTGTATTCTGGACCACCCCCTCCCCCCAAACCTCCAGCACCAAGCACCTGTTTCAATCCGGCCAGCACCTCCCACTCAAGGGCAGATGGAAGAAAGAGGCCATGAGATTTTAAATCCTGAAATTATGTTATAAACAGACAAGAAACATTCCAGGAACTGGGAGTCGTAAAGGTCACACCTGTGAGATCTCCCTTACGAGACGCCCCTTCATTCTCAGCCAGAAAAATTGATATCAAGTGGGTGGAAACATGAGACAAAACTTTGACGAGCTAGTACTTTCTCCCGGCTTACCTGCGGCCTCCCGTGCGCGTGCAACTGTGTCCCATTCAAGAGGTGTCCACTTCACCCTGCAGCCTGGGTTCTTCCAGCTCGCTTTCATCCTCGAGGACAGCTCCGTGCTCCACGGACCTTCCCATCGGCACGGGGGGGGTCTTGAGGGCTCAGTAATCCTGAAGCTTGGGGAAACCTCAATGATGCAGCTGGGAGACGGGCAACCCTTGTTAAGGGTTTGGGGTTCCCTTGATAAGTGGCTCCCCAAGTCGCCTTCCACAGTTCACAAGGAAGGACTCTGTCTCCAAGGCCAAAGGCGCCACCAAGCCCATTGCCAAGTCCGGCCCAGGGAGCTGCCCCCCCTCCCCCAGCCGAACGCCCTGGCCCTCCAGGCCGAGCCTCCCGACCACGACCCCGGAGGCGGGCTCTCGCCCACGCCCCGCGTGCAGCCCCCACCCACCGGGGAGGGGCCGCCGCCACCGCGGAGCCAGCACCTGCCGCGGCTCGGGCCTCGGCGGGGGCGGGAAGCGGCGTGGCCCCCGGGCCTCGCCAGCCGCAGCTGCCCCACGCACCGCCCTCCCGAGTGGGCCTCGCCGGCGGCGGGGTGAGGACGCGGGCCCCCCCCACCCCCACCCCGGCTCGCAGCTCCGCACACCTGCCCGCGCGCGAGGCTTCATTAGGCGGCGCGCAAGCAGCCCGGCGGCCGCGTGCCGGAGTCCAGGCCATGGAGCCCAGCCCGGAGCCGCGGGGTGAGTGCGCGGGGGCCTGAGGGGCTGGGGCCCAGCGGCAGAACGAGGGTGGGTGTTGGAGGGGAGCTGAGAGGGGCTGGAGGGGGCAGGGGGCCAGGGAGCCCACCACGCCGCGGCCCCCATCCTTGGCGTTCGGATCTCCAAGGATGAAGAGAAGAAAAGCAGGGCCGCGATTCTTCTGCTCTAGGTTCCCACACCCGTCACCTTTCTAACCGGGGCCTATCACCCGGATACGTCGCATTTATTGAGCACCTACTGTGTACCGGGCTTGCTAGGCTACAAGCGCTCCTAAAATGCTGTAAAACCCGTCTGTCCCTCCTTCCCCATTTCACCATCCAGCCTCGCCGCTTCGTGCCGCCATGAAGGCCTGCAAACCCCTTTCACCAGCTTGTACCCTAGGAAACAATCTGACAAAGCGAGCGCCTTAGCCCATGACCTACATCTTTCTTACACGTTGTTAGAAAGTCGTTCCTTAAGACCTTCTATCTCACGCAACTTTCATTAAAAAAACCCTTGCTCCTAGTCCCCAGTGGGCATCCACTTAAAAATATTCCAGTGTAGTTAGAAATGATAAAGCAGCTCCTTGAGCTGAGACGGTTTGGGATCTGGAGGTTATGAATAAGTTGGGAGGGGAATGGGGGCGGGGTTGGTGACCCCAGGAAGGACTCTGTCTAGTGATCAAGAGCACTGCGCCGTGTGAGCTTGGGCAAATCACTCAGCTTTCTCTTCCACGTTTCTTCCTATTAGAATGAGCTATAAATATGCCTTCCTCACAAGGATTAAATGCATGCTGGACTAATCTTTGAAAGGTGCCTAGCACAATGCCTGGGACGCGGTAAACTCCTGATGAATCAGTCATAGCTCAGAGAAGGACAGACAAGCTTGGAGGATGAGTGACAGGAGCTTTCAGTGCCAGCCAGGTCACTCTTCCTTACCTGTAAAAGGAGGGCGCTCACCTGGGCCCGAGGCCCCCGAGTGAGGTTCTGCTTTGCAGGGAGGGGATGGGGGTGTGTATGAGGGAGAGGAGGGTGGCCGAGGACAGAGTGGGTTCTGTGGGAGGTCAGGGTGGACTTTCCTGTTAGCTCCTTTGATGTCCTTGCCTGGGCTGCTGGAGACCACTCGGTCCCGCCGTGTCCCTGCTCTGAGCACTGACGCCTGTGTCTGCCGCAGAAACGAGGTCCAGTCTGAGAAGCAGCACAGTCTCCATGGATTTCTCTCTCTCTTCCCAGTCCACCCCAACATTTGTCCCCTAGAGACCCCTGAATAGATGCCTGTCCCTCAAACTCACATTCCAGGTCTCCGGGAGAAAACAGGGAACTCACAGAGAGTAAGTTCCCCCCAAATTAGGATTGCACCCCTACTGTCTAGGTACGCGAGCTCAGGCCCTTCGTGGCTGCATCTATTTGCTTTTGCTTTTCCAAGCTGTGGGATAATCTAATTTGATCCTCACAGTAGCCGAGTTAGGAAGGTACGCCTGGAAAGATTACCCTATTTGATAAGTGGACAAATGAAAGCTTCAGATCAAACAGAACACCCGTTGCAGACCAGGCTCTTCCTTCTCCCGAGCTAAGGTCAGGGGGTGCTGGCTCTCCACAGGTCAGGAGGGCGGAGACAAGCCCCCGGCTGCCAGGCTGGAGGAGGAGGAGGAGGAACCCCTGCAGAGTTCAGCCCCCCACACTCGGGAAGCCCCAAGTGAGGACGTGCCCCTCTCCTGCACTGCTCCCGGGGAGAAGCAGCCATCAGAGGCCCCTGGAGAAGTAGCTGGGGCCGGTGCTGAGAGAGCCTGCCAGCGCCAGGGCTCAGGGGCTGTCCGCAAAGACAGAACCCTGGGCCCGCCTAGACCCCAGCCTCCGGGGGAAGGGCACCCCCTCCCGGCGAGAGAGGGGAAGCTGGGCAAGAGGCCCTACTCTCCAGCCGCCGGTAAGCAGAAGAAGCCTAACGCTGTGGGTCTGGACTCCACGGCCTCTCCCAGTGTCGCTAACCCAGCCCGGGCCACGTACAACCCAGTGCCTTGTGGGTCAGGCCGGGGCTCCTGCCATCTGGCCAACCTCCTCAGCACGTTGGCCCAGAGCAGCCAAAACACAGACCAGAAGAAGTCCCCGGAAGTCACCTGCCAGGGCCGGAAAAAGACGCGAACTCTGTACCGCTCGGGTAAGTCCCTGAAGGTGAGCGGAAACCTAGGGGGCCTGGCGTCACCTCTGGGAAAGCTGGGCTCAACAGAGAATGCAGCAGCCCCAGGAGAGAGGGGTGTGGTTTGTTTGTACGTCACCTTGGCTGGGTCCTCTCTTGACCTGTGCAGGCCATGACCTCTGACCTCAGAGGGAAAGGTTGGGTTTTCTCATCAGAATATGGAATTGGGCCCAGGGTAGAAAGCGGCAGGAAAGTAAACACCACACAGTTCCCTGCCACAAAGCCTGAGAGAGAGGAGGCCCCAGCCCAATGGGGAACTTAGTCGCAGGGCTCTGGGGAGGCCCTCGGGTTGGGGACAGCGGTCCCATCTGGAGGGCATCTGTTTCTCTCCTCTGCTCCCGCATCGCTGGTGTTCATCCTCAAGCCAGTGTCTTCTTCTTCCAGACCAGCTGGAGGAGCTAGAAAGGCTCTTCCAAGAAGACCACTATCCAGACAGCGATAAGCGCCGGGAGATTGCCCAGACGGTGGGAGTCACCCCCCAACGCATCATGGTAAAGGGCACTGGCCCTCGGTCTCGGGGGGAGGAGAACCCACGCGCCGGCACTCTGGGAAAGCCAAACAAGTGCTCAGCACCTCCTGGGCAGGGGCTGGGGTGAGGCCTCAGACGGGGCTGTGCTCTTGCCTGTTTCCACACTGCCACAGCCTTAGAATATGAGAAGAGGAAAGTGCCTCAGAGGCCATCTCGATGAACCTTTCCCTGCCAATCTGAGTGGTGCAGTGACCTCCTGCAGTCACGGAGACATCATGGGACAGCAGGACTGAGCCTCAGGCTCTACCCTGTTTCTCAAGCTCTTCGGGTGTCTCTCCCCTACAGGTGTGGTTCCAGAATCGCCGGGCAAAGTGGCGAAAAGTGGAGAAAATGACTGGGAAGGAGAGCAAGGACGCTACTGGTGGCCCCGCCCTCAGCCCCACCAGCAACCAGTGCAGGTAAGACTTTCTCCTCTTCCTGGCCCGTCCCCGTGGGCAGGAACTGGGGGCTAAGCTGGGATCCTGGGCTCTAGGGGGAGAAGGGACTGAAAGGCTGGGTATAGGGAGGTGTTGGCTAATAGTTAGGGGGATTTTGACTGCGTGGGGTTGGGAAGTTGCCCAGTGCCTTGTAGGAGGCACAGTTTGGAAATCTGGGTCCCTTTCCCTACACTGAAGCCCCAGTCTGAATCCAGGGACTGCCCGAGCTACAGTCTTCACTCGTCTCCCTCCAGCTCTGCAGCCGGACCGCCACCTGCTGTGCCCGCGGACCGGGAGCCTGGGACCTTCGCTCAGGAGTCCCCGCTGGATCCCCTTCCAGGTGAGCTAACCACCTTCCGAGGGTTGTCTGGGGAATACAGCCGTGCGGAAGACGGCAGAGTCAAAGGGCTGTTTCTTGAAAGACCTGGGAGTGGCCGGAGCTCCCCACGGTTTTGTTCAGGGGGACCCGGGCTTTGTGCACTTGGGCCACACCCAGCGCTGCCAAGGCTGCCCCCCACTTTCGTACTCTTACAACCCCCGCTTTGACCTCTGTTCCTAGAGCCCTCCATGCTGCTGACATCTGACCAGACTCTGGCCCCGACCCAACAGAGTGAGGGTGCCCAGAGGGTGGACGTGACCCCACCACTCTTCAGCCCCCCACCTGTCCGAAGAGCCAACCTTCCTTTCCCCCTCGGCCCCATGCACACCTCCCAGCTGATGTCTTTGCTGCTGGATACCCCAGGCAACGAGAGCAGCCGCAAGGATGGCCCTTGTGGGCCGTGGGGGACAAGGTACGCAACCTAATGGCGGTGGTACTTGACTTATCCTGGGGGAGGTACAGGAGGAGGAAAGATAGACGGAGCTTGGGAGGGGGGAGGGTAACTGAGAGAAGCAAGGAGTAGTAAATGTGATGAGGATTGGGGTGTGAAGGATCTAGGACATCACAGCAGTAGTGCAGGCGCAAATTTGAGACGCTAGAGCAGGAGGAGAGAGAACAGGCGGCGGCAGGTCTGGGGTCGTGGAGGTGGGGAGGGGAGCCTCGCTGCGCCGTAGGAATGGGGCCGCCACCTGAGCCGCACCAAATACTCCTCTGTCTCTCTCAGCGTCACGCCACCCCCCGCCTGCTCGTACTTGGAGGAGCTGGAACCCCAGGAATACCAACCCGGCAGCCAGCCAGGACCGTTCCAGTTCTCCCAGGCTCCACAGACCCAGCTTTTCCAACACCCCCAGCCCCAGTTTCCATACCTGCACCCCTTCCCCTTCCACATGCCCAGCTCCCTGACCCCTCCACTGCTGGAAGACTCTCTGTCTACATTGTCCTATGGCCCCAGCGGGGGCACATCCCAGGGCTACTTCCCAGGCCCTCCATCAGGGCAGATCCTGCTGCAGCCACCTGCCGGGAACATGGGTGAGTCGGGGCTGGAAGAGAAAGGGGCCTTTGGTGACTGAGGATGGTGAGAAGGGAGAGAACCTCATGAGCTGGAGGGAAGGCACGGGGGTGAGTGAATCACTGTTACTTAAAGAAAGACCGCTTGTCTTTACGAAGCTCTTCTTCCTCAAGTTTCTTGGAGGTTTCAGAGCAGAGTAAGAATCAGCAAGAGAGCTTTGGAGTGAGGAAAAGCAAAGTTTAAAGGTCCAGCTCAGCTGTTGGCTCTCCTGAGGTTCCTGGACTCTGAAACGGGGATAATATTCCCATATCTTAGAGGGCTTGGTCTGGATTAGGAACAACACGCGTGGAATACTTGGCACAGGATAGATGGTAGCTGATGTGAGTATCCGATGGGCCACCTGGACCCTGAAATCCTGGAAGTGACCATCTTAGGAGGACTCAGTTCCAGCAGAAGGGGAAGAAGAGATGCTGGTTCCCAGTCTCCTGCCTGCGTGAGAGGGCACCCACTCGGCCTGACCCACGGTCCACTTTGTGTCACTGTTACCCAACCGTAGGACCTCGAGACAGGAGCCTGCCTGGTCCTGCGGGGAGACTCGCTCCAGGGTCCTAACCCGTGTTTCTGTGGAGCAGGGAGGGGACTCTGTCACAGAACACGTTGAACGTGGTGGGTACCCGTCATCCTACTTACTCTTTGTTGTGCTTTTTGATCCCACAGGTACAGTCCCCTGGAATGACCCCTGCCTGCCAGACCTGCCCTTCCCCAGTTCCTTCTGTCCGCAAGCTCTGGGGGGCCCCCCGGGAGGGGACGGCTACTTCCTGGATCTGTTTGCGGCCCCCTGTGCTCAGGCTTCGAGCAGGCAGCCTTCTCCAGGCCTCGCCCGGCTGCCTGAAGGGACCAGGCCCGGATCTGAGCCCCTACTCAGCAAGGCCCAAGAGGAGCTGCCTGCCGCCGCCGTGGAGCTGCCCTCAGCCCCTGAGGAGGGCCGAGAGGAAGACCAGACCAGCCACGGCCCCTAGTGCTGCAGCCGCGGAGTGAAGAGGCCACCCTGCTGGGGAGGGTTGGGACGCCCCAGAGTAGACGGCGGTTGAAGTGTTTGTTAGGAGAGACTGGACTCTACGGATGGGGGTGGAGGTAGCGCGTTTCCCCCCTCTGTGGGCTCATCTTGCTGGACGCTGATTGATTTGAGAAGGAAGAGGCCTGGCCCTTCCCTTTCCCCACACCTCTGAATGGTGGCCCTGAAGAAAGAGGGTGGCCTGTATCACCTCCGAAGTTTGTATCAGTTTGTGTTGTTTCCTTTCCTTGCTACACGGATGAGCCACAGTGTCCACTGTAAGCAGTAAACTGGTCTACTCTTGGGTTTCTCTCTGTGATGATGTGTCTCCCCTCTCACGCCAGTGAGGACCGCCGTGCTCGTCCCTGCTTTCCACTCAGCTGACCAGCTGCGTCCTGGGCGGCCCAGGCGAGGTCCCCGTGGGGTTAGGATCACATGGAGCCTGGCACCCTCCCGTCTCCTGCCTCTAGGACTTCGTCTTTGCTCCTGCCATTAAACCGTGTTCTAGTCCCAAACCCAGAACTGAGCCTGAGCAAACCTGAGCCCCGGCCCTTCTCTGGAATTAGGGCCCTGCAGTGGTAGGATTACCGAGAGAAGCTCAAGGCTATTTAGGTTAAGCCTCTAGAATTGTGAACCATGACTTTTATATTCCCAGTGGTGGTTTTTTCTGGAGTGGGGGGGGCGGGGGGGGGGGAACGAGGGGTGGGAGGACCAAGAAGAGGATGCTCATATATATATATAAAAATATATATTTATATATTTATATTTATATATATCTTTATATATGTTTATAGACACAAATTTAGCACCCACATCTGATGACCCTGCAGTGCCCAAATACCTAGAATTTGAGGGCTGTTGATTCAAACCACCTCACTGTGCATTTGACGAGTGTACATCGGGTGCCATTCCGGACCTCCAATGCTACGATCATTGGAAAATACACAATTTTTTTTTTTAAACATGTATTACAAGCAATTATTAACTTAAATCCATCATACTAGTTCTAGCGTCATGGCTCATGAGAACTGAAAAGGAAAAATATTTAGAAATGGAGAAGTGTCTTAGCTACACAAACGGATGTCCGGGTATCTGTGTAGGGTTTTAAAGGCCAACAGTATTTAGTAGCTTTGCACTAGTATTTACTGCCACACAAGGATCCTAATAGCTGGGCTCCAGTAGCCTTAATTTAGGGATTGCAACATATACACTGAAACAGTAAATGTCTTATATTGTGATGTAACTAGGTCTTTCTTTTAAAATATACATCTCTCTTTTGTTCTCACATTTTGTCTCATGATGCCCATGAAATGAGCAGCCTAAAAACAGACGTACGTAAGGGGAAAAGATTCTTCTATGTAAGGGGTAAAAAACAACAACTGTTCAATTCCATGCTATTTTTCCTCTCTTGCCATCAGTCACCACAACATACTGCTGCTTTCAAAGCCCTACGAGGAGGCTGGATGTTTTCTCCTCCAGACCTTAACTGATTTAGGTTCCTGCCGCTCAGATAAGTAACGCCTTGTATGGATAGCAAAACAGTAGGTATCTAAAGCTAAGAATTTAAGGATGATGGGCTTTAAGATCTGTGCTTATATGCAACAATTAGATTGAAAGTGTTAGGCAATCCCATAGTATACTGAAAACAAAATGAGTTAATTGAGAATTGAGAATGAATGATAGACCAAACAAAGAGAAAATGGTGAAAACTTCTTAGAAGCATAGAATCCTAAGCTGACAAGTCCAACCACCTGGCAAATGCAGGAATGATCTCTATACCACCACTGATGGAGGATCATTCAGTCTTGATTTTCTAGGGGGGCTGCAAAGGAGGGGGCGGCTAGCTCCTTTACACAAGAGCCTACAGAATGTTTGAAAGCTTTAATTATTATGAAGTTCTTTCTTCTACTAGGAGGAAGTCAATATTGTTTAACTGATCTGAGTTTTGCTTTCCACGTGCTACAAAGAATAAACCTAATATCACAAAATCTGAGGACTGTATGTCATTCCTCAGAGCCCTGGCCTGAAGTGGCCCGGTCTCACTCTTTACCACCTTAAATTCCTCTCTTTGAATGAATATGAGTTTGTGGATGTTCCTTTTAAGAGTGGTGCCCATGGGACAGGATCGAAAACTCAGAGATAAACTCATGCACCTATAGTCAATTAACATACGACAAAGGAGGCAAGAATATACAATGGAGAAAAGATAGTCTTTTCAATAAGTGGTGCTGGGAAAACTGGACAGCTACACGTAAAAGAATGAAATTTGAACACTCCCTAACACCATACACAAAAATAAACTCAAAATGGGGACTTCCCTGGTGGTCCAATGGTTAAGAATCTAACTTCCAATGCAGGGGACGTGGGTTTGATCCCTGGTCAAGGAACTAAGATCCCACATGCCATGAGGCAACTAAGCCCACGTGCTCTAGAGCCTGTGCACCACAACTAGAGAGCCCGAGTGCCACAACTACTGAGCCCCTGTGCTCTGGAGCCCGCGTGCCACAACTAGAGAGAAGCTCGTGCTGTGCGAAAAAGATCCTGCATGCCGCAGCAAATACCCAACGCAGCCAAATAAATAAATTAAAAAAAATAAACTCAAAATGGATTTAAGACATAAATGTAAGGCCGAATACTGGAAAACTCTTAGAGGAAAACAGGCAGAACACTGACATAAAAAGCAATATCTTTTTGAATCCACCTCCTAGAGTGATGAAAATAAAAACAAAAATAAAACAGAACCTAATTAAACTCAAAAGCTTTTGCACAGCAAAGGAAACCATAAACAAAACGAAAAGACAACCCACAGAATGGGAGAAACTATTTGCAAACAAAGCAACTGACAAGGGGCTAATCTCTAAAACATACAGACAGCTCATGCAGCTCTATATCAAAAACACAAACAACCCAATCAGAAAATGGGCAGTGGGAATGTAAATTGATACAGCCACTATGGAGAACAGTATGGAGGTTCCTTAAAAAACTAAAAATAGAACTACCATACGACCCAGCAATCCCACTACTGGGCATATAGCCTGAGAAAACCATAATTCAAAAAGAGTCATGTACCAAAATGTTCATTGCAGCTCTATTTACAATAGCCAGGACATGGAAGCAACCTAAGTGTCCATCGACAGATGAATGGATAAAGAAGTTGTGGTACATATATACAATGGAATATTACTCAGCCATAAAAAGAAATGAAATTGAGTTATTTGTAGTGAGATGGACAGACCTAGAGTCTGTCATACAGAGTGAAGTAAGTCAGAAAGAGAAAAACAAATACCGTATGTTAACACATATATATGAAATCTAAAAAAAAAAAAAGGTCATGAAGAACTTAGGGGCAGGACGGGAATAAAGATGCAGACCTACTAGAGAATGGACTTGAGGACATGGGGAGGGGGAAGGGTAAGCTGGGACAAAGTGAGAGAGTGGCATGGACATATATACACTACCAGATGTAAAACCGATAACTAGTGGGAAGCAGCTGCATAGCACAGGGAGATCAGCTCGGTGCTTTGTGACCAGCTAGAGGGGTGGGATAGGGAGGGTGGGAGGGAGGGAGATGCAAGAGGGAGAGGATATGGGGATATATATGAATACGTATAGCTGATTCACTTTGTTATATAGCAGAAACTAACACACCATTGTAAAGCAATTATACTCCAATAAAGATGTTAAAAAAAAAAAGGCAGAGGATCTAAATAGACATTTCTCCAAAGAAGACTTAGAGTTGGCCAAAAAGTACATGAAAAGATGCTCAACATCACTAATTATTAGAGAAATGCAAATCAAAACTACAATGAGGTATCACCTCACACCAGTCAGAATGGCCATCATTAAAAAGTCTACAAACAATAAATGCTGGAGAGGGTGTGGAGAAAAGGGAACCCTCTTGCACTGTTGGTGGGAATGTAAATTCATACAGCCACTATGGAGAACAGTATGGAGGTTCCAGCAATCCCACTCCTGGGCATATATCTGGAGAAAACCATAATGCGAAAAGATACATGCACCCCAGCGTTCACTGCAGCACTATTTACAATAGCCAAGATACGGAAGCAACCTAAATGTCCATCAGCGAGGAATGGATAAAGATGTTGTACCTATATACAATGGAATATTACTCAGCCATAAAAAAGAATGAAATAATGCCATTTGCAGCAACATGGATGGACCTAGAGATTGTCATACTAAGTGAAATAAGTCAGACAGAGAAAGACAAATATATGATATCACTTACAGGTGGAATCTAAAAAAATGATACAAATGAACTTATTTACAAAACAGACTCACAGACTTTAAAAAAAAAAACATGGTTACAAAAGGGGAAAGATGGGGGGAGTGATAAATTAGGAGTTTCGGATTAACATATGCACACTACTATATATAAAATAGGTAATCAACAAGGACCTACTGTATAGCACAAGGAACTCTACTCAGTGTTCTGTAATAACCTATATGGGAAAAGAATATGAAGAAGAATGGATATATGTATAACTGAATCACGTAGCTGTACACCTCAAAGTAACACAAAATTGTAAATCAACCATACTCCAATATGATTAAAAAAAAAAAAAAAAAAAGAATGGAGCCAGAACTGAACCTTACTTGGAGTTCTAGTCAATTGCATTGTGCAGTATGACTGTTTACCTCCATCAAATAGGACTTTCTCTTCAATTAATGTTGTCTGGAGAGAAATTGGCCTTTATTTATTTTTTTAGCCAGTTCATATTCTTGATCCAAGACAAACTTTTTGTCAACTATGACCCCCTAGGTCATTTTAATAGAAGCTGTTTTAAAGCTGTTCTCATTTTGTATTTGTAGAATTGACATTTTGAATCTAAATATACAAACATTTATATTGCTTGTTTAGTTTCATTTGGTTAATTTTAACCCATTATTGACACTGTTAAGACGGTTTGGAGTCCTTATATAGATTAGCCATATTTTTGCAATTTTTTTCTCCCTGTGAGTTTGTTCAGTATGTTTTATGAATTTTATGAGCAAGTCATTCAAAATTAGTAAACAGGATTACAAGCAAGTACAGAACATTTTGACATAACTCCTTGAAAATATTAATGAGCACTTTTTTTTTTTTTTTTTTTTTAATTTATTTATGGCTGTGTTGGGTCTTCTTTTCTGTGCGAGGGCTTTCTCTAGTTGCGGCGAGTGGGGGCCACTCTTCATCGCGGTGCGCGGGCCTCTCACTATCGCGGCCTCTCTTGTTGCGGAGCACAGGCTCCAGACGCGCAGGCTCAGTAGTTGTGGCTCACGGGCCTAGTCGCTCCGCGGCATGTGGGATCTTCCCAGACCAGGGCTCGAACCCGTGTCCCCTGAATTGGCAGGCAGATTCTCAACCACTGCGCCACCAGGGAAGCCCCTAATGAGCACTTTTTTGAGTAGAGAGTTAAACTAGCTAATATCCTCCATCACTATATTATCATCCAGGGCCATCCTTTGCCATTTACAGGATTTTGGAAAAGGATTTTGGGAAAAAAAAAAAAAAAAAAACTTTGTTGTATGACTCACTAAAATCAAAACATATTCTCTTTATAGCACTCTAATAATTTAATGTTCTTGGAAACCTAACAACATAATAAATAAGATTCATTTGGCATGGCTCATTCATAAGGAACACCTATTGTCTTTTATGATTATTTTAATCTAAATGTTCACAAACCATCTTTCAATCATCTCTTCCAGTAATTTATGAGAATTTTACATTAAATTTATTCTCCTTTAGTTTCTACAAATCATCTCTTTGAAAATTAGGACAATTGCCTCTTTCAAATCTTAGAGATCCTCTCCTGTTCTGCTCTGGAAGAAATATAGAATTAAATATAATCTATAATTAAATATAAATCAGCTATAAGACTCCTGTTTGGGTTTTGAGACCATCCTGTGTTTTTTGTCCAACGCTTTTAATTTCTAGTATGTTGTCCTTTCTGGAGAAGACAGACTAAAATAAGAGTCATATGTTCTCGGTATTATATGTTGACATTATAATGTGTTCCTTGAGAAGCACATTTATCTGTTCTTCCTGTTCCAAGTTTGGTTTTATTATTATCATTGCTAGTCTTGCCGTTAGTATTGGTCTTTAGCATGTTTTGCAGCACTGAGTTTCTGGGTTCCACACTTTGAGATATTACCCTTGAAATTCCAGGATGTTCCTCCTTTTAACTTGTACATCTTTTCAGCCCTTTTAAAATCTGAGCTTGTAGCCACAGTGTTACCTTTTGGATGACTTCTTCCATTGCTCATAATAATTACCTGGGATTAGACCCGCCGAATGTCATAGCTCCACATGCCTCTGAGCCAACCCCATTTGGAAGGATCTTGAGCTAGAATTAGCTATAGCTCTTGTTTTGGATTTGGTGGGAGTGAGGGAGCAGACACTGCATGCTGGAGGGCCATGGTCAGGCGACTTCTCTCCTTAAATCACAGGGCACGCACATTTCAGCACTCCTCCCACATCACCCTCCCCCCTGTGCCCCCTCCCCCCAGTCCCCATCCTCTTGATGCGATCACCCTCCAACAGTGCAACAGTGTGCAGTTGGTGGGAGCAGAATCCTTCCTTGCGGACTCCAGAAAAAAACCCCTTCTACGCCTCCAACTTAAGCTTGCACTCTCAGAATTTTTCCACTAGATGGCGGTCCACCACCACTTTAATTGTGGCCTTAAAGTATTCTGGTTGTTTACAATAAGAAAGCCCATAATAATTCTTTCTCTCAAACGCCCTAGAGCCACTGAGATCAGGTTCAAAGATATTAAAGTCCCTTGGGTTGCAGCTTAGTTTGCCAGATAAAATATAGTGTTCAGTTAAATCTGAACTGCAGATAAACAACAAATAATGTTTTTAGTATAAGTATGCTTCCTGCAATATGGGGGTGCCCTGTATTTTTATTTGCTAACTTTGGCAGCCCTAGTTGCAGCACTTTGCTAGGGTAGGGACAGCTACATCCACCATATCTTCGCACTTCAAACAGATTGTCCAGGAGCCAGGAATTGGGCTCTGCATCTCTACTCAGCTTTCTTGCATTTCAGGCTCTGAACAGTCCTGTTCATTTAGTATTTTCCTCCCTCCTGCCATTATAACCCTCCATTCAGGCTCCACACTTGTCTAAAAAAATGCTCTAAAATCTGTTGGAATCCTATTATATTTTCTGTTCCTGTTAGCCACATTATTAATTAGTTACTTACATATTTCTGAGATAGTCCATTAGAATGTATTTTGAAATGCATATTTTAACGTCATTTGCGCTGACAGAACACAGAAAAACAGGCTGCAAAAGACAATTTGGCTTTTGTTGATTCCACTCCAAGTCTTAAATGGTCTTGATTGATTGAGAGTAAGTCTGATTTCCTGGAAGTGAAGAATCTCCTTCATTCACCCAGAAGTGGTGTCATTTTAGGGCCCAGGGAAAGCCTGGGTTATTTAGGGTTCTTATATTCGTAGTTTAGTTTATAACGTTCTTTCAAAAATACCCTCTCATTTGAGTTTCATAACAAAGTCCTGAGAAATGAAGGCAGACACTCATTCCGTCATTCAGTGGGGATTTACAGGCAGCAACAGCACTGGGTGAACACAAAGATAAATAAAATGTCTTTCCAGGTTTCAGGGAACTCACAGTCTTGCTGGGGAGTCAGACAACACAAATGACCAGTTACACTGCAGGAGGGTGACCAGCCATGAGAACAAGGTGTGACATACGTCTAAAAGTTGCAGCAGCCATGTCTGCTGGGGCTAAGAAAGCTTCAGAGTCCAGGGCATTACTCATAAAGGAGAGCAGAATTTGGATAAGCAGAGAAGGGAGGAAAGGGTATTTCAGGCAAAAGGCATAGTGAGTGGAAGGCCATTGAGACTGGAAAGATGATTAGGGAGAAGGTCGGAGTGGCTGGATTTGTATGTAGAGAGGCCAGTGGAGGGACTGTGGCCATTGAGGCTAGTAAGGGACAGAGGGAAAGGCCCCATATTCCATGCTAAGATGCTTGAGCTGTATTCTTTGGGTGATTAGAGAGGCACTGGCATTTTTAACTGAAGCATATGACTTGCCCAAATTCGGGTTTCAGAAAGACAAATGGAGCACAAGATTGGAGGGCTTAGAGAGGAGATGCAGGGAGACCAGACAAGGCTATTGAGTTAGTCTAAGTGAGAGATGATGAGAGGCTAGAGAAAAGTAAAGAATGAAGAGGGCCAGATCTGAGAACTATTTAAGAGTCAGGATCATTATGAGGAAAAACTAGCTGAAAGGAATCAAAGAGTAAGGGAAGAGGACAAAGACTTCGGTAATTTAAAAATGCTGTTAATTGAGAAAGGAAATAATGGGGATGGAGCAAATATGGGGAAAGGGAGGCCGTTTAGTTTGTATGTGTTGAGGCTTTAGTTCCTGTGTTCGTCTGGGCGGACATGTCTAGGGAGACAAATATGGAGCTAGGGTCTGTGCGAGAGGTGAGGACTAGAGGTTACTACTGGGCTTCTTCGGCACAGAAAATGCTAGTTGAGGTCAAGAGACCATACAAAATGGCTCAGACAGAGAGCATGTAGAACGAAGGAAGTGGTCTTAGGATGGACTCAGGGAAACACCAACAAAGGAAAGAAGTGTGAGGCAAAAGAAAAGGCGGCACTGAGATTGATAAGGAATGGCTGAGTAGAGGTGGAAAGAACTGGAAGGGGCGCTGGATGGGGAAAGATCAAAAGTCCAGTTGGGTCAGTAGGCTTGGAGAGGAGGTTGGACACATAATTGTGCACATTAGATCTCATTATCCCAATTTATGAGGTTTCAATGATTTCCTAAGAATGCCTTAACAGAGAGGTCTTTTGAGTTTATTTTCCACTTCACCAAATGCAGATAGAGGAGTCTTGCTTCCTGAATGTCAATATATCACATAAAAAGCTGAAAGATCCTTAATAGGTAAGAGGCTATCAATGATAGCCAGTTTTGTGTATGTTTTATGAGACCACAGGAGGAACTGAAATAGCTTATTTACTTTACTCAGAAATTGGTCCTCAGACAAAATATTAATGATGGTGATAACCATTTATTTAGCATTTATTGTGTATCTAGCTCTTTAATAGGGAATTTCATTTCACAACAACCCTATAAGGTATTATTCATTTGACAGGTGGAAATCTGAGATGAAAGAGAGGTTTACGTATTTGCCCGAAGTTGCAAAATAAATAAATTTTGGACAGGATGTCAACTATGTCAGGAGGTGCCAACTTCAAGCAGCAAAGTATTTTGCTTTAGAGGGAGATAAGAAAGAAGGTCAGAAGGTGGGCGTGTGATAAAACAATGGGTGTGATCTAGATTAGATTTAGAATAAAATCCCTCCAGAGACCCTCAGTCTGTGTTTAAATAACTTCAACACTCAGTACTGTTTGATTTAAAAAGAAGGAGGGACAGCGTTGTGAGACGTAAGAGGGAGAAGAGAACACTGGTAAAAGGGAAGAGGAAGCTGCATATTCCCAAGATGGAAAGGGAATTGGAATACATGAAAGGAACAGGCCTGGAGGGGAGTAAAGTGTCTACAAGGGGCCACGTGAGAAGAGGGAGGTGAGGCTGGATGGCTAGGGTGGGTCCAGGCTTATTACCTCGTAGCTAATGAGAGGGGTAAAGAGAATACAGTCAAATCTGATATCGTTATAATGTACTCTTCCAAAAAGATGGGAGTACAGAGACCAGTGGGGACATCATGCCAGTGTCCCCGAATGGGGTGTTGAGACTAAAATAGTGGTAGGGGAACAAGAGGGAAACCATCAATGAGAGTGATGCTAGGAGGAAAACAACAGAATGTGATTGTCTGGGTAGGAAGGAGAGAATGTCAAATTGACCTCAGGTTATAGAGCCCAGGCATCTAGGAGAATGATTTATAAAACATGGAGCTGGCTTCTGCCTCAGCCTTATAGCTTCTGCATCTTCATGTGTAGCTTTCACATTTTGTTTCTTAGTCTCATTACTCTGGTCAAGTTGCCTCAGGTACATTCATCCATGCACAGTTTTATTGTCTGAGAATGGAATTTCCGACCACACAGATTCCATGGTCCTTTCTGGCGTACTTTCGCCCTACTGCTGCTGTGTCATCCTTTCCGTCTGATACTACCCAGGGCACCCTTCTCTCCAGCTTGGCACCCTTGTCCCAATCCATATTCCTGTAGCCGCCAGGGGTGCAATCTGTTATTCAGAGCCCCCCTCCGAACCACAACAAGCATTGAATCTCCCCAAGTGTCCCAATTTGCCCACTTCTTTATTTTACCTTCTTGCCCATTATTCATTTTGGTTTGACTTTGTTATTTGGATCAGTGAAATCAGGTACATTTTCATACCCAGTGAACTGAAATGTCTCCCCAGAATCAATTTAAAGGACTTACTGTCAAATGTTTGAAAAAATATTTTATACATCATTTTCTTTGATTTCCAACTGGAAAGCTCCTTCATCTTTTTTCCCCTTTTATTTGTCAATGCCAGTATCATTTGATTTCAAGGAGGAAGCCCCGTCTCTCTGCATAGATTCCGTCTTCTATTAAAGATCCTCTTGTCCTTTCCTCCCCTAAAGCTGAACACACACACACACACACACACACACACACACACACACACACACACGCGCGCGCCTGAGACTCTCCAGTTCTTAGGCCCCTGCTGTGTAAGGATGATGAATGGCTGCAAAAACCACTCCTTATCTTTCTTTCCAGTCTGTTGCCTGGCCAAGCTCAATCCAATCACTAAAACCTGCTTCTTAATCATTCCACAAGTCTGACCACCAGCTCCTCTCACTTTCTCAAAAATCACCTGCCTCCACACGTTCTGTTTACTCAATCTCAGCATTTTATGGCAAGCCACCCTCAGCCCTTTGTGAGCAGCACAAGCTCAGCAGATCATGTGCTTAAATCCCAGAGGTAACAAGCAGGCAGTTGTGATTTGCAGTTTACGACTCACGGGCTGTGTGGCCTTCTGCAAATCATGTCCCCTCACCAGGCTCCACTGTGACAGGGAAGGGGTCAGACACAAAGATCTTTAGGGTTCTTTCCACTCCAACAGTGGATGATTGTCTCATCCCCACAGGTTGACCTCAATAAGGAAACGCTCTAGAACTGGCCGGACGAGTCTCACCCACGGATCCCTCGTTTCCTTCTGCATTTTCCTTTTCTCCCTGAGACTGCTTCTGTGATGGCTGAAGTCTCTTGCTGGATTCGTGACTCTTGTGGACTCTCCCATGGTCTCCCACGGTCAGTCGCCCTCAGGCACTTTTCCCAGCAGAGTCTGAACTTTCTCCCTGGAGCCCTGTGGCCTGTGAGCAGATTCAGAGCCTCCATCTCACGCAGTGCAAACTGACCCAGCTCCTGCTCTACTCCTGGCTTTCCATCTGCATTGTTCAGAGATAATTGCCTCTCTGAATCGCTCAGGTGAACTGCCAGGAAAATATCTGTCTGCCCATTGGTGCTCCTGGGGAACTCTGTGGGCCAGACTCAGGCCCCTCCCTGTAGCAGGCTCTAGCCCTCAGGGCCCTGACTCATGCACCAAGCAGCTGGGATCTGTAGTCACTCCCTCTGAGCTCCCTCACCAGCTTGGAAAAAGTTTACAGCTCACACCAACCCAGCTCCTTTCCTTCACAAGCTCCCACTCACCTGTACTCCCTGAGTCTTCTTTGTGCCGTAGCCTCGCTTTGGGGACCTTCCCTGAGAATTCTGCAGACTGAAGGCATGCTTTGCTTCTTCCTCTTCCAAGGAAGAGGATAGTGAAATTTCCACTCCGTAATTGTCATTGAAAATGGGTGGGTTGGAAGAAATGTGTCAAAAGCCATTAAGTATAGAGAATGTTCTCAGTCCATTTGAATCATGACTAAGTCTGGCACCTGTTTCCCTTTAGCTCATTTGCTTGTAAACTTTGGCCCCCTGGCACACCTGATTTCAGAGTTAGAAGATTACATTAAACAACAGGCTTTGAGCTGCTGTAATCATGCAGCTCCTGAGTCATGTTAATAGCAAATGCGGCTCTAAGGTAACTGAACTCTGGGAGTGATAGGGCCAAGTCACCACCACCAAAAGGTATTTACGCAGAGGTTTGGAAAACCGAGTACAAACACGCACAAGTCTCAGTGATGTGTCTCGGGGTAGGTGGGTGAGGAACGATTGTGTCTATAAAGGGCCACCGTACCAAAATATTGCATTTCTAATCTGACCTCATTAACAAGAAGAGGTTATGATAAGGGCACTAAACACCTTAAAGCATGCAGACAATTATGGGTAGAGCAACATGGGGTCCAAAAGGATGTTGGGTTTATTTCAGGGGGATAAATATGTATGTAAAAGAAGGAGAGCCTGTGAATGTAATTTCTTTACATTTTCAAAGACTTTTAAACAACTTCTATCCCAAAGGCTAATTAAAAAAAAAAAAGAATCAGTCATCCTAGGACCAAAATCCATTTTACCTCGTGTCGTGGATATAGAAGTTGTTTAAGAGAAAACAAAATTAGGGAGAATAAACACATCTCAAACTGTGAGCCTTCCGGATACTAACATGCAAGCTGATCTTATTAAAGTCATTATAAATGACATTTTATAAATGACAGAGCAAGTACTGCACAGTAAAAATCTTAAGATCACAGTTAACTCTAAGTGAAAAGTTGATGGTGAAATAAACTTTACAAAGTAGTACTCTAAGTTGTGATTAGGTAAAAGTAACAGATGGAAATTCAATGTGGTCAAGGGCCCAAAGGAAGTGATTCAGCATATATCTATAGGATTTTAAGCTCCAAGCTTGTTACAATTCAGCAAAGGAGCAATAAAAAGGACTGTGGTTTGTCTCCTGAAGACATTATTCCTACCTGGTTTAGCTCAAAAAAACCAACAAAATACTATATATTCATATATGCCTCAAATACAGTCTGTCCAAAAGGTGTTCGTTAATGGTTGTTTTCACAATTTCTCATAAGAAATTGCTACGTTTCTAACACATTGATGCCAAGCAGGATTAAAGAAAAAATTGAGTTAAATTCTGGAAATCTGAAGAAGGAAGGGACAATAAATAGAACTGTGCCCCACTTTCTGAAACCTAAAGTATAAAAAAATTAGTAATTCAATTCAAGAAAGATTACTCATACCTAAGCTTTTGTTGTTGTTGTTGTTGTTTTTAAAACCAAGGATCTGAAGACAAGTTGAAGCCAATTGTCTCTTAATTTCCCAGATTAGGTGAGAATAACCTGATTAAACAAATAGATATTAAATTCCTAAAGACAGTTTCAGTCTTACAGAAGTCAGCTCTAAAGGTGCTCAGAAAGTCTTAGCAACTTCAGGCAAGGAAGCAATCATTCAACTAAAAAATTTTTTTACACGTGTATCATTCAGACGTTGATATTTTACCTCTCTGGGAAAATAAGGGAGAGTTCACCTGGAAAATATAAGGTTGGATATGGCTCTGTTTGAGCCATATGGCCAGTGTTCAAATACTGGTGTGAACAAAAAATTTGGATTATAATTACTGTTATTGCTATTAAGAAGAATCAGTTGTTAGTTTACTTATAATACATACATATTAATAGATCATATATTAATAATAAAAAGCTAGCTTTATGAAAAGAGTGAAAAATCTGAATCGAACTTCTCTAAAGTCATCCCTATTTTCGATTTTTTTAGCAGTGTCAGCCTGTTTAGGATAAATTAATATTAACCCAAACTTAATTACTATAGTGATAACTTTTCTAAAGATTAAGCAAGCTAACTTACATTTGAGGATGGATTAAAAACAAAGTGTCTTATCAGAAGTGATATTATTGTGTCATATCATCATTAATTGGGTATAGGACAAAGTTTACCATATTATTCTTACCTTTGTACAAAGCTGCAATGCAAGGCTACTTTCGAGGCCCCCTAAAGATAAACCAGAGTGGTGGAATGTCCAGGGAAGAAGCACAATGAGCCCACTTAAAAGATGATGTTACCACCGCTGTATGAGGGCTCAACATGAGAAAAAAAGGTAAAGGGTGATGTTCTTCAACTGAGAAAGGCAACCTGAGGGGAGACAGAGAATCATATATCATAGAGTTGGATGGGAATCTGGAGGCTACTTGGTTCGATCTTGCATTTTACATTTCAGGAAACGGAGACGTGGACAAGTTGCATCGTGGCCGGGCGGTGACAGGAGTTTAGGTCTCGTGACTTGGATTCTCAGACTCTTCCCTAGAATCTAGGATTCTAGGATTCTACCCCATGCTGCTTCTCACAAAGAGGATGAAACAGCGGTAATGATACCTTCACAATAACTCAAGTCAAAATATAAACTCATGAATGGTCAGAGTAGGATTTCCAAATCTACCTAAACTAGCTTAGACCTTAACTTGTGGGTGCAGTAAAAAAGCAGCTTTGAATGGGGTTTTCATCACCCATCAACTCATTTTAATTCCTTACACAACCTCTGAGGCCATAACAAGCAGAAAAACTGCCCAAACTCTCAGGAGTCAAAGAAAGAGTCGACCACTACCATAACCCAGGCACCATCGTGGTCTTTCATGACACCTAAATCAAATAGCCTGGAATCCTCATAGGATTCCACGTTCTGAACCTTGTTCAGGGGTCTGGGGAGAAAACACTCGGAGAAGTGCCAAGTTTATTAAAGTGAGAGAGTATCACCCTCACATAGCCACCGATGGATCCCAGAGACGCAGGCACTGACCTCGCCCTGATAATTATGGGATATCTCTAGGGTTGGAAGATACCCTAAAAGGTCACCAGGTTAACCCTCCCAACTGATGTGTTCATCCCCCTTAAACAGCTCCCTCCAACGGGCTGAGGTCAGATTCTCTTTAACACACGGCCATGATGGAAACTCTGGTCACTGGAATTGGTACTCTGGAAGCAGAGAACGTTTATGTACCGCAGGGTAGTAGAAGTAAAGTTCCTTGGCTTAGGCCCCATTGGTCCCTTTTCCTATGAGAAAAGGTTCCCAGAGTCCAGTGCAAAGTCCCTGAAAATCCCCCCACCAAGCACAAAGCACAAAAAAAAGGAGGCCTGGGACTAGCGACTGGCAGCTCGGTGTTATCCTTGGGTTTCAGAAGGTCTAGTTCCTGGTGCACAGAAGGCCTCTGTTGCCAGATTCTGGGGCCAGGCCTGTCCAGGAACATCTTGTCTTTAAGCTCAGGGGATTCCTCCCAGAAAACAGCTAGGTTTCCTGTTCCACCAGCTGTAGTCTGGCAGTCTTGACTCGGTGGGCTTCCTTCAGGTTCCGCGCACGGACCTCTGGGTTGGAAATGAACTCCACTTGCTGTACAGGGAACCAGCCTTGCTCCCCATCGGAGAGTCTCACGCCCTCCAGCCAGCCTGTGGGCACAAGGTGGGTGGGAAGAAGAATTACCTGGAAAAGACCCACAACAATTTCCCCCAGACCTCCTTCCCAGAAATTCTTCTGAACTGTAAGGCTGAAAGGACTGGAGAGGCCGCAGCATGGGCAATCCAGCCGCCCCGTGCACTCACCCTGGCTGCTGTATGTCTGGCACGGTCTACATCCGCCTGCTCCTGAACCTTCTCCACTCTTACCGCTTGCACTGTATTCTCCCCAAATATATGTTGAAGTTCTAAGCCCAAGTCACACAGAATGTGGTCTTATTTGGGAATAAGGTTGTTGCGGATGTAATTGGTAAAGTTAAGATGAGGTCATACTTGAGTAATGTGTGCCATTAGTCCAATATAATTGGTATCTTTATAAAAAGAGGGAAATTTGGACACATACACACACACACACAGAAGGAAGAGATAGAGCTTGGAGTGATGCTACCACAAGCCAAGGAAGCTGGGGCCACCAGAAGCTGGAAGAAGCAAGGAGGGACCTTCCCCTAGGGTCTTCAGAGGGAGCATGGCCCTGCCAGCACTTTGATTTTGGACGTCTAGTCTCCAGAACTATGAGAGAATACATTTCTATTGTTTTAAGCCACCCAACTTGTGCTACTTTGTTAGAGCAGCCCTAGGAAATGAAGACATCCACCCATAGTGTCCCACCTTCAATGCCCAGCCTGCTCCTCATGGATTCTCCCTCTTACCATCACTGCTTTGCTGAGTCACCATCACCACGTCTGCCTTCTCTAGTGCCAACTCGTCATTCTCTCGGGGTTTGTAGGCTCGAAGGCACTGTACTTGTGGGGACTCTTTGGAAGAGAAGAGTGTGAGAGAGGTTAGGAAAGGCAGGCGACTAGAGTATGAGAAAGGACTTGCAGGGGGAGCTTGGGAGGACTTGGGAGAGAGAAAGTTTGGACTGTTGAAAGTTACACACAAGAAAGACAATTGGAAAAGTCTTCATCTTCTACCAGGGAACAAAATGGTTGATAAGGAAACAGAAATGCCAGACTTGAAATGAATCAAAAATTATATCTCCCCAGCGAAGATGGAGAAATAGGTTGTGACCACCTTTTAGTGACTCATTATTACAAATAATTGATATTCTGTTAAAGACCCATCTTCCTACTGAAACCTTCCCTGATTCTTTAGTCCTCAATGGATTCTAAAATCCTGTAAAACTGACTGTTTATGGCAAACCATTTATCTTTTACCTAATTGTTTCATGTTTGTGTTCTGCCTCTCCAACTAATTTGCAAATTCTGAGTCTGTGACTCATTCTTCATTCTCTTCATGGTACAGGATGTGGGACTAGAAGGGACTTATCCAGTGGGGTTCCAGATATGATCTAAGCAAGGCACTGAACACCCTTCCTCATCTATAAATGACTGAGTTGATCAAGGAAATTCTGGATTTTTTGTATTTCTACATCTTCGTGAACGAAGCTCCAAATAAGATGCCCCGGAGTATGCCTGACCCACAGCCTTCTATCGTACATGGGTTTATGGCTCTTCCTACTCTACCACACCGCACTGGCTCTCTTAGAAAATAAACAGAACACTGCATTGTTATCTGTACTTGTATTTCCAAAGCTCATCCATATCTGCCATTCACAAGATCACAGTGAAGGAGGAAGAATTATCTTGCCTTCCTTACCTACTGGGGAACTGAAGCCCAGCAGATGGATTGCACACTGAGCTCTCCTACTTCCTTTTACAAAGTCCCCTGTATTTGTTTGTTCTTTTGAGTCACTAAAGGCTCAGTGTTCCTTTGAATTCAGTTCCTCTCGGATATGAATTAGAGAATCCTTGCTGGAGGACAGCTGTGGGGCTTACATGAGACCGAGAAGTCCATTCTTAGCATGAATGCAGACACTTCCTAATGCGTGCCTGTGGTTGCCCGTGAGTACCTGGAAGCCTGGGCTAAAGGCAGTGTCTCAGGTCATCCTGTACAGGAGGGGTTGTGGTCAGGACAAATCTACTGTGTTGCTATCCTCCCCAACCCCCACTCCAGATGGACTCTCTCCCCCTATTTCCCCAAGACCTTCAAGTCAGTAAAACCTAAATATCTATCTAATCTACAGATATTTTAAAAGAGCAAACTATTGCCCAAGGCAAGGAATATATGGTGCTGGGGAGGAGGCACTGCCCTGGTGATGAGCAACTTTAAGCAGATGCATCTCAGGTGTTTAAGTTCCAGTGACCAGCCCTCCACCTGAAATTCTGGACAAAAGTAATAAATAGAAGCCTCCCTCAGTTACTACCCAACGTCCTAAACTCCTGCATCTAAAGGAGACTTCCTACCCCACCATTTTTCTCTCCCTCTTAGACCTTCACTCACCATAACACTCCAGAAGGTCCAACTCCTCTCTTGGCATGGCCAAGGCTGAGATCCAGCGAAGCTTTTCACTTCTAGAAAACAAAGCAGGGTCACTGCTTCAACTTCAGCTCTGGGGGGTATAGGACAGGGGCCAATGATAGGGAAGGGAAGGGACCGTGGGAAAGACTTGTCTAGTTCAAAAAGTTGTCTAGTTCAATGATATCCAGGACAAAAGTCAATGGGACTCCACTTGGATGGAAATTTGACAGGATCATGAACTATATGTTCATGTGTCTTGTCATCCTTTATCTTTCCCCCTCTCTTTCCAAGCTTATCTTCTTAATGGCATCTCGTATCTTTCAAGTAGGGGCATAAAGTCAACTGTCAATTATGCACATGTAGATTTTCCATTTTGGGAAGTGTACTAAGCAAAATGTTTATCTCAGTTGAGATTCCCGCTATCACTTTGCATACTTTTTGACACTCTTCTGCCTACCTTCCTTCAATCAAATATCTCAGAGATGAAAATTATTCTGTAATCATGATTAGATCAGGGAGATATATCTACTATTGTTTTGGTCATGCAATATAATCCAAGCCTAATTTTGTAATTATCTGAAGGTTTTTGTATTATCTTAGCCTCTGCTTCCAAACATCCTGGAGTAATTGAGAGCTGACACTATTACTGCTCCAGGAAGATGCTGCCCAAAGTGCCAGACAAAGAACATGAGTCTGTATCTGATTACTTGACTTAGGTGACGTTTTGCACCTGTACCAGCCCCTCTGTTCCATAAATGAGGGCAGGTATTATTGATCCTACCCTGAAGTGTCTTCTAAGGGACAGAAATGCAAAGTGTCTACAACATGAGGATGTTCAGACCACGAAGTATCTTGTCAAACTTTTTAAAGAAGAGATTTCTTATATCTTTTATAACAGCAATAATAGCTACAATTGTTCATTAAGGTAGGTACTGTGTACCAGATTTTATAGGTATTATTTTTAATACTCTTCACAGTGTTTATATCTGTGAATGTATTTTATTATTAATAATATTAAAAAGATGAGCAAATCAAAATTCTCAATACTATGGATTTCTGCTCAGCAGAGCACTAGGTTGGAAGGTGGGAGCAAAGAAAGCTGAAGGCACCCCAGTGTTTATCTTTTTCATGTCTTATTCACATATATGCCCCCCCAGCCTTGGGCACTGAGGAATTTCTGGCTTATACACATTCAGTTGCGGACGTCAGTAATCCAATTACAGACTTTGTCCTTCTTAGCATAATAGACGCTAAGCCTTGGTAGTGACAGCGACTTTACACCCTCTCCCACCCAGTCTCCTGTAAGTCATTTATTAGCTCGAGGAGTTTGGGTTCAGGATGCTCTTTAGATGCTCCCCAGTCCAGAATGGACTAAGCAGTACTGTGGCCGTTTTCTGGACACATTTTCTGCCTTGGTCCCACTTCCTTGCCAGGCTGTCCTCCCTCCCTTCCCCCAGCTCCCCTGCCCAGCCCCATCTCACTGAGTCTCGGTGCGGAAGAGGAACTCGGCCTGGGAGCCCTGCGCGTTGTCCCGCAGGAAGAGTCGGAAGAGGTTTTTGTGAGGTCCATGCAGCTTCATTTCACACTTTTCCCCTCGGACGGAGGAGAAGGGAGCGTGGTCAAATACCAGGAAGCGGCTACCCCTGCAAAACACAAGGCTTTTCAGCCTGACTCTAGGGTTATCATGCTTCCTCTACCCTCTTATCTTGCCAATGCAAAATCCCTGGCCTTGGGCTTCCTTGGTGGCGCAGTGGTTGAGAATCTGCCTGCCAATGCAGGGGACACGGGTTCGAGCCCTGGTCTGGGAAGATCCCACATGCCGCGGAGCAACTGGGCCCGTGAGCCACAACTACTGAGCCTGCGCGTCTGGAGCCTGTGCTCCGCAACAAGAGAGGCCGCGATAGTGAGAGGCCCGCGCACCGCAATGAAGAGTGGTCCCCGCTTGCCGCAACTAGAGAAAGCCCTCGCACAGAAACGAAGACCCAACACAGCCATAAATAATAAAAATAAAAATAAATAAATTAAAAAAAAACAACATGTAGCTACTGTGAGAATTAGTGGAATGATACAGTAAGGTGTTAAGTGGTACTAAAAATATCATTTAAAAAAAGAAAAAAAATCCCTGGCCTTAGCATCTGCAGCCTGCAAATTCTCATAAAAACCATAAGATGGTGTCAACTTGTTCCTAGGAGAGATTTGTCAATGGCTTGGCAAAGCACATATCCAGTGCAATGGATGCTTTACCACTTTACAGAGTTGAAGAAACAGAGCCAATATAAAGTTTCTAAGGCCCTCAGGACCAAAGAGTTAGGATCTGGAAGTGGCTAAGTATCGATGCTAGGCTAGTAGGCTGAGCCCAGCCCAAAGAAAGCACCAATAGACTGATGTGAAAACGTGATAAGCTAATTTGCTGCATTTTGCTGTGTGTCTATAACATGGTCCAGGTCCTGCCAGGTGATCTCGGGACATAATTCGGTGGGATCCCCTTTTTTGCTGTGGACCATTTTCCTCCTCTCTGGGTCATGACCTGGACTCCGTGGGGTGAGCCACTGAGAAGGGCTCCTCTATAGGAACATGACCCTTCCCTGTCCCTTTAGTCCTTCCCTCCCACCTCCTCCCATTTTCCCCTTGTGCTCTGGCCCCCCATTCCAGTCACTGACTCTCGGGGCCGAGACAGCAGCAGACAGTCATTGAAGAGGTGCAGGTGGACCGGACGTGCGTTCAGCTTCCTCCGCAGCCCTGGGGAGATGCTGAACTCCAGGGCCGTCAGCTCCCCACTCTTCACCAGCCAGCGTGACTGTGAAATGAGCGGGAATATCTACAGAGCAGGGAAGAGAAAGAAGATGGTGTCACAGACAGGACAAGCATGAGGCTTTCTCCCAGGCCTGCCCTCCTCACCATGCCTCTTCCTCATAAGTCCCACCCCTGACAATCATCTCTTTCACATCTTCCTTCTTGCTCATAACCCATCCACTTAAACTCTGTTTCTCTCGGAACCGTCTAACTACCATTGTCTACTGCTGCGTGGCTCCCATGTCCCCAGCTCAGGCAAATGGAAGGTGCCTATGGTCCATCCCAGGAGAGTGACTACATGAGAAAGCTCAGCCCTAGAAGCTGGAACTGAAGAAGAGATGGGAGAACCCAACTGGGGCATGTGAACAAACAAAGCAGAGAACAGTATGATATGTCTCTTAGAAGTTAAAAGTTTAGGGTGGTTCTGACATCTGTTCTTTCTTCAATTATAACCAGAGACAGGAGAGGAGCAGTCGGAATCAGATGTGGGGATGAGAATAAAGAGAACTAGGTGGGGTCTGCCTAGAGCTGGAGTTTGGGTAGTGATAAGGGTATTGAACAATGATTAATATGTAGATAAGGGATTTTCCCTCTCTTCTTGGGAGGTAAGGATGGTATCTGTTCTGAGCTGAAATTTGAATGTGGAATGTTTATTTTATATTTGTATTTGGATGAGAGAGTTTTGGCTCTATATTTGGATTCAATTTTATGTTGCTTTGGTTAGACTAGACGGAGACGTAATAAAATATTGAATAATTCAACTACCAAAAATATATCTTTATAAAGGCTTACATTGATAAGTTCTCTCTCATCTGCCCAGTTCCCAAAGGCACTCTCTCCCCCTCAGGTAGCCACTGTCCTTTATTTCTTATGTATCTTTCCAGAGTTTCTTTCTGTATACACAAGCAAATGCATATACAGATTTTTACCCTACTTTTTCACCAAAGGTAAGATACTATATAATACACATAGTGCTGCATTTCCCCTTTTTCACTTAACAATATATCATGGAGATTGAAGTAGGCATTTGGGTACCCCAGAAACAGGGCAGAACAGAAGGTGTGCAGAGATGAGGTTAGAGACTGGGATACCGTGAGCAAGATGCTTCTGTGATAGAAGGTGAGCTGTGGGATCTGCTTCCCGGCAGGGTGGGGACCCAAGGGACTAACTTACTCTGCACTCAAACTCGATCTTCTGGCTCAGGTAGATCAGCTCCTCTGTCCGTCGCATCCGCTGGACGTTATTATTGCAGTCTCGGATCAGCTGCGTGTTCAGCAGGGTGAAGAGAGAGGAAGAGATCCCTGTTAGAGGGTTTGGCTTTGTGTCCCCTGCAAGAAATCTGGAAACTGGTTGTGATAGCTTTAGTCTTTCCACCAGCCTGGAAATGAGCCAATACAGCAAGACGCTGAAGCTCTAGGACTATGGTATACTTTGTAGAGACCTGACAGAACATTGCTGGGCTTCGTGAAAGTAAGATTTAATCTGGGGATTGTGGTAGGAGAGCATAGTCCCTTGGCATGGAGTGTCCTTGAGGCTGTGGGGTGTGAATGCTTGGCAGTTTGGTGGGTGCAGTGAGGTAGCTGAGCAATCCCATTATCAGGGGCCTGTACTTTCTGGAGTCATGGGCCGGGGCAGGGGAAGAGTTCTCTGTGAAGGACAATCGCGGGGTCCGAGTAGGGGTGGTAGCTGCCTACCTCCTCCAGGGCGTGGTGTGCCTTTGTGGCCTCTGCTTCCTCTGAGGAGCCAGGCTGTGTTCTCTTCAGAATGTTCTACAGAACAAACCGTAGGCGGGAGCCAGATGGAAAGAAAGGATGGGCAAACAGGAAGAGGTGATTGAGGGTGGGTGAATGGAGAAGTTCAGGAACAAAATTTTAGCAGCAAACATTTCTGAGAAAGAAGAGTGGGGGTGGTGATACGGGAGACGGCTCACACTGTCCACAGGGGGTGGGAGAGTGGCAGGAGAACAGACAGTCCTTTGGATTAAGGGGGTGAGCTGAGGTGGGAGCTGCATTACCTGTAGCAGCAGCTTGAGACGGGTGATGCGCTGGAAGGGCAGAATGAGAAAGGACTTGAGGGAAAGGCGTTGGCAGATGGGGTCACTCTCCAGCTTCTCCAGGACCTCTCGGAAACTGCTGTTGCTATTCCTGTGTGGGCAGGGAGCCTTGGGTGAGGAGGGGTTGGTGAGTATTGGGGGACACAGTGAAGGCGTGGGGAGTGGGGGCTCCGTGGAACGCCTGTAGGTTGGGAAAGAATGGTGGGGTCCAACGTACAGGAGCCCCAGATGTGATGGCTGAGGGCGTCTGATCTGCAAGCGGGGTGGGGCTTGAGATCACAGAGCAGGCACAAGAACATGTGCTCTCTGGGTAGCCCTCTGGGCTGGGTACTGGGGGTCTGGTGCAAGGTCATCGCAGGGCCCACGTGGGGACGGGATGGGGATCAGGTCTCACAGCAGGCTTTGGAAGGTGCGTTCCTGGTAGGTCTGGTTGGTGACATAAGGCAGGTAGACCCGGCGGAAGTTGGCGGCATGGCTCAGGACCACATCACACACTTGGAAGGTGAAGATGTTGCCCTCAAAGTTCTCTTCCAGGTCTGAAAGGAACCTGTACAGGATTAAAACAAGTCTCATCAGACTTGTGGGTCTCAAGCGAGGAGTCGGCTGACCCCTGCTATAGCTTGAGCTTGTTACTTCTTCCCTCCATTAGTCAATAACTTCTACTGACTGTCCTTAGCTCTGTGCCGCTTGCCATGCACTAGAGTTCTCTCCAAGGCTGCCGCTCATTTGCCCCTGATCTAACTCTCTGGTCCTAATATCCCATTTCTTGTTCTTTTCATCCTGTTCTGGTTTTCTGATCTTCGGATGTTTCCCACCTCATCTCCAACGCTCTGCATGCCCACAGCACATCCAAAACCTCAACCCAGGAAGCATTTCTCATTCATTTATCCATTACTGTTCCCAACCACCCACTCACATTCTCCTCTCTTTGCTCTCTCTATCCCTGTAGCCACTGGGAATCATGGAGGGAGCAATGAGAGGGTTCTGAAAAAGGAAAAAGTCAATGAGAGGTTTACAGACTAAAGAGAGTGAGGCTGAGTGAGTGGTATTTGGGAGAAGGGGAAACTCACATGGTGCTGACGTCACGCACGTCCTGTAAACGAGAGAAGAGCCACTGATGATCCTGGTTGGAAAGGGTGGCCCGGAGCTGCTCTGAATGTTGGAAATGATCCACGGCTATATGTAGACTGCGCAGGTAGGAGGCCTCTGACACAATCAGCTCAAATTTGGCCTAGGAGATTAGGGAGGAGGAAGACTAATTAAAAACATTTATTGAATCCCTGACGTATGTTAGCCACTGTGTAATATTTCAGGGGTAGAGCGGTTAACAAGACGGATCCTTTTAGAGCTCACAGTCAACACCAGAATCCAACCTGATATCAGGGAGGAGAGAGAAAGAACCTTTGAAGATGAGGGAAAAACATGTGCAAACCCTCAAAGGTGGAAGAGAAAAAGATGCTTTCAAGAAACTCAAATAAACTGAGTATCCTTGGAACCAAGTGTACCAAAGTAGTGGCCGGAGATGAAGCTGGAGAGGCAGAGAGGAGGTCTGGAGGATTATGTAAAGAAGGTAAAATAGCTTAGACTTAAGACAGTGGGGAAATGAAAAGAGGCTTTATGTATGGGACTAACTTGATCTAATTTGTTTTCTATCATATAAAGATATTTCTGCGCACAGTATGAAGAAAAGATTAGAGGGGGCAAGAGAGCCATGTTAGGGAACCGTCATAGTAATTCCAGAGGAGAGATGAAAGTCTAAATAGCCATGGGGATGGGGAGAGGTAAGCCAATTTCATAATTATATAGGAGAGAGATTTGGAAGGGCTTGTTTATTTGCTAGAAATAGGGGCTGAAAGAACAGAAAGAGTCACAGCTAATGCCTCAGTTTTTGAGTTTGGTAACTGGGTGAATGAGAGAGTTCC
This sequence comes from Eschrichtius robustus, assembly GCF_028021215.1. Classification (NCBI taxonomy): domain Eukaryota; kingdom Metazoa; phylum Chordata; class Mammalia; order Artiodactyla; family Eschrichtiidae; genus Eschrichtius; species Eschrichtius robustus. Next base: position 119,219,482 of record NC_090831.1, on the reverse strand, counting down.
TTACTGAACTAGAGAACTCTGGAAGAGGAACAGATTTAGGGGATGAAGGTAATTTGAGGTTTGAGGAGCAATGAAAGGAAGCAGGATGTTTGAGAAGGAGATGGTGCAATTGTGGTTTAATGGAAACAGCCCAGTTATTGGGAAGTTCCAGCAGGAGACACAATGACTCACAGCCCTATTCTCTAGCTGGCCTGGTCATGCTCTTCATCCAAGTATGCAGCTTTAAGACAGATGCATGGACAGGAAAGAGAAAGAACACACACACACCGTGGTGATGACTTGGATAACTAATGACATGGCTGGAGGCCGCTCACACACGACCACACTGAACCAGGACACTGAAGGTTCATTTGCGTCCTGGCTCTAACATTCGCCGAGTATATCACTTTGGGTGGCTCATGTAACCTCTCTGAACCTCAGTTTTCCTATCTGTATAGATATAGTGACCCTCTCCTCACAAAGATGTTGTGACAGTCAAAAGAAATGGAGTCAGTGAAAGCACTTTTTCCCAGAAGTGCTAATGCAGGAAAGGAACATATGTGTTCCTATAAGTATAGAGGCTTTTCTTCTCAGAAACGTGAGACCAGGCCTGGCCTAGGAGCCCTGGTGGACTTCCTTGAATTCTGGAGTTGGTGAAAGAGAGCTAGGGTTCATATCATCTGCCCACTGTTTGGGCCATAAATAGGGGCAGACCAGTGATTTTCTAAATATCTTCCATATGCTTTAAAAGTTGAGGTCAGCACAAGGCCCCCAAGTGTGAGCTTCAAAAAACCTAAAAATGTATACCTGTTTGGCTTGGTAAAAGCACTGTTTATCCATAAGTCCTTACGGCCAAAATTTTACTCCTTCCCACTTCTGAAAGAGGGAGGATATGGCACTAATGTGTATCAAACTATACACCAGATACCATGCTAAAAGATAAATATGTGTTGTTTCATTTAAACCACACAGCAACCCTGAAAAGTAGTCATTATTATCCTTGATTTTTAGATGAGTAAACTGAGATTTAGTGAAGTTATATACCTTGCTTAAGGTTACACAGCTAGTAAATGGTGATCCAGGATTTAAATCCAGGTCAGCCTGATTTGAAATTAAAGTAGTAAATGTTTTGTATACAGTGTTAGGAAATGTTTAATCTCATTATTTTACAAGTAGCTGTCCAGTTTTCCCAGACTTATGAAGAGACTATCTTTTCTCCATTGTATATGCTTTCCTCCTTTGTCATAGATTAATGGACCATAAGTTTGTGGGTTTATTTCTGGGCTCTCTACTCTGTTACATTGATCTATGTGTCTGCTTTTGTGCCAATACCATACCATTTTGATTAGTGTACCTTCATAGTATAGTCTGAAATCAGGGAGCACGATACCTCCAGCTTTGTTTTTTTTTTCTCAAGATTCTTTTGCAATTTGGGGTCTTTTGTGGTTCTGTATAAATGTTAGGGTTATTTGTTCTAGTTCTATGAAAAATATAATGGGTATTTTGATAGGGGTTGTATTAAATATCAACTCAAAATGACTTAAAGGCCTAAATGTAAGACCAGAAACCATAAAACTCCTAGAAAACATAGGCAGAACACTCTTTGACAAAAATTGTAGCAGTATTTTTTTTGGTCTGTCTCCTAAGGCAAAATAAACAAAGGCAAAATTTTTTTAAATGGGACTTAATTAAACTTAAAAGCTTTTGCATAGCAAAGGAAACCATCAACAAACAAAAAGACAACCTATTGCAAATGATATGACCAATAATGGTTTAATACCTAAAGTATATAAACAGCTCATAAAACTCAATATCAAAAAAGCAAACAACCTGACTAAAAAATGGACAAAAGAACTGAATAGACATTTTTCCAAAGAAGATATACAGATAGCAAACAGGCACATGAAAAAATGCTCAACATTGCTAATCATCAGAGATATGGAAATCAAAACTATAATAAGATATCACCTCACACCTGGCAAAAAGCTATCATCAAAAGGTCCACAAATAACAAATACTGGCAAGGATGTGGAGAAAGAAAAGGGAACCCTAGTACACCATTGGTGGGATTATAAATTAGTGTAGCCACTATGGAAAACAGTATGGCAGTTCCTCAAAAAACTAAAAATAGAACTACCATATGATTCAGGAATTCCACCCCTGGGTATATATCAAAGAAAATGAAAACACTAATTCAAAAAGACTCATGCACCCCAACGTTCATACCAGCATTATTTACAAGAGCCAAGAGACTGAAGCATTATTTACAAGAGCCAAGATAATGAAGCAACCTAAGTGTCCATCAACAGAGGAATGGATAAAGAAGATGTGGTATATATATATATATATATATATATATATATATATATACATACATACACACACACACACACACACACACACACACTGGAATATTACTTGGCCACAAAAATAATGAAATTATGCCATTTTCAACAACATGGATGGACCTAGAGAGTATTATGCTTAGTGAAATAAGTCAGAAAGAGAAAGACAAATATTCTATGTTACCACTTGTATGTGGAATCTAAAAATAAAACAAACAAATGTATATAACAAAACAGAAACAGACTCGCAGATACAAGAACAAACTAGGGTCACCAGTGGGGACAGAGAAGAGGGGAGGGGCAAGATAGGGGTATGGGATTAAGAGGTACAAACTACTACATATAAAATAAATAAGCAACCAGGATATACTGTACAGTACAAGGAAATATAGCCATTATTTTATAATAACTTTAAATAAAAAATATTGAACCACTATGTTGCACATCTGAAACTAATGTAGTATTGTAAATCAACTATACTTCAGTAAAAAAAAAAAATAAAGTGGTAGACATTTTTTGATTGATTACTATGTACTAGGAACTTTTTAAAAATATTTTTTTAATTGAAGTGTAGTTGATTTACAGTGTTTCAAGTGTACAGCAGTGATTCAGTTGTACATATATATATTTATATATACATGCACATACAGGTATACACACATACACACACATATATATATTCTTTTACAGATTCTTTTCCATTATAGGTTATTACAAGATATTGAATATAGTTCCCTATACTATACAGTAGGTCCTTGTTGTTTATCTATTTTATATATAGTAGTGTGCATCTGTTAATCACAAGCTCTTAATTTATCCTCTCTCCCACCCCGGGTAACCATAAATTTGTTTTCTATGTCTGTGAGTCTATTTGTATACATATACCACATCTTCTTTAGCCATTCATCTGTTGATGGACAGTTAGGTTGCTTCCATGTCTTGGCTATTATAAATAGTACTGCTATGAAGAGGAACTTACCTTTTTTTGATTCTCCCAGTAGCTCTTTGCAACCCAGTTTTACAAATGAGAAAACAGAAACTTAGAAAGATCAAGTAATTTGGCCAAAGTTAAATAGCTAGCAAATATTAACGTGGGCTTCACATCCAGGTCATTTAAGCCAGAACCTAAATACTTAAACATTGTTCCATAATGCCTTTCCATTGTGCCATATTGTCTTGCCAGGAAGAAAGGTTTTAACCCATATTTTAGATGGATTATTAAGATACGCTCTCCATGTAAAACATATTAATGGTAGTAACTTAACATCAGACCAACAGCCTTTCCTATAGTCTTGCTATTGGAAGTAAGGACCAAGCAGAGACTGATGGTCATTCAAAAGCCTCTAGAAGACCAAAATCACAGGACAGTTGCAAGGTCCACTCTTCAAGGGACCCAACAAAAAGCCCCTGTATGCTCCTTGGTTGAAGAGGAAAACTTTAGTGTAGACTGAAACCCTGGTTGAAGAAGGAAATTTTAGTCTAGCCTGAAGCTAGACTAACTAGATTAACTAGATTAACTCCACACGCCTCCCAACAAACTCAGGGGCATCATGGTCACTTTGTATGAGCTCAAACCAGTAACAGTGAGGAGTTAATGGGCAATGGCATGAGGAGGTAGACAGGAGGGAGAGTGGGGACATTCAGAAAGCAATTCAATGGGGATGACCCACTGTCATGGTGTGCACGTGTGCGTGGTGAATACGTGTGTGGGGGGAGTACGTGGTAGGGACAGCCCGCTCGTGGTGGTGGTGAGGAGTAGGAGATAAGGACGAGAGCAGTGAGACTTTGCTTTCCCTCCTGTAGCCTCTTCCCCTGGCCCACCCTGCCCTGCTAGGTACCTCCTGGAGTTTTTGGTCATCATGGGTCATGGAGAGCAGCACGGTGCTGTTGCGCACCACGGGGATCTCCTGCCAGAGGGAGCCACTGGAGGCCATGGAGAGGCGTTGCAGGTAGGACTCCGAGGAGACCAAGGCCTTTCGGGGCTGCCGGGGGGAGGCGGGCTCCGGTGCCTCTGTCAGGCTGTCCAGCCGCTGCTGGCTCTGGATCTCCTTGTTCAGAAACACATCGCTGTACTCCTGGTAAAGCAGCTGAGCTACAGGGGTGAAGAAGCATGGGAGAGGGAGAGAATTAGGGAGCCGCGGAGTTGAGGCACAGAAACAGAAGCCACCAAGCTGCTTCTGGCTCTCCTGGCATCTCTCTCTCCCCACAGATATCCCCGCCCCACTGCTGATAGCCAGGAACCCCTCTCCAGTCTTGGGCAGAACACTCGTGTGGGTCCACGGTTCTGTTTCAAGGTACTCACAGGAATTGATGAGCTTGGAGCAACGTCTTGAAAAGCCTCCCATCACCTCCTTTGGCTTTTTCTCCCTGTGGAGTCAAGAAGGGCTCCGTGGTGCTTGCTGGCCTTCAGACACGGAGAAGCCCCAGGTGACTACAGATAAGACAGTCTCTAACCACTGAATGTCAGGGCCAAATCCCCTGGAGAGGCAAGTTGTAGCCTGACCCACTTTTGGGTAGTTTGAAGCTTTTTTGGATGTCAAGCTTTTTTTACGGGGGTGGGGTTTAGTTCATGGGGTCAAATGGCCTATAGGGATGGGAGATTTGGACTCAGTTGATAGAAGCAGATAGATAAAAAATCTCCCTACCCTGGAAACCTGTTGTCTGTCTCTTCCCCTCCTTAACCCTGAAAAAGACAGGGTCCCAGAACCTTTGTCAACTAATGAAAATCTCAGTATCCTAAGAAAAAAGAGTAAAACCGTATCCATTAGGAGAGAGGGTGACTCACCGAAAAACAATGGCGTCTGAAAGGCTAGGGGATTTTTCCACGGCTGGACCTCCTGTGTCGGAAAATGGAAATGGGTAAAGTAACTGAGACTTCAGAAGGGGCATTCAGAGAGAGCCAAAGAACATAAGATCTAGAGTGGGAGATGCAGGCATCGGTGTGGGGCGTGGGGGGTGGCAGGTGGGTAGCAGGGCTCAACTGGGAATCTGTGAGAGAGGAAAGTGCCAAAGTCGAAAGCATTTGAGGACAATGGTACCAGGTCTGTCCCCGTCCCTCGTGTCAGAATATGAACTGGACAAGTAGAAGATGCCTTCTCTTCTACTGGAAGGACATCAAGCAGGTGTTTGTAACTGGAAAGTAGTGGTGGAGTGAGGGGGGGAGGTCCGGAACAATCTTGGGAAAAAGAGATACACAACAAAAGCACACCATGGTTGGGTGATGGATGGAGATAGAGGGGAAGGAGAAGAAGGGGCATCACCGTGAACTCAGAGGGGGTCACCAGGACTTTCCTCTGCCCGGGGGTTGTGTATGCGGGTGAGCGAAGCCAGCGGAGAGATCAGCGGGGGGCTGGGGGACAGAAGATGGATGAGGAGGGAAGAGCTGGGGAGCGCTCAGTCCGACACGGATGTCACCGCGGTCCTGGCTCCTCACTCACCTGAAGGGCCCTCTGGCAGGATGGAGGGTCTGCGCAGGCCCTGCCGATGCCAGTGCTTGTGCTTACTCGACCCCTCACTAGGGACCACTGCCTGTCCCCTGCTGCCCTCCGCTGGTCTCCCTGGGTCCCGTCTGTGAGGCCAGCTGGACGCCTTCTCCAGATGGGGACGGCCGGGTTTTTCTGGCTGCCTTGCTTGGCCTAGATCCGACCTCCTCAGGCCACTGGCTCCTTTCTGGGGGGCTGTTCTTCTCAAAGATCTTCTGGCAGAGACCTCAGACTCTTCTGAGGTGGGTCCCTGGACCTCCAGAGTCCAGGGGGTGGTCAGGAAAGAGGGACTTACAAGAGCTGTCATGTTACTGAAAGCCATGCCAGGGGGCACTTCACTCTTACTCCTACTGGCGGGAACCAAAGAGTCTGTCGATCTGCCCGTGGCCGGAGGCCAGGAGACACGTCCCACCGAATGGGGAGTGGAGATGGTCCACTCTTGACAAACTGGCCTGGTCCTGGCCTCACCCCCTGAATTCCCGAGTCCCCCCTGAGTGCAACTGCTCCTCTCCCTGGACTTTGGGGGTAACGGTGGTGGTTCAGTAGGAGGAGTCACGATAGGGACCGGGGGGAGAGGCTTGTAGATCCTTGAGCTCCTCGAAGAAGAAACAGGAGAAGGCTGTGGCTGAGACAAACCGGGAGTTGGGGGCAATGGCTTGTTGTATCGTTGCCTGGGAGAGAAAGAGGTCTGAGTATGGTAGGGGGTGACCGGAGTGGAAGGCAGGGGTCGGTGCTGCCTTGCCACAAGGGGGTCAGGAACTCGGGGCAGTGGGCCTTTGAGGTGGCCGTGTAGCCCTAAACCTAGGGCCAGCGGTGGAGGATGGCTATACCGTCTCAGCGTGGGGACCACGGCAGAGCGATGGCTGTCTCCCTCCGCCGTAGAGTGGACGCGCCTCTTCTCTGGGGGAGGAGGGGGTGGAGGCTCACAGATCCTCATATCTACGGAGACAGTGGGTGGGGAAGAGCCATGGGCAGGAGATCCTGGGGCGAACGCTGAGGGATGTGTGGAGGCCCACGGCTGACTGCTTTGGGGGCTGCCAGGCCTTGCTGGATTTGAGGCAAATTCTTGAGAGTCCTGCCCTGGAGTGGGTAGTGAACTTGAGGATTCTGGAATGATGGCGCAGTCCCTTCCGCTTTTCCTGCCCCTTCTTGGGATCACAGAGCCATAGATGGCAGGCTTGGGGGGTCTCTGGGGCAACTCTGAGTGGGAGAAGGAGAGTGATATTCCCTCCAGGTCCGGAGTCGGCTCTGTCCCGTGAGAGCCCGGCAAGGAGTTGCCCCTCAGGTGCTGGGCCGCCCCAGTGCGGATGCCTGCAGGAGCGTGAGGGCTGGCCTGGCCTGCTGAGGGGAAGCCGAGGCGCGCAGCTGCAGCGCTCTCAGAAGCCCCACAGGGCGGTGGGCTGTCGGCTGGTCGAGAGGCTCTGGAGGCTTCTGGAGAACATGCAGCAACCGAGGGCTCCCTCCTGGGGAAGGCGACTTGGGGGCCGGCAGAGGATGAGGCAGTCATGCCGGGGGAGACTTCGGGAGGGCTGGGAGAAGCTGACGCTGCTGTCCTTGGAGGGGTCGCAGAGACCCCCTCCCCTCCCCGGATGGATGCTGTCCCCTTCCCCAGCTCAGAGCCCACTTGCTGGTTGTACTGAGCTGTTTCTTGGTCAGGCGACTCCGCGGCAGGAAAGGAATGAGGTAAAGAAATGAGCTGCTGGGACCATCCTACCAGCTCCAGGGTAGGAGCTCCAGGGGACGGTTCCTCGGCCCTAGGCTCTGCCTGAGTCCCGGGGATCCTGGCTGTGGGACAACAGGCATCTGGAAACAAGTCGTGAGGAGAAGAGACCTCAGGGGCCACCAGAGCCAGTGCGGCAGGGACATCATGCTTTCCTCCTTCCTCTGTACGCCTCTCTCCTCCCCCTCCCCCCGGGGTGTCCCCATGCCCACCGCCAGGCTCCTCCTCGCTTGACCCTACCTTCTCCTCCTGCCCCTCTACTGGCATCACTTTCCCCTGTAGACCCTGATCTTCTTGCTTCCCGGTGACTCTCACTGATTTCCCCACTAAGCTCTGATTCTCCTCGTACCGAGCCTCCACCCTACTCTCCTCTGGCCCCGTCAACTCGCCGCTCTTCCGTTCCCCTCGTTCTAGATCTCCGTGGCCCTGGGTCCTCCAGTCCCACTCACCAGAACTCAGACCTCCCAATTCCCCGCTACGGCCCTTGCTTTCTCCTTGTTCTGCAAGCATCACATCATCTTGACTCTGCTGCTCTTTTTGTCTCTGTTCTTCCTCCGTACCGTGAACCTGTTCTCCCATCTGCGCCCGCTCCCCCGAAAGCCCATCAGAACAAACATCCTCCCGCGGAGTTCCCGCCCCCTGAAGTCTCTCTTCCCCTTGCCCCTCGCCCTCCAGCTCCTCGGCCTTCTGGAGACACACGGCCCCTTCTCTCTCTGGACTTCCCTGCCTGGCAGGTCCACTTTCTGAGTCCTGTGGCTCGTTGGTCTCTGCAGGGCGCTCTTCACAGCAAGGCCCACATCTGGTCTGGGCAGAGGTGTCTGGGGAAGTTTCCTTCTCTTCTTCGGCTTGTCCGGTTTCCAGTATCAAAGAAGTGAGTTCTGGTCTAAATTCCACCTCCATGCTGCTACCCAGTTCACTGGATACTGAGGCCGTGTCTAGATATTCACCCTGGTTGGGGCAGGCCCAGAGCTCTGGGGGAGCTGGCGGCCTTGCCTGTCTATCTGCTGGGCGCTGGGGCCCTGCCTCCTGGTGCTCTGGAGGGTCACAGGCCTCAGCCGTCAGGTTTTCCTGGTTGGTCTCCACATCTGCAGAGGCCTCGATGGGAAAAGAGGTCATGCTCTCAGTTGCACAGTCATTCACACCCCTTACGTGTCTCTGCCGGGTGTCCAAGAGTGTGTGTCTCCCTGCCCACTGATAGGATGGGTCCTCGCCCTCTTCAGCTTCAGGCTCCAAGGCAGGGGTCTGCCGGCTTCTCATGGGAGCTGCCAGGATAACACTGAATTCCACTCTGGCAGGAATGGGAGTCGAGGCTCCGTGCTGGGGCTCCTCAGCCTCCATCAGGGCTGAATCCTAAAGAGGAATAAGAGACAAACTTTCTATCCCCTCTTCTGCTTTTATTTCTCAGAGGGACAGACCACAAAGTACAAGTGTGTGATGATTTCTTTGGTTCCATTTACTGTCATTCTTTGAGACAAAAAGTACTTCACAAAATAAGCAACAGCCTCTATAAAACTTGTCACTGATTTATTCATTTAATAAATACTTACCAAGTGACCCTTTCAGTAGTGAACAAGGCAAACAAAGACTGTGTCCTCATGGAGCCTTGTGTCTCTTGTGGGAGACACAGATGATAAACAATTAAATTAGAGCACAAGACCGTTGTCAAAGAGCACCAAGCATTCCCAGTGGTCATTACCCTCTAGATTGTATTATGTCATAGTGCCTCCCTGTCTACTCTCTGGGCACCAAGAGTGACTCAGTTCCATATAACTCCCAGACACTGTGAGTGACACACTCTAGATCTAAGAGCCCAGAGAAGCAGTGTCTGGAGGGGGTTCGTCCACCTAAGCTGCTGAGGGGATTAAAACAGGTCTGGCCATTACGGCCAGTGTCTGAGGTACTACAGCATCGTGTAATCTCCTTTATAGAGGGTCTGGATTTCACTCATCTTATTTCCCACAGTGTCTGGCAGAGCCTTTAACTAATTAACAAAAAAAATTGTTTTTCAATTATAGAGGCAGCTGTTGTAAAGCAGAATGATAACTAGACTTAATAGATGAGAACCAGAGCAGATCCAATGGGTACCCACTTCAATGAGGTCCATCAAACTGTGTACCCCTCACTATCTTACTCTCCCCTTCTCTCCACCAACCGTGTGAACTCTTCTCATTACTGCCCACGTTATTGACCTTCCACCTCTCTTTCCCACTTTGCAAAGAATTTACACACCAGTGGAGAGGAACTGCTTCAGTTTCTTGCAATTCAGAGAGACCCACACTTCACTGTGTCCACCCTGCCCCTCTGACAATGCAAGAGCATCCCTCCTCTCTAAGTGCCCCCTTCTTTAGCCTGCCTTTTCAGGACCCGATGCTATGGACTATCTCGTTCTTTCATACCTTCACCTTCTTTGTTGGAAGCATCCCACCAGAATTTAAGCATGTTCATGTCTTTCTCGTCTTTCCAGTGTGTAAATGGAATTCTTCACATCTGCTGTCTTCATATCCTCACATCTCACCTACCTCTAGCTGAGCTTCAATAGCACCACTCTGCCCATCTCTCCTACAACCTTAACTTGTTAACTCCAAACAAGACTCTATGGACGCTTATTTTGGTGGTTCTTGCCAGCATTTGACACTACACTGGACAAAAATTTGACATTAGAAATACTCTTTCTTGTTATTTGTGAGACTACATTTTCCTGCTGTAACCCCTTAAGTGTTCCCCAATCCTCTAACTCGGTTACCGTGCTCCTCTTTGTAGCACTTATCAACCAGAGTTCACTTTACTTCTCCTTTGTAGCATTTATACAATTATAATTATATAGTTACGTGCGTATTTTGATTTATCATCTATCTCAAACAATAGGCGGTAAGCTTCATGAGATCAAGAACAATATCTGTGTTGCTCAACTGTCTACACCTAATACACAATACCTGGCCCATACTAAGCGCTCAATAAATATTTTTCCATCACAGAATAAAATTCTTATTTCCCTCCTGGCCCGCACTCCCCATATCTAATCAGTCACCAAGTCCTATGGACCCCGCCTCCTAAGCACCCCTCAAGTCTGTACACTTCTCTCCATCTCCGCTGCTACAGCCTGGTCCACCCTGCTGCCCTTTCGTACCCAGGCCACTGCACATGGGGCACAGCTGGCCGCTGGCCTCCACACGGCTTCTCTTCCCCTATTTCCAAGGCATTCTCTCCCCAGCACCTGAGTGATCCTTAAAAGCCCCACTTCTAGTTTAAATTCTTCAGTAGCCTCTTACTGCCATTGGGATGAAACCCAAATATCCATTGTGGGTTACATGCCCTCCACAACCTGGCCTCTGCCTTCCTCTCCAGCGGACTCATCCCCTGTCAACACCTGTCGGTTTTCAGTCCCCTTGGCTCACCTCCCTCTCTCACCTGTAGGCCTTCACATGTGCTGCTTCTCTACTTGGAATCCTACTCTCCCAGAGAACCCTTTACTTCTCCTCACACTCATTGCACTTGTAGTTACAAATTTAGTGTCTATTTTCTAGGTTAAACCATGAACTTCATGAGAACACAGACACTGCAGTATTTAACTGCTCAATCCCCTCTGCCTGGGGCTTACCTGTCCCTCAACAAAGATTCACTGCATGGATAAATGAAGAAAGGAAGAACACAGAGTTAAAAGAGTGCTGTCCAACTTTTACTTCTACTTTTTTTTGCATCTTGATAATTTTCACACAGTTGTAGAAATCGTGGAATTTATTTGAACATTCATTTTCTTATCTTTAGAAAGGGGATAATACACTCGCTTTCCAAGGACTTCTAATAAAGATTAAACGTGACAATGTAAAAAATTAAAAAGTGCATTATTAACACTGATGGTAATAGAAATGTTAGGGATTGTAAGTATTGTTGGAGACAGAGAAAGAGAGAAAGAGAGAAAGTGTAGGAGAGAAATACAGGATTTCTGAGCTGGAAGGACTTTTAGAGACACATAGAAAACTTCGCCTAATTTACAGATGAGGAAACTGAACTCAGGTAACCTACGCACTTGCTCAAGCTTCCTAAGCAAATGCACAGGTGAACTCAAACCAGGGCCTCCTGACTTCAGTCTACCATAAGCAACCAGAAGTCCAGCTGTAAGAAAGCTGGCTAGTCACTAGTCCAGAGAAGACCCTGGGGGCTTACAGAACTCACAGCTGCACCTGGACTCACACCTTTCCTGTCTGGTCTAGGCTTTAAGCCCCAAATGCCTGCTGTCCTTTGACAGTGCATGTGCATACACACTTGCATAAACATACAAACATACACACGCACACTAAACCACCCTTGCAGGGACTTCCCTGCTGGTGCAGTGGTTGGGAGTCCTCCTGCCAATACAGGGGACACGGGTTTGAGTCCCGGTCCAGGAGGATCCCACATGCCACGCAGCAACTAAGCCCGTGTGCCGCAACTGCTGAGCCTGCGCTCTACAGCCCAAGAGCCACAACTACTGAGCTCACGTGCCACAACTACTGAAGCCCACACGCCGCAACTACTGAAGCCTACACGCTAGAGCCCGTGCTCCACAACAAGAGTAGCCCATGCAATGAGAAGCCTGCGCGCCGCAGCAAAGAGTGTCCCCTGCTCATCGCAACTGGAGAAAGCCTGTGCGCAGCAGCGAAGACCCAACGCGGCCAAAATAAATAAAAATAAATAAATAAAATTAAATTAAATCACTCTTGCAGCTTCTACGCAGGAGAGCCTGACATCACCACATGGGTCCTTCCCTAGCCACCCTGCAGCTGTAGTATGTGACAAGCTCCTGGTCACCTCATAGACACAGATACCCATCTCTATGGGGTAAAGGGCCGTGTCTAACACAAGCGTAATGTGTAGAAGGGCTTTTACCTCCTTTTCCAGTTAATTGACACAGTGTGTGATTTGGCCCCTACATCCAGCCCTAAGTACAAAACACTATAATCACTACAGATGATACTGTGACGTGACGTGACCCTGTTTTCCCAACCACACGTTAAATAATATACTTGCTCACCGTAAACACTTTCTGAAACTTGGCTCCCACCTGCCTAAGGAGACCTTGTGATTAAACCTGTAGCCTCCCCTCACTGGCACGTGTACTGTCCCGGCCCTATACTCATAGACACTCTCATGTCCTTAAAACGAGCAGCCTCTAAACACACAAGCGTATTTCTGCTATATTCAGGTTACATCTACAGACAGCATGTGCTGCGCGAACATCTTCAGTTCCACTCTAGTGACACAATGTGTGTCTGTCTCCTGCAACCCCACTGACACTATTTCTAACATTATCTTTACCCCTTTGGAAATACTGGTGGTCACCGGCTCAGCCCCCGTGTCCCTATACTTGGTTCTGTCCTATAATCCTATGACAATCGGGCATTAAAAGTCTAGAACGTGACAAAGCTAAAAGAAATCTGTAAAACATGGTTTTGCTCACATAAGGGCATCAGGAGAGAGATTTGTTTTGCACTTCCCACTTTGTAAGAATCACCTCCTCATCGCCTTCTGCACTGGGGGTGAATAATCATTTTTATCTGAGCACAGGCCAAGACAGAGCATGGCACCATGGCGATCTGGCCTCCCTCCAGACCAGGGTCATTTTTGCATCTGCTGCCCCTGTTCACATGCGACTTCTTTCAAGACAAAGCTCCAAGTCACCCCATTGACACAGCGTGTGATAGAATTCAATAGTCCCCTTAGAGCCCCCAATACCTTAGCTCTTGTCCATTTCAAGTCACCAGACATCAATTTGTATTTCAAAGATATCCCTCCTCCTTATCTCCCACCCCCATTACACTGCTTCTTCTTCAATCCAGTGTCAAGTGCCATGTGTACTTTTGAGGACCATGCTTCCTGGATTGTCTAGCAGTGTCAGTTTCAAATATTCTGACTTACACCACAAATCACTGAGATACTCCTGAGGTTACAATACTTCTGCAGTTACACTGTATCACCTATATGCTATTTTCGGAAAATATCCACCAAATCAAAAGAGATGTTCTCATTTTGATTTCAAAAATAAGATCACCACATAGATGGATGTCACTATTCACTGTTTCACATTATTGCCCTCAGTGCTACAAAGACATCAAAATAAGAGTAGCTTTCTGGACCACTAACTGCTAAGACCTGTGTTCTACCCACTTTAGGAAAGCCCCATCATCCAAGTGAAAACTGTAATAAACACCTCTATCTACCCCTAATGTCTGAAAATAACACATTATCCATTGCCTTGTAGCCCTGATGGGCTCACACAGACCATCATTAGTGGCAATGCTGAAATATACCCCACAAGCCCACCTGTGGCCCTGGTGCCATCCACACAGATGTGAGTGTGAGTGACCCGCTTGTGTCCTTAACATAGACCCTGACGGTCACCTTCTTCTGGTCCACCTTGTAGACACTACACATGACCAGCTCCTGTTCACTCCACAGACATGGTGAGTGACTCACCCCTGTCTACACCAGATTCTGTAAATCATCTGTTTGGGTTTACACCACTTGAGTGACACTTGAGTAACACTGATCCTGTTCTTGTCATACCACATAGTGACTGACCACACCAGGCACCATGAATGACATGTTCCTGTCTATCCCACAGACACTGTGCTTAATGCAGCCACAGGCAACCCCAGAGAGACCGCGCTGTGGACAGCCATACGCTCTAGGGACCCCTAATCTATAAAGACTCTTGACTATATTTAGAATCACTGTATCCTTTTGATAAGAGGGATTCCTTCCCCCACAGCCTGACTTCTCTCTCTTCCCCACCAAGACAATGACAGACCTTCCTCCTGCCGGACAGTCTCACTCAGAATTGACACCCCACATCCTTTCCCCTCCCCAGCCCCCCAAGAAACCCCTCAATGGACATGGCTCCAGTTTCAGGCCCACAGATTGGTTAACAAACGACCCCCATTTTGCCAGGGCCCAGGTGTAGATAAACCAGGAAGTCTGAACAAGGGGCCACATCAGGAGCTGTTTAGCCACGAGCTGAGATTTCTGGGGTAGCCAAGGATGCAAGACCCAGGACTGCAGTGGGGGAGCAAATGGGGGAAGAAGCTAGAAAAGAAAGTCACTCTCCCTCCCTTGTCTGTCGGACACACCTTTCCCCCTCAATCTGACAAGAGTCCCAGCCAGAGTTCACTCCTCACTCCTTGGGAGACAGGAGGGCAAATCTGTCTTGGGAATCCCGGATCCAGGAAGGAGAGCAGGGGCTGAGATCTGAGAATCCAGTGGCACCCAGCGGGATGGGCTCCCCTAGGACAGTCTTGCTGGAGGGAGGTTATGAATGGTGCTCAGTACTAGACCTCAGCAGGGTGTTCCAGCACCCCAACTCTGAAGAGCTCTCTTCCCACTTCCCCAAGTTCTGAATGCGATGTTGTGATCAACATGGAGCTTTGGAAGCCCTCCCCGTACGTGGGGAAACCGGGTGGAGGGCAGGGCAGGAGCCGTTGTTGTTTACAGGTTAAAGCACCTCGGCTAACAGGGAAGAGCTATGTACTTAGACATACACAGTATGCGAACCCATAGGAAGATAAGGGAAGGAAGGCCCAGGCCTGGTTAAGAAAAAAGGAGACAACAGAACATCTCCAGGGAGGGAGTACGTCCACAAAGGGAACCTCAGTGATTCCTTATTATAGGGGTTAGCTTTCCCCAGGGCCTAGCCTTTGAAGAAAGAGCCCTCATTACCGGCCCGCGGAACACCTAGGGGCAGGTTGCCCATTTGCAAGGCGGGGACCAGGCCGGAAGCAAATTTTTCCAGGCAAGAACCTTTCGTCCAGCTTCCCTCCTCTTCCAGACCAAGGTACTCGGTCCTACACCCCGGGCTCTGCCTATCTGCCCAGCCCCCCCTTTCCGGAGCCTGCGTCCTGGCACCCAGCCGCGGCAGGTCCCAAGGTGAAGGCCTAGATTCCGGCCCTTCCCGCCACTCCCTGACCTCCGCCGGGGCTCGACAGCCGCCCGCCGGGAGACGGGAGCCGCGGGGGAGGAGGGCACCCACCTGGGAAGTGTCACATGCTGTCCTGGCCCAAGAGTCCCCTCGGGTCCCCGGCGCCGGCCGGCAGTCCCCAGCGCAGGCCCCGGCCGCCCAGCCGCCCCGCCCGGCCGGGAGGGAGGGAACTGCTTCTCTTCGGAAGTTTCAGGTGAGGAAACCAGGGACACACCTTCCTGGAGGAGGGCCGGGGCCCGTCCGCGCCGCAGCCTCATTGGTGTGAAGGGAGCGCCCGCGTCAGAGCTGGGAAGTGCCGGCCGGGCCGTGAGGGGAGCGCGGGGCCGGCGGGACCGCGGCCGGCGGGGGCCACCCGAGGGCGTGGGGCTAGCAGAGCGGAGAGCGGGGCCTCTCCTGGGCCCGGCTAGGTCTCTCAGACCTGCCTGGGAGTTCCTTCTCCCCAGTATTTCCTCAGGTCTTTACCTGAGCCGGACCCATGTTGATCTTTTTTCTGTTGATGTTCATCTCTCGGCCCGTCTGTGTCTCTGAACTTCGGAGTTTCTGTGTCCGTCTGTATTTGCATGTGTATCATCAGGCCTCCATGTTCATTTCGCTTCCTGGATGGCTACCTGTCTCTCCCTTTATGAGGAAGGGTGTATCCTGCTCCTTCTCCACCTTTCTCCCTGCCCCGGCCCCTCCCTCTTCTCCTTCCTCTCCCTCTGACTCCCTAAGAGGGCGTCTCTTAGGGCCTGGGAACGTGCATCTCTAAAGCAGCGTGTCCAGGTCTTTCCTCCATGCATTATCTGAGTTCATGTCTCCCAAGGTGTGTGTTCCTCCGGCATTCTTCCCAGGACTTGCGTGTGTTTGTATGTAAGTATCTAAGCCTATGTCTCAGGCCTGTGTGTTTTCTCACGCCTGTATTTTTTTTTTTTTTTTCTGATATTTTCAGGGAAACCTTGTGTTCTCTTGGTCTCTGAGTCCAAGGCTGAGTGGGTCAATCTTTATGCCTCTCTGTAGACTTCAAAGAATGCCAAAATATTCTACGCTGCAGACACACACACACACACACACACACACACAGACACACACACACACACAGAGTAAGAATCCCTCACGTAGGGGACAGAGATTTTTGGTATGTTCATTTCAGTTAGATCAGCCCCCAACCTCACTCGTTACTCCAGTCAAGTAGACTCTTAATGGGCTTTCTGGCTGTTTTGCTCTTAGGACTGCCATGATCTATAAGCCCAAACAGCTATTCAGTTAGACGATTTCCAGATTACTGTGCCCATTGGCTGCTGCACTGATCCCAGCTGAGGAGGCTGGAACAGTACTTGGAAGGGGGCTTTAGGATAGAATGTCATTAAGGCAGAATGGTTTCTTTTCCAATAGGGTCCTGAAGCAACTCTATATTCAAAGAATGCACTACTTGGGCTATAGTACTCCAAGGAGTTAAGCCCTAAATAGTCCAGCAGGCTTTAGCCTACTCTGAGCTGCTGTGTAAGGTGTGGGAAGCCATGGGGAAAACCAGAACTAGGAGTTCAGGTTTGTAAGGGCAGGCCTCACACATGCCATTAGCTCAGCAAGAGGATAAGAATGGGGAGTGCAGTAAGTCAAAAAGTTTAAGCTAGAACTGTCTATTTCTCAGTTGGGAGAGAGAATTCAGTCCAGGGTGTGAGAGAGCCCTTGACTTCTAATGGCTGAGCAAAGTAAGCAAACTCCTGATCTTTGGGCAGAAGTGACCGATCTCTGCTGTTTCATACTGCCTCCTGGTAGTGGGCACTGTGGTCAGAGGTGCTGGAACTGCTTTCTAAACCATCCTGGCTATTCTTTCTGCTCCACTGTGGCTTCCCTTGGTTCTCCCTCTAGCCCTTTGTTTTCTCTGAATGTCAAGTCTCATAGACTTGACCTCCTCTTGTTCTGTGAGCTCTGACCTATCAGCGTTTTTGTTTTTTTAAGTCACCGCCCTTGATTCAATGATCTTGGGGTCATTGAGAGTTAGGCATACAAGGCTTGGCCTGACTTTTCAACTAGTAGTGACATGTAGGAAAGTTAAAACTTACCGCTTAGGGAGTTGATCCTTCCCACGGAGCGCCCCTGTCTGCAGGGTGTTTGCATGTGCGAACCATCTAGCGCCCCAGCCTTCTCTTGCCTTCACTTTGCACACTGGCGTTCTCTTTTTTCTTCTTTTCCATTTCTTGATGCTTGCTCTTGGTGAGTGGGCTTCTTAATCAGGCCTGTCATCCTATAACAAGATCTTGATATCTTATTTGGGCCATTTCCTCTATAAAGACCAGAGAGGAGAGAGAATGATACAGTAGAAAGAGGATGGGATTTAGATTCAGATGGGGTGCTTTGGGTCAATTTGAATCCCACCCTCACCACTTACTTCATGCAAAAATCTGGCATATTAACTTCCTGTGCTTCATCTTCATCTTTCTAGGCTTCATTATCCTACTGTCTTAAGTGGGAATAATATTTAATAATCCCTGCCTCACTGGGTTGTTGTGGTGAGTCAGCAAGGTAATATATAGAATCACCTTAGTACAAGCGTAGAAGGTGATTGATATGGTCTCCTTTCGTAACAGTGCCTGATAGTTCTGTATGTTGAATGAATAAATTTACAATATCAAGGTGATAAGAGATGGGAAAGGTAAACCAATTCAAAGTAAAGTTATTTTTAAAATGAGAGCTGTATTCAATGGGGGGAAAAAAGTAAAAGGTTCTCGTTTTGGGGGACATGTTAATTGGAGACAGTGCCTTTGAGATCCAGCCATGATGGAGGAAGGACAGAGAACTGTCCTGTGTAGTTCTAGGTATTGGGAGCAAAGGGATTACAGTGACCTTCTTTGAAGCAGGAACTCATTAGCGTTCTCCCTGGGGCTGTCACTGCCCTGACCAGATTTCATCATCCCATGTTATTGGCTGTGTGGCCTCCCACTTAGTTAACTGACCCTCAGCGGATCCAGCACTAGTTCTTTGAATAGTGCTCTGGCCTTTCTGATTCTGCTTTTTACCTGATCCCGTGACCCACCTTTGAACCTTTTTGAAGTGATTTTGAACTCAGTTCTTTTCTTAACTTGGCCAACCATGGTCTGTCTCTCTTTCTCCTTTAAATCCACCCTGACTTGGCCAGTGTGGTTCTTAACTATCCTGTTCTATTCTGATGAACATATTTTTCTTTCTCATCCTTGGTTTCCCTTTATGTCTTTCCTTGATTTCCCTTTATTTCTTTTCTCAACCTTTGTACATTGGCGCTAGCCTACATGTAATGCTGTTCAAGGTATAAATAGTAATTGCCTCATTCTTTTTTTCATTTGTTTACTTAATATTCATTTTTAGAAGTCAATATACAAAAACCGACTCTCTGCCCCCAAAGAGCTCTCAATCCCATTGAGGAGAGAAACAAGTAGCAAATAATGATAGCAGAGTGTGATGAGTATTATGCTGATATCTACACAAAGTGTGATGAATAAAAGAGAGAGCACTGCTTGGGGAGCAAGAGAAGGCTTCAAGGATAAGGTGATGCTTGAGTTGACTTGTCTTTAAAAAGTACACTGTTACATGGTGGAGAGGAGGCTAGAGTTAAGGCATACCAACAGTGGGAACGGAATATGAAAAACAGAAGCATAAGCACATTCTGTTCAGGGAAGAACAAATAGTGGGCTTAACATGAAGTATGGTAAAGAAATGGCAGAGAAAAAAAAAGAAAAAAGAAGTGGTAACTATGTAAGGTGATGGATGTTAATTAGCTTGATTGTGGTGATCATTTCATAATGTATATGTATATTGAAACATCAATTTTTATTTGTCAATTATCCTCAGTAAAACTGAACAAAATCCTTTAGAGGAGCCGCATCTCTGGAAGCATAAAGTCCAAACTCAGTAGCATGTATGGCCTTCAAGACGTTTCATGGCCTGACTTCACACCCTCCCCAGGTCTCTGGAGGCTCATAGTTCTTGAAATTTCTCCTATAGGTATATTTTTAACTTGGGCACATATATCATAGGAAAATATATATGCCTCTGCATCTTATTCCTCTGCATTTTATTCAATTAAACCGCTTCAAAACGTCTGGGAAATAGTGTCTGAGAATGACCACATCTTTCCACAGAATGGTTACAGCCATGGAGAGTGCCAACAGTTGCAAAGTGACAGCAGGATCCTATCCCATATTGCAGTAAGCAATCCCTGGAAGTGCTATTATTCGTATTGTCTTACTGTTTTTGAGTGTTTCATTTGGGGATGTTTCAGAAGTTCTCCCATCCCCAAATCTTGGAAGATGAGGATGGAGATAAAGATGGTGATGATCCCTGTTGGCAAAGAGACTAAAACCAATGAAGTCCATTTAGCGGAGTTCTGGCTCTATCGCAGTGGTTCCCAAACCTGGCAAATCAGCAAAATATTTAGGGAAGATTTTTTTTCTTTGTTATTATTCGTTGGTTTGTTTTTAAGTGTCCCATGTGATTATGATGAGAAGCCAGATTTGGGACTCTTGATATAAAAGCAATGGTTCTTTACCAGAGGCTTTTATCATAATCACCTGATAAGTTTTATGAATTGACTGTTGCCCCAAATCTATGGAGTTTCAATGGCATGGGGTCAAGCAGAACTATTGGAAAATGACTCCTTGCTGGTTTGGATGCATGATGATAATGGAGACTCTCTGATCTACAGCAATGGTTTTAAAACAGTTTTTATCTGACTTTCTATCAATAAAAATATTTCAACAAGTATCCCCAATATGTGTTTTATTCATTTGTAAACAATATACATGTACTTCTTTATATTAGTGCGAAACAGACATTTAAAATAATGAGATGAAAACAATATAATGAAAAGTTCTAATATTTTCATCCCATTCTCCCAATAGATCCACTGAGCATCCTGTTGTGTGGACCCCTGATAGAAAGAACGGGATCAGTGTTTCCTTAACTGGACCTCAACTCTTATTTAGATTCTATCATCTCCTGTAGCTGTCTAGAAGCAGAATCACCCCTGCCCAACCCAAGTAAGGCACTCTCACTCAATTATTTCATTCATTCAGTCATCCAACATATATTTCTTGTGTTCCCATTATGTGAAAGGCATTGAAAGAGAGGCTGGGGATATCGTGGTCCACGTGGTCCTTATAATGTCAGCTTATATTATGACAACACATAAACATTAAACAAATGATTACTTAATAATTATGTTGTTATAATTTTAATGGGTACAAAAAGTATATATGTTTAACCTAAGAGAATAACTTTATCTGGAGAGTTGGAGAAATCAATAGTTTGGAAGTAATATTTCAGCTGAACTCTGAAGGATGAATACAAATGAACTAGGAAAAGAGGATGGGAAATAGGGTTTCAGGAGGAGGTAAAGGATTTGAAAACCCTGAGGCAGGAAGGTCATGGGCTCATTTCAGGAACTGAACGAAAGCTAGAGTGTTTCAGATCTAGGGGTCAGGGTGGAGGGAGGGACATAGGCACAAAATGAAACTGATGATGTGAGTGGAGACCAGAAATTATGGGGGCCTAAGTGACCACATTAAGGATTTGAGTCTTTATCCTGAGGGCAAGGGAAGCCATTGAAGGATCTAAAGCAGGGAGGTGACAGGGCTAGATGTGCATCTCAAAATGATCACTTAAGAATATAATAAATTATCTATAATCTTTCCCTTCTTATCTTTTGATTGTATTTAGAAACCTCTGCTTTTCCATTGCCCTCAGCTTATACTTTCCCTATTCCTACTTTCTGCAAACTCTTACACAGCCTTCAAGATCCCACAGTGAGGCTACTTCCTTGGTGAAGCCTTCCCGCTTCTCTAGTCCAAACTTCCTCACCATTTGGAGCTAATCTCCATAATGGCACTTCCTAGGTTTTATTATAATTTACCTGCTTAATTTTTATTTGGGGAGGGCAGGTGCAGAAAGTTGGATTGATTACAATCTTCATGGCACACTGTCGTCTCTGGTTCCTTTGGTTTGTTCAAGTTTCCTCCTTTGTTCTGCTCACTTACTCCTTTTGTACCATTAAAAAAAAACCTCTGAATTGTTTGCATGGGCATATTTTTAATTCAATTTACAAAAATGCTGCTGTGCTATCAATCTTATGATTTTCACTTTTTCCAATCAGAATGAATTTTGAAGGTCTAGTCATTTTTTTGTGTGAACCCTTATCCCTTCTATTTTTATTTTCCTTTTGCCCGATTTTCTTCTTCTATCCTACTTTAATTTTATCTTATGTGTGAATATTATGTGCAAATATATATTTATGAGCCATATTATATTCTTTTTGGTATGAGAAGTACACACACAGAGATACATACTGATATATACATAAATGTTTATACCAGCTCTTACATTAGCAGAAGGAGGGAGTTAGGGTCCCAAGAATTCCTCTGATGGGGGCTTAAAGTCAAATATTTCTTCTATCATTTATATATTTATGTATTTTTTTTTCTCTTATTTAGGAGAAGCTGGAAAAGTGCATTATGTCTTTTGTGTGTGTGTATTTTGTCTTTTTTAGACTAAAATCTCATCATATTATTGAAAGAAAAAGTTGGGTCTTTGTGTATTGTCTCTCCTTCTGATGGCCATGATAAAAGGCAAAAACTGATAACCACGTGCTGGTTTTTTTTTTTTTTTTTTTTAAAGATTTATTTATTGATGGATTGATTGATTGCTATGTTGGGCCTTCGTTTCTGTGCTAGGGCTTTCTCTAGTTGCGGCAAGCGGGGGCTACTCTTCATCGCGGTGCGCGGGTCTCTCACCATCATGGCCTCTCCTGTTGCGGAGCACAGGCTCCAGACGCGCAGGCTCAGTAGTTGTGGCTCACGGGCCCAGTTGCTCCGCGGCATGTGGGATCTTCCCAGACCAGGGCTTGAATCCGTGTCCCCTGCATTAGCAGGCAGATTCTCAACCACTGCGCCACCAGGGAAGCCCCTGTGCTGGTTATTTTGAACACAGAGATGATCTTAGTTCTGAACTTATTAGTTAAACACTGTCTTTCCCTTGTGCTGGTAGAAAGTCATTGGCCTTATTCCTAATCTCAAGCCCTTGATGTCTAATTCTGGAAGTATCTTGTTCTACCTCTCAAAGTCCCCAGGGATTGTCCTTAGGTACAAGTGTACCTCTTCCACCCTAATCTGTATTATCGCATTCTTCTTCCAAATGCAGCCACAACTCCCACAGCTGCACAGCAGGTTTTCTGTCCTACTCCTGAGAGCAGGCCCATAGTACCCTGGTGTCACCGTGCCCCGAGAGGTCGTGGCAGCAAAGGGAGAGGGAGTGACCAGCCATGTATTGCCGTGTCACAGTTTTGATTGCCAAGGCACGGAATAGGAGACAGAAAAACGGAGACAAGAATAAAGATGAACAGAGAGAGAGAGAGATGCCATTCACTTCAGCAGAAACATCGTTCTAGTTCCTTACGATACAAATATTCCTGCTTCCGTGGCTCCCTCAAGACAGGGATACTGGAGCCGTTAAAGACATAGAAGCAAAATATTTAAAAGAGTTAGAAGGACAGTTCAAACCTATCCTTTTTTGATGTTCAAAGAGCTCCAGAGAGGTTGTGACTTAAATGATCAGACCCCGGGCTTCCCTGGTGGCGCAGCGGTTGAGAGTTTGCCTGCCAATGCAGGGGACACGGGTTCGAGCCCTGGTCTGGGAAGATCCCACGTGCCGCGGAGCAGCTGGGCCCGTGAGCCACAACTACTGAGCCTGCGCGTCTGGAGCCTGTGCTCCGCAACAAGAGAGGCCGCGATAGTGAGAGACCCGCGCATTGCGATGAAGAGTGGCCCCCGCTTGCCACAACTAGAGAAAGCCCTTGCACAGAAACGAAGACCCAACACAGCCAAAAATAAATAAATAAATAAATAAATAAATAAATAAATAAATAATAAAAATAAATTAAAAAAAAAAAAAAGGTCAGACCCCTAGGGGTTAGCATCGTCTTGATTGCTCAGGCTGCCAAGGGTGCTGAGCGCTTACTTTAGATCGTCTGTGTTCGTGACACCATGACTGCGTAAACTCAAGGTAGGGCGCTCATTGCTGTGGGATATGCAATGGCAATGCTGACATGGACTCTGTCCCTGAAGAATTTGGAAAATGCAGATGCAAATGATAATATTCTAAAGCAGGCTCTGATCAGCCTAAAGAGAGGTAAACATCAATGCCAGGGAAAGGTAAAGGAAAGCGTGATTAAAGTGGTAAGGAAAGGCTCCCCTGAAGAGGTGAGTCTTGAGCTGCCCCTGGGTAGAAAGTGTGGGCGGGTGTGGGAGATACATTCCCATGACGGCTGACGCTCTGCGCCACTCCTTAATAGCCAGGTTCCATTCCTGACACATGCCTGACAGTGGTAAGAGCAACATTTTGGAGGAGTGGGCAGCAAGGTGAGCATGAAGCCTTGAGACATCAACTCGGGTATGTGTGGAGGCGGTGGAACCATTATCACCTGAAATAACCTTCACCCTCATGGCCCACCTCAACCTCCACCAGAACGTTTTTGCACAAAGTGCTTCTTTGAAAGATTCATCCACAAATTTGGTCCCCAGTCAAAGCGTATTTTGGATTTCTAGTTTCTGAAGGAAATGTGAGTTTTCTGCTTGGCAGAAGCTATAGCACCATCTTGTGGAAGTAAATGCTTTAGGTCACAAGCCTTTTTGTTCTGAAAAGAGTAGTCGTCTTTGCAAAAATCAATCTTGAAATGCGTTCTTGGCTCTAAATCATGCTTGGAACACACAATTTACAAGTAACAAAAGGTTTCTCATAGATTCTAAATCTTGATGGCTGAGTTAGCAGCTCTCAATCAGTGACAGCTTTCTTATTTTCAGAAAAATCCCGTACACTTAGGATCCAATATTCTCTCACTTTAGGATTATTTCTTTTAGGCTCTGTGTCCTCAGGTTTGGGTTTTAACCATGTCCCAAGGGATCCCGTCTTCTTTGAAGTAGCAAAGCAACTCTAAATCCCCAATGAAAATAAAGGAAAATAAAGGAAGAAACACTGGCTGTCATGGCTCTTTTCAGAGGAGTTGGGAAAAGGAGGTCCTTTATATTTAAGGAGCTAAAAAACTGTAATGGGGAGCTCAGGGAAAAATTCATACCTTCCAGGAACTTACAGAATCATTTTCTAGAAATTTTATTGGGTCCACTAAAAAAAAATCCCTGGGAATATAGATTGTTTCGTTGAATTAGATTTTTAGTAGTTAAAAATGGCTCAAACGTCTAACATTCA